>NC_084995.1:34523867-34596367 GCF_963854185.1 Sardina pilchardus | reverse complement strand
ACTAAAAGCGTGAGGACTTCATATGCACTCTAATCACTGGCCGCGCTAATCACTGACTGCGAGGACTTCATATGCACTCTGATCACTGACCGCGCTAATCACTGACTGCGAGGACTTCATATGCACTCTAATCACTGACCGCGCTAATCACTGACTGCGAGGACTTCATATGCACTCTAATCACTGACCGCGCTAATCACTGACTGCAAGGACTTCATATGCACTCTAATAACTGACTGCGAGGACTTCATATGCACTGTAATCACTGACCGCGCTAATCACTGACTGCGAGGACTTCATATGCACTCTAATCACTGACCGCGCTAATCACTGACTGCGAGGACTTCATATGCACTCTAATCACCGACCGCGCTAATCACTGACTGCGAGGACTTCATATGCACTCTGATCACTGACCGCGTGTCCACATTATGATCCCCCCCTCCGTCCCCCGAGATACATAAGTGAATAGAAACGGCGCTAACTTAGCAGGTGCTTTAACAACAACAATGAGAGCACAGTTGATGACAGAAGTGAACCTTGCGAAAGGAATTTTCAAGCGTGTTTAATCGAAGGACACTTCAGCAGTTTCACATGTCTTTTCTTTTTTTTTGTTGAAGAAAAATTCTTGGTCCGAGGCCTGTAAATAAAATGGCTGTGTGCTTTCTCGCAGCCTGTGTCATACCTGGTGCCTCGGCCATGTTTCTCCCTCCCCGGTGTTCTTTCGTGGGCCTCTGTGTAATGTTGCCGTCCATGTTTTGACGTTAAAAGCTTGCAGGCTTTGGCACCCGCTGGACGAGATGTGTTCTCAATTTGGGGGGGGGGGGGGCGTAAGTGGGTTGGAGCGCCGGGGGTCTCTCTCTGATCCTCTTCAACCCTCGCGCTGGAGCGAGTGAGCTCAGGGATGAGGTACACAAAAACGCGCCACACGTTTCCTTCCATCGGCCAGCATCACCAAACAAATGGGCCCCTGGCCCTCAGCCCTGGCCTCTGGCCCCTTGCACACACATACTTCTGATGCTTGGCTCTTGGGGGTGGATCATTTATGCGCTATTATGCACCGGGCCTGAGAAAACCTGC
Organism: Sardina pilchardus; assembly: GCF_963854185.1. NCBI lineage: Eukaryota > Metazoa > Chordata > Actinopteri > Clupeiformes > Clupeidae > Sardina > Sardina pilchardus. The sequence continues at coordinate 34,595,287 of NC_084995.1, read as the reverse complement.
CACCTGGATGGAGTAGCGCGAGGGGCAAAACAACATGGAGTCATCTTTGCTTTTTAATAAGTCATCTGGACTTTTTTTATATCATGGTAGGGGAGAGAGAAAGAGAGAGAGAGAGAGCCAACGGGGTTAGCTGGTCTCTTTAGTTCAGCAGGGAACGTTTATTTTGATCAGGAGGCAGAGACGGACTCTGAGGGGAGGAAGGAGAGGACGAGAGTTTTTGGAAGATGAGGGCAGGGGCTTCCACAGAAGCCAAGAGGAAATAGAGTTTATTTCTCCTGCACTCAGTATATTAAAGGGGAATTACAGAGCGACAGGAGAATTTCTGGGATGACCTTGGCCAGCTACCGGGGCACCGCTGAGGAAGGGAAACCCTACGCATATCTGAAATTCACCTCCTTTCGGAAAGTGCAGGAGAGAAGCTGAAACATTTTCAATTTGTGTCGTGGAGCCTTTTTTTCAGCATGTATGCTCTCCAAGATACATTCGAGCCGCTGTGCGCAGGGAGGTTCACGACACAGTTCGCCGGCCTGAAATCGGCTCCTTTTCTCTGTCCGCCTTCGTAATTTCATTTTTTACGATGTCAAATGTCTCTTCAATCCGTTCGATTGCTGAAAATAAAATCACGGTGTGCGTCCCTTAGGCAGGGAGGGACACCGTTTGTGGTGCTCGCGTCCAAGTTTCCAAACACCTGCGAAATCGTATGCAGCTTACCCAGGCTGTAGGGTCAATCCCAAGCCCGTCCAAATGTCAGCGTGTGTCTGCGGAGTTGTTTTTCTTTTCCCCTTCCTGGTAATTGATTTAAAAGCATCGGGAAGAGAAACACAGACTGAAAGAGAGCGAGAAAGAGAGAGAGATTGACAAAGTCTCTGGGAGAGATGTGCATGCTTTTCTCCATGTATAGCTGGGGGGTGCGGTGGGGGGGGCGGGAGAGGAGGGGGTAGCACCATGCTTAGTGATTTTAACAAGGGGTCAGGACTCCCTCACGAGTGATGTCATCCCCAATAAAGGGCTATCTGCGCAGCGAGCTGGGAGAGTGTCGAGCAGACGCGGTCGCTCCGCGCTGACCGTCTCGCAGGTCCGAGTGATATATGGGCTGACCAAACGGCACAGGGCAAGTGAGTGGGGAGGAAGAGATCTCTACAGGTTGGGCTGGGAGCAGTAGGACTGGGTGCGCATGTGTTTGCAGTGATGTCAGTTGACCCTTGGTGTTACGGTGCTGGTGGTATGCCCAACAAGCAAGTAGTAAATTGGTGGGAATTGGTGTCAGAATAAAAGGACTGTCTGTACTACCCGAAACAAATACTGGTTGTACAGACGTGCACATATTCGTTCCAAAATCACAGTGTGTGTCTGACTCTGAGCTAAATCAAAATGTCCAAATCTTCCTTCTCAAATATTCCACCTCAAGCTAAGGCACCCCTGTTTTTCAGGTGCATCACTAGTAACCTGCGGTTTCCAAATGTCCATGTGAAACTATGGTAATCCTCTCATCCTGCTCCCACAACAGAGCTCAGTTCAACTGCAAAAGTCGATTCTGGAAACTGGGTATACTTGAGAACAGAACACAAGGACATGAGATACGACACAAGGAGTTTTTCAGAAACAAAAATGGTTTATGGGAAATGTCTCCTCTCCCCCATAAAGACTGGAAAAAGAGGCTACTCGTAAAGGTCATATTTTAAAAATATATAAGTGTAGTTGTTTATCCATCTCTCCATGGGGCAAATCTCACAGCAAAGCATTTTGTAGAAATGGCTGCACTCTGTAGTAACTCTTTTAATAGGCCACAAAATGTCCAAAAATGTTTTCCTATGTTAAGTATTTGACTATGTGGATGGCTGAGGCATATTAAGTTGGATCTGAACAGTCATTTATTCATATAAAGTTATGGCACTTTGAGTTTACAAAAGAATTTACTCAGCAGTATGCCACGCCAGATTTCCAGCTTTTATACAATGATTTGTTCATGTTGAGTAACAAAAAACATATACGAAGCATAACTCATGGATTTTTATAAATACAGAGAAATCAAGAATTAAAATAATAAGAGGAGGAAAGTTTGCTTACCACCGGCCTCCAGTTACAAGGCCAAGCTTGAGTGACGGGGAGACACAGGGCTTTTTGTGCCGTCAACGGGTTTTTATTTAGAGCTGCACGGAGCCCCGCTCCGCTCCGCTCCACCCCACCGTGGTTCTGCTGGCTCAAGGTTGAGTAGCTTAAACAATGATGAACACTAGAACTCCTTAAACGTAGAGAGGGGAGCTGTAGGTAGACTGTGGAGGTGGTTCCAGGGCGGCTCTCGAAAGAACGTTGTCTGTGATGGAGACTGTCTGCCACTTCATGTGTTGGTGTCTGAATCTAAATCTTTGTTGGGTCGACCGATGTCCGCAGGTGTTTGTCATATCTTGCTTCAATGTAAAGTTTTCCTTCTTGTTTGTTTGTTTGTTTGTTTGTTTGTTTGTTTGTTTGTGTGTTTGTTTGCTTTATCCACCGTTTGCCCTGGCTGTGTTGGCTGGAGACAGGAGAACACCCCTTCAAAACGTGTAGTAAGCCGTAACAGCAGCCACCTAGGCAGCCTCTCTCTTGGCAGAAGGCACCCAGTTGAAAGCGTGTGATGACTCGGACAGCTGGAGCGCTTTAATGAAGTGTTATTTATGAGGGCATGAAGTGCAGGAGTCACACAGAGGGAGCGGAGTCTCCAAACAAGAGGCCCGGCCAATCACAACAGATCCCCCGCTGGGGGAGACCCTCAGTGGCGTGGCCCATTTGGGGCGGACGAGCGCTCGAAATCTGGAAAAAGCCGACCGCTCGACCGCCGCACCGTGCCGTGCCGAGTTTTGCCTGTGTGACAGGAGCGAAGGGCCCCCGACGCTGGAACGGGCCTGGGGACAGCATCTGTTCGGACGCTGCGTCCAGTGATCAATATTCCACACTGGCATGTCTGACGAATGAGTCACCAGAGTGTCCTAGTTATGCGAGGGGAAATAATCTGTCATTAAGTGAATCTTTATGATGCTGGGTTATGTGTCACGCACACATGCGCCTGTGCACACACGCAATCACACACACACACACACACACACACACACACACACATAGCTTTGCGGTGGAACTGTACTCGGAATTTCCAATTGGATGCTGACATGAGTGGGCAAAACACATACTTCCACTTCCCATAATCCTATCGAATTAGACTAGCAGACTGTGATCCTTGTGTATTACTAAACATTAAACAACACCTCCACAAATCCATTGTGACTACTGTGATATATACAGTATTATATTTATATATATATATATATATATATATATATATATATATACTGTATATATGGCATGTATATCTTTTGCTGCTTGAAAAGTATTTCACCCTCCGCTGGTGAATAAGAGAACTGCACCCATTTTCTTCTACTCGACATTCCTGAAGAGGTCCTGAAAAGCTCTACCACCAGCTGGGCCCCGCTTTTTACCAGGAGCGCTCCCACCTCTCTCTCTCTCTGTGTTCTGTCTCTCTCTCTTTTTCTCCCTCTCTCTGTGTTCTCTCTCTCTCTGGCTCTCTCTCCCAACAGACACTGCATTGTTCTTTCTCCTACGCCGACCTCCACATTGCCAGCGGTGGTGTGTCTGTCTCTCTCTCTTTGCAAGTAATATTGAATAATAACACCGAAATATGCTCATCAATCAACCTTCTCCAAATAACCTCTGCGTACCAGTGCAGAGTGATCAGTGGCCCTCAACACGCTCGCGCTCACGCTCGCGTTTCACCTCCTCCAGGCCTGCACCTCCGCGGCAGCGCCACAGGAACAAACATCTCTTGGCTAACTCGTTTTCGCTGTTCCTTTTTCACATATCCTCAGCTGGTGATTTATGGCGATTTCCGATCAGGTCTTATTAATGCTGAACTTCCAGGGCAACGTGTGCATGTGTGTCTGTGTGTGAGTGTATGTGTGTGTGAGTGTGTGTGTGTGTGTGTCTGTGCTTTTTTTATGGAGCAGAACTGGAGGGAGCGTAAAGGGCCTGGGAGACCTGCCGTTCACCTCTGACCACAGCGCTCACCGGGCCCTCTGGCTCCTGGCGTGGGGAGTACAGGAATGTGTTTTCCTTACTGTACCTCAGGACCTGCCCCCGTGTACTGTACTGTATGTATGGACTCCATAGGCTGCACGGGCGGCGTGTGTTTGCTGCTGCTCATCGGGGACTGAGCAGAGTGGGTGTAACAACAGCAGGATGCTGGTCCCCGGGTGACAATGATGGAACTCATTTATGTTATGGGACAAAAGCAGAACACTGTGTGGATGTGTTGAAAAAGAAGTCGTAGTAATTGGAATATTGTGGTAATGATAAGGTGCACACTGCAGTATTGTTTGTATATTTTGTATTTTGATATAGTATTCAAGAGGTAAGAGGTAAGAAAAAAAAAGAGCAAAATTCCAAGAAGGAAAACAGCTCAACAGAGAAGAAAAACAACATATTTTCCAGAAGTACATAATGGATTCTTTTCAGTTTATGACAGAGATTTCTATCATAATGCCTTGTTTTTGATATTGAACAGCAACAACACAAAAACACAAATAAGAACACTGGAAAACTGAGGGAAAAGCAAAGCAAAATATGAGTCAGTTGTGTCACGTTACCTTGTGAACTTGACTGATTTTGACACTTTTACTACACATTTATTGTTATTGCTTGCGCCGTTATTTATCCATCGTGCCTTTGCCAGCGACTTCATTAAGTCGCAAAGGGCTGCAGGGAAGACAGGAGGGATGGTTATTAGTCAGAGCACAACGCAAGATTTCGACTCTGGCACGGCGAGCGGCCCAGAGCAGCCAACAAGGTCAGATGTGGCCTACAAACTCCGCAAGCTGCGTGGAAGACACGGAGGTGGAAGCTGACGGTAGCTGATCCTCCATGGGAACACAGACACTTGAAGATAAATGGGACAGTCTCACCGAGGAGACCAAAATTCTGTACGGGGCAACCACGGCTAAAACCAACCATGGGGTTTTTTTTCCTGTTTCAAAAGAGTTGCAAGGTTGCAATTAGGTCCCTTTTTAAATAAAATTTCCCCCTAATGAGTTCTATTTACGTATAGAAGTTTATTGCCAAGTTAACAGCCGTCTATTTAAGGCACGTCCTTTCCTATGAACTTTGTCACAGCGCCTTTGGCCACTGTGCAGACTTACACTTCAGAGGTTTTTCCAAACACCCAACATTGTGTGTTTTTGTGGTGGTGCTTTAATTAACTGGGAACAAACAGATGGTTTTAAAAATAGAATATTTCCTCTGAATATGCCATAGTCCACACTGTACAGTATGTGCTCAAAGAAAAAAAAAAAGAGGTGGGAGCTCACAGGTAAAGCGTAACACTGTAGTGGGCATCAGACTTCATAACCCCCCATCACATGCCTGTCACTGACAAAGGCAGTTCACTCAACACTCACAACCTCTGGCTTTTTTTGGGGGGGGGGGGGGGGGGGTGATCCATTCCTTGCCGTCTAAGTGCTGTTCTCTGAGGAGGTGCGACTCCTTGCATGACTTCAGTGTTTTTTGGACCTCGAGGAACTCCCATCATGGTGATTTAAGGATGTTTATTTTCCTGCGCAAGGAAAGGGTTAGTGGCCATCTGGACCGATCCTCACTTGGGCATTAATTCACGCCGCCCCGTTAGCGAAATGGTACAGCCCGTGTTTACACTGCGCATCAGGAGCTTGGGAAGTTGCTGAGGCCTGCCAAGACCGGAGCGGGAGTTTTTATGCGCGAGGGCTGCAATAATTTAGCCAATCAGGGTTTGATACCTCAACTGAAATCAGAGGGTGTGAAATGCCGCTGCAGTCCCAAGCAGAGGTGGAAAAATAAACTTGTTTCAGTTTTAACACGTGTTGTATAAATGGTAGATTTCTTTGCAGGATTGTCGAGATGGAAAATCAAGCGAAATAAATCTGCTTGAAATGAAGGCCAGTGAGATGAATGTGTAGGTTTTAATTTGGTCTGTCACAAGTTCCATGAAAGTGGATGCCTGGGGTGAAGGCATGCACTGCACTGCAGTGTGAAAGGTCTTTCTTTAATTAAATGTGTTTGTGTGTGAAAATGTTGTTTATAATCAAAATCATTCATACTCTATTGTATTCAATTAAATATACATGGATTCATTACCCTAATCATTTCATTAAATCCTAAGTGGTAATTTATTGTGTTAATCCCCAAGTACATTAATTCAAGTAAATGTGACAATTTGTAAAACAGGTACAAGTAAAAGTGATACCTATTTTAACCATTTTTGTGATCTCAACATGGCTAAAACATCTCTCTACCAGTTCACCTCCAGCAACATTTGACCGCCGCATGAAAGCACCTGTGAAAGAAACCAGTTAAGATGGCGGCATGGAGCCTTGGCTTTCTTGTGTTGTCACTGATGAGTTCCATACGCCGAGAGGCAGCAGCTGGGTCTAGCAGGCGGGAGCAGGGCCATGCTGAGGTGGCAGCTGTGTCACACGTGGAGACCACTGACACACTAAGCACGGTGACTCATCGAGGGCGCCCGCCAGGGAACCCTAATTCCACTGATGCCCTCATTAAGGCCGACGTAACCCGTTACGCCCCATTAGTGTCCACTCACCACTCCGCCGTCGCGCCACTCCGGTCAGGGCGGAAAGCGCGGTGCCGATGTCAACAACGGCTACAATTATCACAGCGGACGTCGTCCTGACATGCTACCTGAAAGCGTGACAGATCGTTAGCCAGGACCCTTCCACGGGCACATTAGCAATCAATGAGTATGAGAAACAACTGTTTTTTGGGGAGAGCCATCTCCTGTGCGTAAAGCAGTCAATTAGGTGTGACTGGCGTTAAAATTGGCCATCACCTGGACTAACGAAAGTCATGGGACCCCAGCTCGCTAAGGAGACGCCTAATGTTCTACGAAAGGGAATTGTGATGTACAGCAGGGCCTGGAGTTATTACTGAACATAAACCACACGGACATAAAACCTCAGGCCTCCACAGAGGGCCAGCCTCATAGGCAGGCGGGTGTGCGGAGAAGATGGAGCTATTGCCTGTCAAATTAGATTACCACGCGCAGGGACAGAGGAGTCTGAGGTGGTGTTTACAACACGTGGTCATGCTGCAGCTTGCGTCAGCGGAGCAATGAAGTCAGCGAGAGTCTCCGACTCGGAGCAGATTATCAGTGATATCCCACCCCAACAAACATGACCCAATGGATGAGGCCTCCAAAACATGACAAAGGCCAAACAGAACCCAGGATCCCTGCTGTGCACTGCTGAAGGACTGGGTGCCGGGGGAAAGGCCTATGGAGGACAACCAGGGCTTGCATGGCGCCGCTGGGCAGAGAGAGAGAGAGAAAAGAGAGAGAGAGACATATGGGAGCGATTTGTTAAGTTAATGATGCATTAGTGTGAGATGGTGATTGATGGCAAAGTCATAATTAGATGAGAGGCACTACGGTATTTAAACACCCGTAGAGTTTCACAGCAGACGTGGCACAAGCACAGCTCATTCACAAAGTGATCGATCAAGGACAATTCAGCCTGGGCACTTGAAGCAGCTCTCCGGCCCTTTCTGACCAGACTGAACATTTCAAACAGAGTGGGTGAGAAAATGTATTGTTTTTCAGTGGAATACTGAAGACAGGTGGCACATTTAAGATCAAATTAGTACATACAGAACTACAAAAACTACCGACAAAAGGTCACACTATTACCAATGTTACTGTAGGTGAAATTATTAAACCCCATCTGTGTACCTTTTCCCAAAATAACGTTAACAATCCTCTCTCTATCTTTTTATGATGTTTACTGGCAGAGGTATAGCATTCGGCTATAATCCTTGGATGGATTGCATAAGCATTCAATAAACTTGTAGCTGCAGGCCTTTACACTGGTACCTTTTATACATCGCATGTTTGGGACAGAAAAAGGTGGCTTCGGACCAAAAGTCAAGTGACATTTGGACACTCTGCACAGTCTCTGCCGCCAGGAACCGAAACAGTGAGTCAAAACACAGTCGTATAAATTAACTGTACAGCAGAGAGTTCTGAAGGCACCCTCTGAAATAACAATTCCACAGAAAAAAAATTATAACGATCCCAAATAAAAAAAAATAAAAAAAAGTCCCCTCCTCGTGTTTACTCTAGAGAAGAAGTCGAAAGCCTCCATTTGAAAGAGCAGCATCTTATAAGTATTGGAAAACATGGCCATTTAATGTCTCTGAGCGGAGGCTGGCCCATGGTAACGTCTGTCCCTGGCTGTTTTTTAAGAGCGACAGTAAAGGAGTGGGTCTACCATTCTGCTGGGATGGTTTCACTGACATGCAAAAGGGTTTCAAAAACATCATCAAGTCGCTGGGTCCGGTTGAGTGACAACATAAAGATCCCGACAACACATGAAACCGAAACGGCAGGAAGTGTCAAAACCCCAAACTCTCTTTGGTGGCGGGGGCCCTGGGGTTGGTTCACGAGGTCATCTCTGCTGAAAGGCTTCAGAAGGCGGGGTCCTGTTCTGTTTTTCTCCGATGGGTGACCACTGGGCCAAGGGTGGAGGCACTGAAAGGAGCGAGTGACTTCCAAAATCATTAAATTCCAAAAGTGGGAATTGTGTGATGATTTATATGAGCGTGCTCCAATGACACGCTACTTTTAATGAAACAGATTCCATAAACAGCCTTTTAATCCTTTCACACCTGTTTTTCTCAGTGGTAGGTATATACAGTACACTGTACTATGTCAACGACATGACGAGGTGATGTCCTATGGCAGACTGGCCAGTGGCACACTTTTCGACTGGAGAGCAAACTGGAAGGACACTCGGAGAGATTTCAGACCTCCTCCAAGGCTGAATATGCAATCTTGCAATGTTAATGAAAGAAAAAAGTAATTTATGGACCTGCCACCAATTCAGATCCGCTTCAGAATTGAATGGATTCTTCCTTGGCGTATGCTGAATTCCTCGCAACAAGTTTCATAAAAATCGAGCTGGTAGTTTTTCAGCCAAACAAAACCGACTAGAAAACTTAACCTCATTGGCCATGCTAATGAGGTCACTAACCACCAACCACACTGAGGAATAACAAGCTTGTACTAAGGTAGGCAGATAGTTGGTTCCTTTGCCAAGGACTTAGTACTTGTCCCAATTTCTGAAGATCCTTTGCATGAGTGTAGCGCTCTGCTATTTCCATTGCAAAAGACCCTTAGCAAGGTGGGTCAAAGGGAAAAATAAAAGACTCTGACAATTTGCTTTTGGTGCCATTAATCTCATCGTGTAGTTCCTGTTTGGCGATGTACTGCAGAAGACCAGGGCAGCTGTGCTGCTCCTGAGGTGAGAAATGAGGTGAGCTGCTGAAATGAGGTTTGGACCCTGTGGAGTTAGCCACCAACAAAAACCCTGGACGGAATTAAATCTGTCCCACTTAGTGTCCTTACCCTCAATACCTCAATAGACATGCCAGCAGAACCTTCTCAAGGAAGGAGTGGGTCAAAAAAGGAACACAGACCACTACTCTGTGGTACTATGTGTAGGCCATATATTTATGATTATTTTGGGTAATCATTCAGCTCCAACACACATATGAGATATAGGTCAAAGCAGAGACAAAAACAAGTTAATAATCCAACTTATTTGGTCTTCTGACTCTTTTCGCAGAGAGGGATTGAATCTCACTATCTGTTTGGGGTCTCTCAAGTTGATGGACTAAACAGCATGCAAGGATGACGCTCACATTGGTGTGTCATCAGGGTCAATTTCATAGACCCCACAGAGATCAAGAGTCCTTGGTTGACTTGTTAAAAGAGCAAAAAAATACATGACGTAAAAGCCCATCCTAATGGGACTAAATGCTCTGTTAGTCATGGAGACATATTGATTAGAGAGTGTTTAAGTAATTATGACAGCAGACAATGTTAGGTTTCTTGGTTGCACACATGGAAATCATATTGGTCTTGTGATGCGGCTGGCATAATACTTTTGTTCACTTCATACAGCATGTCAAGTCTCCTACGCTTTGGCTCATAGTACAAAAATGATGAGCTCTTCAGAAAGCATGAAAAAAGTGATCAAAGTGCCTCTGTGTAGTGGTGCCTGCTTAGTTTTCAGTGGAGAACTGATGTTTGTGTTCACTCGCTAAACACCTGGTAGGAGTGAAAAATCGCACTGGATCAAAATCCTGCTTTGGCTGAGGTGTAAAGCTTTTGTGCAGTTAGGCTGTCACTGGTGTTTCTCCCGCAAGTTTTACAGCTTGTCAACAGACAAAATGCAATGATATTGTTATAACCATTTTTACAATAGCCTATGTAAAAAGTCCCACTGAAGATAAGTTGTGCTGTGATGGTTTAAATAAATAACATTTAATATGTCAGTGCCAATTTGCCGTACATATCTATGTCTAAACCAATGACAAGCTAATCCGTATGTTTGGCATACGCCATGAAGAAACATGATAGTCCCAGGCATGCTGGTTATTTAGATAAGACACATGGATTTGGTTAAGGGTCTCAGAAACAGTCTGTGGCAGGGTTAGACAGCAGCTGATGATGCTTCTTCTGTAGACCAGAGAGAATATTTGACTGACTCATTGTGTGTCAGAGATAAATCAAGTCAGACTCATCACCACTCACAGTGATTAGACTGTGACTAACCCTCTCTTCGAAGAATACATCGTATTCACCTTTGAAAACATTTTACTGTTTACCTTTGTTTCGAAATGGAATCTGGATTGTCATAAACAGGTCTTTTTTTAATATAACGACTGAAGCTCATCCAGATATTTATTAGAAATGGAGGTTATGCCAAATGTAGAGATGACTTATTTTCTTTGACTCTGTTATTGAGTACTGAAGCTTAATGGTGGGTAATAAACATGGAATTTCAAGGTGAGACACATTTCTTGAATCAATCAGTTTTCAAGGGAGCATTTTTGAAAATGTCTGTTGAATCTGGATGAATGGTGTCCTTGTCTGAGAGTATCAAAGGAAAGACACAGACCACATGATTAATGGTTTCCTTACTCTGTGCAAACATATTCAGCTCTATCAAAATAGGCTTGGATTTCCAAAAACAAGAGGGGAAATCAACAGTTGCCCATCATGTGGAACGCTTTTCAATTTCAGTGAATACACGAAATGCAAACAAACCTAAACCTGAAGGTTTTCCTGAAATTGTCTCCTGTGCAAGTCATACTGTGCATGGTTAATATCAACAAGTGGTAAGGCCAGTGGATCACCAAGGGAGAGTAATTTATGATGTGTGTGGTTTGTGCCGTAGCCTATGCCTCTACCAGTGCAGTGAACTCGTTGGAGTTTCAGGTGTTATGGGGGAAGTTTTATTTAACTGAAATACAAAAGACCTCTGCCATAGCCACCACTACAAGTCATTTAATGTGAAATGCGTCGATTGCGCGTGCATTGCAAACATTTTTGTTAAACGTAGGCTACCACCATCAGATCATTCAATACAATGTTTTGATTAAGTGGGCCTTCAAGCAGACGAGCCATCTAGCCTATACCATAGAATAATGAATAGACTGATCTCACACTGTGTGGCTACCACTTATGGGAATAACCTACATGGAAATCTCTTCCAGGAAGTTGGACATATACCTTTTTGCTCTCTTTCAGATGCTGATACAGTGCAGTAAATGTTACACTTGCATTTCGAACGATGCCTGCCATTTTCATCGGCACTTTATTCCCTTGTCGACCTGTTGGAACTGAGCTGGGCTGATGCTGTCCCGAAATAAAAAAAAATGTTCTTCATAAAATAAAACTAGGACTAAGTCTCCCTGCTGAATTGCGAACGCTCCCCTGAGCTGCTAATATTTGGCCGAACTCCAGCATCCTAACAGCCAGACATGCAGTAGCTCGGCGATACTCGACTCCCTCACCTGTGCCGCGGAACACGCATTCATCATTCTCATGTAAATTCGGAGGCTGCTCATTTTCGCTGGGAAACATGAGATGGGCACCGTATTCATATTCCGGGGCGCATTACCACCATCGTTATGTTGAATAAAGTAGAGAGACTGTCGAAGATTGCACAGTACACGCACACTACCACTCTGACTTCACAGAGGGAGGATGTTCAAAGGGGGTCTGACCGCGCGCTAGGACTCAGTCCGTGACAGGATTACATTCAGCTCATTCTTCAAGAGAGATGAACAGTAGCCCATGTTGTGAACTACCCTGATTATCCTGGAGTACAAATCTTGCGGATTCTATGGGATGTGCCAAGTTAGAAATTGCTCTGATGAATTTTCAACGTTTGTGAACTGAAGGTAAAAGTTGGTAGACTTTTATTAGGTACTGAGCATGCTACCTTTATTTGCCCTCTGTTTGGCTTAGGCGCACAAACGAAAATGTAAAAATTAAAAATACGTTATAATACGTAAATTATCTCTCTCTTTCGTAGGCACGCAACCTGGAGTGTGACACAACTTTCCATCTTTATATAAAAAGGCTTTGCATTTTGATATCAAAATGAGTGCCGTGGTTTTCAATAAATTTGATAACCACATTATGTTTGAAAAGAATGCCAAAGAGGTGGAAATGAAGAGTCTAAACTATTTGGAAGTTATCGAAGGACAGCATTCAGATTTGTTGTCAAATCACAAAGTTATTGATGATGACCCTTCTATCAAGCACAGGAGAAATGGGTATGTAATGGATGCTGTTGTCATCTTCAATCAATATGTGGTAGCTTAATGCCAGTTTCAGCATTCAATGGAGAACAGTAAAAAGACAGAATGATGTGTTTTATACAGGCTTCTTACCATTTTCTTGATAGAACTGTTTGTTTTAATTTTGTTTTGATTTGATTTAATTCTAAAAAAGTATGCACATGAGTGTGTGAGTCTGTGTTTATGTGTGTGTTATTCTCCATGCTAAATGTCAAAAGGGTGACTAATGTTTGCTATAAGGGTCTGCCTAGCAGAGACTGTAGGCTACGTCAGGTTACAGTTTCAGTGGTGCTCTGGGAGGGTATGAAAGAGCCAGCAGACTATAGATTCAGCCAGCAGAGTATCTCCATAGGTGGGCATGCATTAATATAAATAGATATGTGTGCCAAATGCTTTACATGAAAGTAAATGGTCTTCAGGCTGTGCATACAGATCAGGATTACAAGGCAAATATTGGCAGAGTGGTGACCCCTTGGCAAGCCAGAGGTGGAAGGGAATGTGTTGCATTTACATAGCATTGTGTTGCAGTCAGAGCACCAAATGCCACAGCAATGTGCATGGTGAGCTAGCTCCACAGCGACCTCTACTGATCATCTAACATACAGAGGCAAAGTCATGCACAAGCAGCTCTTATAAAAATAAGTTTGAACAAACATCACTCTCTCATCACTACAAATGTTGAACACTTTTGCAGAGCAAGTGTTGAAGTCTGGGTAATCAAAATTATTGACACAGTCTCTGAAGTAAAACCTAACTGAAAGAGTGACATTTTGAGAGGAGTTTGTGAAAACGAATGCCATCTGCACTGCTCACAGGTCGCGGTCGGGTGCAGGGAAGGTTCGACACAAGCGTCAGGCTCTCCAGGACATGGCCCGTCCCCTCAAACAGTGGCTGTACAAGCACAGAGACAACCCTTACCCCACCAAGACGGAGAAGATCCTGCTGGCCCTGGGCTCCCACATGACTCTGGTGCAGGTTGGTAGGGATGTGGGTTACGTGGGCATGGCCACATCTTCACCCCCTTGAACACTCTCTGGAGCATGTTACACAGCATGAAACCACCTTGTGGTCTTTGACATCAATTTTCAGAGAAAAGAACAAAATTGTTCACGGAGGCTTTACACATTTAAAGGGTGATCCCATGAAAGGGGTATTATGTTTTATGGAGACACTCTTGAAAATGAAACTGAGAGGGAGCTCTTGGAAATGAATGGCCTGTGTGCATTCGGCACAGTTCAGCATATGCCTGTATTGGTATCTTGCATCTTGTGCCATGTTTTTCTAGGTGCATGTCATCTGTGTTTATGATACCCTTTTATATTGCAGGTCTCTAACTGGTTTGCTAATGCACGACGAAGGCTGAAGAACACTGTGAGGCAGCCTGACCTTAGCTGGGCTCTACGCATCAAACTGTACAACAAATACGTGCAGGGCAACGCCGAAAGACTCAGCATCAGCAGTGATGACACGAATTCCGAGGGTAGTGTGCGTGTATGTTTGTGTGTGTGTGTGTGTGTGTGTGTGGTAGTGTTTGTGTTTATGTAAGGTTGCAAGTGCACTGGTTTAAATCAACTTTGGGTGACTGTGTACATTTGTGTGTGTGTGTATGTGTGTGTGTGCGCGCATGGTCATCTTATGTACTAGCTTAAGATGAACATGTCCTGTCCCGTGCCGCTCCTCAGATGGTGAGAACGCCTCTCGGATGCCGTCCGGCGACGGCGAGTTCAGCCGGCCGTCGTACCAGAGCGTCATCCAGCAGGACAGACGGGTGAAAGGGGTGGGGCTCAGGACTGACCCCGCCCTTTGCGACGACTACGTCTCCCCGCCCAAATACAAGAGCAGCTTGCTGAACCGCTACCTGAACGACTCCCTGCACCACGTCATGGCGTCAAACAAAGTCCTGGACTCCCGACGGAGGAACCACTCAGGGTCCTTTAGCTCCAACGAGTACGACGATGACCTTCTCTCGCCCTCATCATCTGAAGTGGAGGCTAACGGTGTCTACAGAGCTGGTAAGCGCTTTCGCTGCCCATAGCAGGTTGTGTGTTTTTTTAAAAATACCTTTGAGGATTCAGGGAGTTGGCTGACAGTGACATATTGATGCTGTTTGCCCTCTGACACTCTTGAGTTGGTGGGAAATGGCGCGCTCGGCCTCAGGTGCTATGCGCCTGCTTTGAGTGTGGAAAGTTGCTCAACGGCCCAGCGTATAGGAACACCTGCTGGTGTCTGACGACCACGAGAGTCCCTTTTTGCCAAAATAATTGGGCCTAATTTATCGTTTGCATAATTTCCACCCTAGCAGCTTAACATGTTCCCCTGTCTGTTGGTTTTGTACTCCTGCCATCATGGAACTGCCCTCTTTAGGGACAATTAAGGAATGCCTGAGATTACTATTTTCCACTGCCAGGTATAAGCTGCAAATGGTTTGAATCACCAGCACCTCCTGTACCAGTGAGCCAGGGTAAGCAAGTCAGGCAGAAAAGAAAAAGCTATAAGTGGCAGAAACACGCTTAACACTAAGACGTGTCATTAGCCATTCGGACCTTTTTTAGCTGAATGCATTGGTGTGTCAACATTCTTCTTGCATCCACAATTATACTTCATGGGAATATGCATTACATGCACTCCTGATTGGTGCACATTACAATCAGTTGTAATACAAATGTATGGTTAATCCAATAGAGGATGATGCAATGTTATACAGGTTTTTATTGAAATTGTTAAATACTCACTGTGAGAATAGATTTTTGAGTATGTTACGTACTGTATAATACATATTGAGCATATTATTCTAATAAGAATATTGTCAACTTAACATAAAGAACACTTCACGCTGCCCATTCAAATAATCACTGTAATGATTATTAAAAGAAAGACTGTTGGCAGTTGTAGGGAATATGACGTTTCAGAGATATTAGGTCCTTTTATAAGTTGCTGTCTGTTTGTTGGGGCAGTGTGCAAAGGCCTTAAGACGGTTGTGTGTTTATGTGTAAATATTTTTCAACTGTATGAAAAGAGGCAAAGACTGAGGCAAAGACTGACAGACTGGTAAGCTGACTTGACACATTACACCAGTCTTTCTTGTGTGTGGCATATCCCTTGTCACTAAATAATAGTAAAAACATAATTATGACTCTTGGCACTAACAGATACAGACAACCAAAGACTTATCATTAAGTTTTGTACTTAATCGCAGCAACACAGTGTTAAGAGTGACACTGTTTGGAAATGTGTTAAATTAATACTAGTATTTGACTGGGCTACAGAGACTTGTATGCGGCATTCAAATTTGGTTGCTGCTTGGCAGTTATTGAGACCTGGGGTATTTTTGCCATTGCACTTAACCTGCTAAAATTTCATCATCCCGGAATGTCAGTGGAAACATTTTACTCGAAGCAGAGTGGAACTATGGCACAGGAGAACTATGAAAACTTTCACACTGTTTACTCCAAGCATTTACTCTACTCCGGGGTAGAAGGACCGTAAAGAGACTTTCCATATATCTGGGACAGCAAATGTGTTCTGTTGTGCAAGCATGTATGAAATTAGGACTGACACCACACAGACACATAGTTTCCTGTGTAGCATTTGCGCATGGAAATTTCTGAAGAAGGATGTTGTTGGAGACAAGAATTTGTGAATTCTTCACATTTCCCAGCTGACAACTTATGCTTGAGATCATTTGAGAGTCCATTGGAAGCCAGTCCCTCCAAATTCAGAAAATGGAGTGAGTAACGATTTTGAAAAATGAACTCTTTTGTGTCACCTACATGGGTCCACCCAGGTCTGGACCCAGGCTCAGTTCTGCCCTTTTATTCATAGGCTCCTACTGTCTGAGGAGAACAAGAGGGCCACAGACAGCACTTCAGAGGAACAGAGTAAACCTGGAGGTGCAGAAAGCCATTTAGGGTCATTAGCGAGCTCAGGGGAGGCAACACGAGACCCCACAATATGGCCACTGTTTAGTTAAGGCAATAGGGTGTGAAACTAAAGGCCAGGTCAGGTTTTGTTACGTGCTGTATATGCTGTGGCGTGTGTGTGTGTGTGTGTGTGTGTCTGTGTGTGTACCTATGCTTGTGTTGGATTGTGTTCAGAGGCATTCCTACTGCACCACTGTTACCACTGTCAAAATCAACTGTTTTTTAAGTTATTCCCTAACAAGGGCCTTTGTTTTTAAATACGGGAGATTGCCTAAGATTGCTCTACAGAACCAAAGAACAAATAAAGCATTTTATTCATGTTAATTTATTCAATTAAATATTCATTAAAAGGTAAAGTTAAGCAATGAACTGGAGGGAAAGAAATCTTTTTAATCTTGAAATTGAAGAGGAAGTTTATTATGTTTTAAAAAAACATTGTCTCTTCCCTGTGCCCAAAGAAATATTTTCCCCTCCAAGTAAAGTGTGGCTGAGGTGCAACAGAGCTACAGATATTTAGTTTGATCTGTGAGGCATTCAGTAGCTCATAGAAGCAAATGGTAAATGATTTATTAATGGTTCACAGTAGTTCTTGGCAGGACAGATGTTTTAAGAATCTGAGTTGAATGTATTTCAGGCGAAGAATATTGAAAACTCTGTTTTGTTTTGTATTAGTTTCCAGCTTTTCTCTCTATGGTTCCCTAAAGATATTTTCCCCTCCACCGATCTGGATCGCTCTCAACCGAGCGCAGAGCTCTGAAAATCAAGGAGCTTAGTGTAGCCTGGCCCCCTAATTGTATCCCAGCCAAAGAGGGGGCTCAAAACGGTTAGTCTTGCATGGCAGTGCATATTAACCACACACTTTGAAGGACTTTGCGGGTACAGAAAGGTTGAGATTAAAGGTAAAGCCATTGACTCCGTGTTAAGTTTTTTACCTGGTGGCCGAGTTACATCATGCACAGTGACCCTAGAGCAGTGTGTCTAAGCTTTAAAGCAGGTGCAAGTCACCAGAGCACACAGATGCTCAGCAGTGCTCAACACAACTGTATCAGAATACACTGTCCTGTCCTGACCGTATTCCTCATTCAGCTCAAGGTAGAGCATCCTTCCCAAGTCAATAACTCATTGCATTTAACGGCTTTACCATGGAGAGGTCAACAGTTACCGCTATTAGCAGAATACAAAAAGGACAAAAGTGCAATCTAGCGTGAACATTTTTCCCACATTAATGTGTGCAAATTTTGCAACACTTGAACTGTGTTCTGTGTATATGCAGACTTCATTAGATGTGTATTACATGTACACTGTCTTGCTGTGTTTATATTTCTCAGAAGTGCTGTCTGTGGCCCTCTTGATATATATATATGCCTATGTACACATACATACATACATACATACATACATATGCATATGGAGCTATAAGTGTGCAAGTGTGCGTGAGTTCCTCTGCAGAGCCAAAGAGTGAAGTGCGCCAGGCTTGGCTGGACTCAGGAGCTCCCGCCAAAACAAATGCAATTATGTTTCTCCAGTGCTTTAGAGATGGAAAAATGATATCTGCTCTGTGTCAGCAACACAGGCATTTTGTTCCAGCGCTGCACAGCTCATTTGCATCCCTTAAGTTATTACAACATTTTTCTTCAAGCCGAAATCTTTTCAACTCTTGAGTCCTTTGTGCGCTGTAAAACGTCACCAGTGAGATGCGCGCTGAGAACTAACTGTCCCTTATTTTTCCCCGCTGTGTAGTTGTTCAGGAATTATCCTGACGTAAGGCACAGCCACCTGACATTAGTTGTTAAAAGGCCATTCTGGGAGCATTCTGGCTGACCAGCTGAAATAACTGAACCGCTAATGTGTATTGATTACATTATACTTTGAAATTTTCTGTAAGTGATTTCGCTCTTAATGAATAGTCCGTCTCCCTTAATAAAAGCTAACAAATTAGACAGAGGACATGTTCACGGAGCCAAATCTGTATGCAGTAAATTTAATCACTCCTCTGTTTCCTCCACAGAGCCTTTGGACTGCAGCTCTAACAAATGTGACAGGTGAGAGAGAGAAAGCATTGCGTGTGTCATTCCCATATTGTCCAGAACCAAAATCCAGAGATCCTCTCCAATGTTCAGTGTCAACTAGGCATTTGCCCATAGTTATTGATTTAGAGGGTAGAGCACAGCAGATCATTTGGATTAGTGCAAGTGTGCAAGATGTTGAGATAGCTGTTTGTTCCATATTAAATTGGTTTACACTGTATAACATGAACCCTAAGTGATGTCTAACTGGAGTGTATTGTATTATTTCCTGTCCATAGCAGTAATAAGCGAAAGGAGGGTGGGAGAGGAAAAGACGAGACGTACTGGAAGGAGATCCACGCCGCCATGGCCTTGACAAACATGGCCGCCCAGGGGAAGGAAGGAGGGACAGCAGCAACGGGGACAACCAGCTGTATCATCCAGAAGTCCTCTCATATAGCCGAAATAAAGACCGTCAAAGTGCCCCTGCTGCCCCAACACTAACTCAGCCCTGTCTTGGGGAGAAGACAACTAGAGAGAGGGGGAGAGATTGAGAGAGGAAGAGGATTTCTTCTGCACCGCAAAAAGTCTTTACAAAGGGATTCTTACAGAAAATGAGAGAGACAATTCCCTCGGTTCTTTAAATAAGATTAAGTGACATTTTTCAGAGACTTGACTTCCTCAATTCCTCAAATATGAATTTATTATTATTACCAACTACAGTGTTTTTATGAAAAGCAATAATTTTGTGCTTGACATGCATTGCATTCACTGGCGTGCCTTCCCATGACAGAGCTCAGAAAGATGAAGAGGTTTCTTGGGTTTATTTTTCTTGTTGGTCCATTTGGTCATCTGAAGTTTTAGTCATCAGTGTTATTGAACCTGAATGCACAGCAGCTGACTCGTTGGAGGAAATGTTCATCTGTAGAACCTTTTCTCTTTAATCTTATGGTCATTCATCATACATGAACACGAAACCTCATGTCTGTGGTCGGAAAATGTAATATATTCTTTGAATGTTCACCATTTTCATAAGTTATATGACATTCAGTGTTGGTACGGTAGACTCTGGATTTTTGTCCTATGACTGAATGCGTAAGACATTTTCAAGTTTCATCTTTTGCATAAAACCAATGTTCTTGTAAGTGTTCCTATTGTGGATAGATTAAATTGTGTTCATGTCAATTTCATTTCCTTTAGTCTGATGTAGCACTATATTCTTGCAACATCCAGTTCTGTTAATATTTCTTTGCCTATTTGCATGAATACCGGTCTGGAAATAACCACTAACCACATGTTGCTTTGATAACTGCTGCTCCTCTCCAAAGAAAAGTTGAGTGATCTCCAAGAATGACTACTCTGTCTCTCCTAAGTATGTCACATAATGGGGACTGGAGTGTTCCATTTTGGACACTGTCACTGTCAGTGGTCAGGGCTTCAATATGGCTTTGGTTCCTTCGAGATTTCACTCCCGTCTTCCATAGCCACTTTTTCCAGAGAAAACAATTGTCCTAGATTTACACCACTAGCCTTGCTTGTGTAAGAATGTGTTCCCACAAGACTTGCCACTGGAGAGACACCAGTGTTGTGGACGGTTGCATGGAAAGGGCTAATTATTTCCACTTTAAATTTAGTTACATGTAATGTGGAAAATAGAGAGCGTGCAGGACATTTTGAGTGGTAATCTAGGAAAAAGCCACTTCCAATCTGATAAACTGCTCATACTGAAACAGTTAGCCCCTGCTATGTCTGAACAGCACACTGACGCTGGTATGGCCTGGTCCGGTATGGGTTTTGCACCACCGCTACATCTAGGCTGTTTCAAGCTTATGTTACTGATCTACATCTGAGCAACACATTGTTGGCATGGCCAGGTCCACCAGGCTGGAGTTGAAGGTATTTCCATCTGATGTTGCAGATATCAGATATGATTCACTGCCGTAAAATGGTCTTCCATATGCTCATCCAAGGCAGTTAAAAGGACAGTCTCCAAGAGATAAAGTGGGTGGAAAAGAATCGTCGCACCGGAGCTGGCTATCATCAGCATCGACTTGTCACCTCTCCTCACAGGACTCTTTGTGTTCTCATTGTCCTCAGAAGAAATCAAAGGGGCATCACTCTCACTGACCCCTTCCATGCTGATAACAAGCAGTCACCATTCACAACCCTGTCAGTGATGAAGCACCTGCACCTCGGTCACACACCTGCAGAAAAGCGACCACTAAAGTCATCAACCTCTATCATCATCCTTCATAGGATCAGCCCTATACAGTGAAACAACGAACGCATATCACATACTCAGTTCAGGTGAGAAGCGTTAGACGTTTGAAGGTAAAGGCAGTGAAGCAAAAATCCACAGATGGATGTGATTTTACAGACACAGAACACCATTCCCAAATGCTGTAGTCTTGTGGTGGACTAAAGAGTATGGACTCCATATCTGATCACATGTCTTGGACTTACAACCTTCACTATGCAGGAAGTATGTTCCACCACTTACGTGGAATTGATCAACTCAATTTCATACAAAAACATGTATCCATATTACACTCATCCATCTTTGGGAAAGGCTAGAAAACAGCTTAGTATGTCACCTAGTAAAATAATGGATTAGGCAAGGATAAAATGATTTAAGATATGAGGGAAACCTCTGGAAGAGACAAATTACAGATCTGTAATTTTGTACATGTTAAAGGGAAGTTCACTCAGGAGGACATACAGATCTATTTCATGAACTTTTTGGGTGTCTAACAAAGACAAGATCAGGCTCCCGAAAAACATAAATAAGCTCAGCTGTGTTATAGCAGACAGGAGGTCAACCATAATATCACATTTATTTTCTTACGGCTAACATCATCTAATCACCGTCTTATTAACATTCTGTAAATAATCAATGGCAATGGAACTCCTCCAACATAAATTCAAGGAGGAATACCAGCTTTGACTGACTTCTTCTACCCTCATTTAACAAAACAGACAACTCTAATGGGTATGTTTTCATTCTGTCGAGAAATGAAATATGAAATCTGGGGGTTCTCTCTTTGATGAGCGGAATGACGGATGACCTTCTGAAAGAGACACTTGGGTGTGTGCATGGGTGTGCTGCCTGTGGCGTGCCACACATGACTTCAATAACAGAGGGCGCACTGGAACATGAATAGCTGTACTCATGTCACTATTTATTTCTCTAGCATGGCTGGGTTTAGGGTCACTCCTGAGCTTGTTGGCCCAGTAAAATGATACTGGACACACAGTATGGGGTTCCTCTGTCAATCGAAATAATTGGTTGTGAATGAAAAGGCCCAGTTCTCACTCTGGTGAGTCCTACTGGTTCGGAGTGCATGAGGCTTAACGTCGTGAGAGCCGAGGTGCACATTCTTCCATTGTCCAGGCATGTATTAGACACACTGTATATCAGTGTACTGTAGGTATTGTCAGTATTGTATCTGTTATCTCAGCATTAACATCTGATGGACTAGAGGAAATTGTCTTCATAGCTTCCAGAGAAAAGAAAAAGAAAACAATGTTCTCTAACTGGTGCTTGTCACAAATGAAAGGTCTGGAAAGAATTACAAGCATGAGCAGGGATGGCACTCTTTGTTATGTTAGTAACTCAATCATGTTTTTCAAACTTTCAACTACAAGACAGGCCAAAAGGTCTGTGATGCCAGGTCCCAACTAACCGCTGACATGATTGTGGGTAAGAACAGAATTCAATTACACATCCCTGATCATCAAACATCATAGAACTGCACAAAACAACGACAACTGCCTGGTGAACATCAACATGTTTTATTGCAAAATAAAAGAGCTGATCTAATGTTCCAACAAACATTGTTTCCGGCTTACAATCCACATCCAAATACAGGAATGGTTCAATCAATACCTTTCTTTGACAAGCCAAGGCAAGTATTTTTACAGCATTGGCCTGAGAACCCGCAATTAACGATGCCTCCATTTTATGTCCAAACTGCTCAGTGAGGCAAAAGACACAGATCCATAATCTGTTCAGACAGGAAGAAAGAAAGTAAAAATCAATCTACTCTGAAAATGTCTTTGTCTACCACCCTTCCTAGCACTGATGCTGTGCCATTACGTGACATCAAGTGGTTGTAGTGATACAATGATTATTATGTCACAGTCAGACGTTAAGGCATAATTGTTTTAAAGAGTCAAGTATGGATGGAGACAACTCAAACAAAAGTAACAAACAGAGAATATTGCTTTAAATAGGATGTGCATATACGCATGAATGAACACCTCTGTTCAAATCATCTCTAACTCAAAAGATTAAAGTAAGAATTTGCAAAATTCATGAGTACGAAGTGTCTATGAAGTATGGAGACAATATGGAAAGGCTTTTGTTGTGGGCACAACTATTTAGATGCTTGCCTTGAGTAACT
Organism: Sardina pilchardus; assembly: GCF_963854185.1. Classification (NCBI taxonomy): domain Eukaryota; kingdom Metazoa; phylum Chordata; class Actinopteri; order Clupeiformes; family Clupeidae; genus Sardina; species Sardina pilchardus. The sequence goes on along the minus strand of NC_084995.1, from coordinate 34,572,277 downwards.
ATGCCTCTTCTTTATAATACTGTATGCTTGGGGCATGAGCTCTGACAGCCAAAGTGGCCTGACAGAGGTATTCGTCATGATATTTTATCTACAGGTCCTGGATATAAGAATTGATATGTTTCAAAACAAACATTGTTGAAATGCAAACATTCTTTTGAAAAAAGGAAAAAAAAAAGAAATTATGCTCTGACATGAAAGGCATGCAAAATACAACAGGCATGTTCCTAGAGCAGAATGCAAGACAGCACGTTTTTGTGCTTGCTTAGAAAAGTGCCTATCATAACAACTACATATTTAAAAATCTAGACAGAAGAGGCAAAGTATACGGAACTAAGGCAACGCTTTCCAATGCCGAGAGAAGCATCGATAAGCAATATATTAAAATGGATGAAAAGCAGGCACTCTCATAAGTCAGTGAGTGTGTATGCTGTATCTCTGCAGTGATGTCACCTGACCTAAAACTCCCTGTCTACTGCTTCCCCATTCCCTCCTCTCACTGGCCTCAGGGCTGGAAGGTACAGGCTGTATGTGGAAGAAACACAGGAGATGAAGCCACCGAGCAGTGGCATCCACGGCTGACTCTGGAGATGCAGGGACACGACAGTGAAACTGAAACTACACTGTACATGATCTATTTAATACCGAGCATCCCACAGGATTGTAGAATAACAAGAAGCCTGTTTTTGTTTTGTTTTTAAATAACACCGATAAAAGAGAAGAACAAGAGGCATGGCCCATACAACGTGATGTGCTAGGGATTGAAGTGTGCAAACAGTAGAGCCCCCTCGCCTCGGCACTGCGCCTCAGAAGGAGCAGATGAGGGGAGGAGGGGAGAGGAGGGAGGTGGACACACGGTCCGTCTCAGTTTGTCTTTTTTTTTCTTTGTTTGGGTGGAGGTGGAGATGGGGGGCAGGGGGGTGAGGGGGTGGTTAGAGGACGGAGCAGTACCCCCCGCAGCTGCCGCCGGCGCCGCCGGCCGCCTGGTTCTGGTCCGTCAGGCGCACGCCCTGGTTCTGCACGCTGCTCTCCCACAGGCCCGGGGTCTGCAGGATCTTCTCCACCAGCTCCTCGAAGGCACACTGCACACCGTCACGCGTCTTAGCACTCGCCTCTGGAGCAGCCAGACAACACAGGAGACAGAGAGAGAGAGAGAGAGAGAGAGAGAGAGAGATAGAGATAGATAGATAGATAGAGAGAGAGAGAGATGAAGATGAATAAACAAAAATAAGCAGACAGCAGACGGATACATGTCTCAGTCTTACCTTGCCTACTTGAACATGAAAAGATGGTACAATTAGGACAAAACTTTGAGAGCGTCTTGGAATAACTAGTGAGAAATGAGATTTGCTAAGTGAAGGAATTCACTAAAGCAAATGATCTGTTAGATCACTACCCTTTGTGAAATGCAAACGGTTTACTTCAATGTAAACGTGGACCTGCTAAACGTGCACCTCGAGTTTGCACTGATGTACTGGCTGACACTGTGTCAGAAGAGAACGTCCAAATATTGTGAGAAACAACCTCAAATGACAGCTCATGTCAGGGCAGGTCATTTAAACATGATGAGAGAAAAACAGTGCATGCAGCAAAACAATATAATGACTGGCTTTAACTAGCATGTAATCAGTGTCCAGCTCTAAACTTGAGTAATCTAAGAAGGCGTATACTTATATGGCTATAAATAACTGAGAGACCTGTGATTATTTTTATGTCACAGGACATGTGAGCCACGAGCCATTAACCAGATTTCATTTAAAGTGTGTGGAAACAAGGAGAGCCAACACAGACAGCCAACAGGCTGACAATGTCTCAAAAACAAAATCCCATCTGCACATGCTATGCATTTCCTGAAAGGACACACAGCCGACTTACCTATGAACAGCATTGAATGTTTCCGTGCAAACTTAAGGCCTTCATTTCTGTCGACCTCACGATTGTCCTAAGACAAAAAAGGGGAGTCAAACCACAGAAGTGTTCCAGGGTGAACAAGGTCAACACTTGGGTATACATATATTTTTTATTAATTCATTAATTAATTAATAAATAAATAAATAAAAACTGAACAAACCTTATCAATCTTGTTTCCAACCAGCATTTTCACAAGGTCATTACGTGTACAGTATGTCTCCAGTTCATTCAGCCAGTTTTCCAGCCTGGTGAAAGTGTCCCGTTTTGTAACATCATACACTACAAGAGAGAGAAGGCAAATATGGTGAGACCTCAGGAAACATTAGGAATTCTTCTGGTTTGATGTCAGACACTAAATATGGTTGAACAGCAAGTCAGAGAGAGTGGGAGAGAGAGAGAGACTGGCAGTGCAAGTCTTTTAGCTGACTGGCTGGCATCAAACGAGTAGATATTTGGCTCAGGCCTTTTGAAATCTTGAATATTCATTTCAGTTCTAAAGAAACAGACTGCCAAGGAGTATCAGCTTCAAACATGCATGACAATTACCCAATAACTACAGACCGCAGAGGTTTTGAATTTTGTGTCTAGCTTAAGCTGTTCATGAATTACAGCAACCGAAATATGGAGTCACTTTTTTGCTTTTGAAAGAAACACATTCCAAATGATGTAGGTGCTAAAAAGAGCTTCCTTTCACTTCAGCTAGTCATTAGTGTAAAGAGTCAGTGCAATCCATTTTGATAACAAAAAACTCTAATTTGGGGACGAAGCAGTGAAGCTCTGTAGGCATTCATTGTGTTTCTACCTTCTCTTATTAGTTTGCATTTTCTAAGGCAGCCCTTCAAAGAGCATGGTAAAAATTTAGACATTTATCACACTGAGGAAAGTCCCTTGATTCTTTTTCATCAAGTTTAATGTCTCAGAGTAGAGTTCCAAGTTCAGCATCCTATGACATCAGTTTCTGTCAAATTCACATTTTCTGCCACATGCGTGCTTTAAGTGTGTGTGTGTGTGTGTGTGTGTGTGTGTGTGTGTGTGTGTGTGTAATTGGTATATGAACTGTGCATAAACACACTTTCATTAACCAGCAGAAGTTATCCACTAGAGAGATGAATAAAGCTAAATGTAGCAAAATGATAATCTGCACAATAATTTCTTCTTTACTATTTCAAATTAGCACATCATTCTGAGAGCTCAATATCAGCAGATATAAATGTCAATAGCGGACTGGGAACTCAACAAAATGACATATGTAATTTTCCAACTACAGTACATAATTATGTTAGAAATACTGTTAGCATCATAAATGCATCAATGTGAATCAATCTGCATGTTAACATATCTGTATGTATGCATGCACCTGTTTGCAACCTGCTGAGGGAATTAATGGCACACATCTGTGATACCAAATACCTAATTTCCAAACAAACTGGTTTTCTGAAACAAGTCAGAGCTGAACTCACCCAAAATAACTCCTTGCGCACCCCGGTAGTAGCTTGGCGTCAAAGTCCTAAACCTCTCCTGTCCTGCGGTGTCCTGCAAACCATGACACCAAGAAGAGAATTTGTTTAGAATTAATATTACACAGAGACATACTCCAAAATAACCTAAATATGTTGATAATGTAATAAAATGGTAGTGCCATATTGAGAAAACGGCGGTCACCAGATTGTCATATTAAAAATCCTGCACTGTTGGAACTGGTTGAAAGGGAACAAACCCTGACACAGGCCTACTATTTTATTATATCAGTGGTAATTTAAGCAATACAGGGAAGAAGAGACGATCTGGATCTTGTAAGACGATCTTCCAATCAGTACCCTTGAGAGTGGAAAACTGTGTTTTGGCGCCCTCTAATGACAATAGTTAGCTGTGGGGAATGTGGCCCACCTTATTGCTCAACACAGTAGGCTACATGACATCATGCAACTGAGTCAGACAGCTGACTGATGCAAGTGCTTTATAAGTCTAATTAATGAGTTAATTATGGCGGATATGAAAGACTTACCCATATTGCCAGCTTTGCCCTGTTCCCATCAATCGCAATTGTTTTCACTTTAAAGTCTACACCTGCACAAATTCAACATATTAAGGTTACATATAATGTTGTCATGCTGTTATCTCTGTCCACAGCTATTTTAAGTCACTACAGGTAGCCACATTTACATGACATCACATCTTCATTACCCTAAATAGCTTAATTTAACCTACACATGTATTCAGGCCATGTTATTCTTTTCAGTTGTTTGACTCAAAAACATGTTTTTAACTTACCTATAGTTGCTGCCAGCTCAGGGTCAAAGGTGTCATCAGTAAATCTTAGAAGAAGACTGTTGCAAAGAGGGGGCGCAAGGTTTAATGTAAATGGATAGTGTTAAGCAACAGAGAAACCAAAGTTTCTTAGAACAATAGTTAAATACTTAGATAATGTTAGTTGACGACCTTCTAGCAGTAAACCAACGGTGTAAATGTCCTGAATTGGCTAAGTAACGTTGTAAATTGTATAGCTGCTACGTTGTAACTTACATAATATCTTCACAACACAAGGCTTGTGATTATGGTAAACACCACAGCAACTGTTCACGTCTCAAGTTCAACATACACAATATTGACTGTTGACATCATGAAGATATGTAAGTTAACGTTAATTCATAGGACCTATGCCTTCTTACGTGGCCAGAAACGTTGACGTTTAAACTCCAGACAGCCTGCTTTCTAAATAAGTCAGCCTTTGGTCCTGATGCACTGAAAAATAAGTTAGCTTGTAAGGTAACGTTAACGTTTTGATAGCTAAGCTAAGTCACATAGAACAAGACAGCTATCTCAGGTAACGAGTTGTTGCATTGATTACACAATCCAAAAAAATGAGGATTGAGGTGATTACACGATGACACTAAGATATCAGACACACGTGTAACCATTTAACTGACTGTCAAGCTATATTTTAGCCTACATGATGTCCGAGGACCAATTTACTAGCCAACTACATTCCAGACGTTAGCTATCGATAGCTAGGTGGGACAGCAAAGGGATAGCTAACGTTGGCCAGCTAGCCACCAGATATCTCCGTTGTTCTGACAATGTTTGTCATGGCAAAAACTAATGATGATCAAACAACATATAGGAAAAGTACTTACCTCGACTTCCCAACACCGCTCTCTCCGATAATTAATATTTTTAAAGTTGTTAACACGTCGTCGTCCATGTTCTCTCGCCTGTTTACAGATGTCTGGTTACACGCTGCTATGCTACTGCTGAGACTTTCGGACCAGAAATGTGACGTCGACATAAACCCGTCATCACCACCAGATGTGTTGCATAACAGGGATGCTGATGTTAAAGTCTGAATCCAAACCAGAGAGGCCACATGTAGCCTGGGCCTAGTAGAGCTAGATATATGTATTTTGTGTTTTCTTCATTGTTTTATTTATTAGACCAACCATTAGCCTATTTGTAGCCTAATTATTAACTCTGTTAATAACTCTGCATTGGCTTCCAATAGAAGCCAGAATTAAATTCAAATCCCTCAATCTTGATGTGCACCTTGCTCTTTTCTGATCTAGCTATAGCTCTAGCCTACATCAAACATATAACTTAAATAATGAATGAATTATCTTACAGTTATGTGAATGGCTTTTGATCATATAAAACTATAGGCTACTTTATTACTTTATTATTTTCATTATTGATATTTGATTGATTATTATTGATATTGTTGACATTTTTACCGCTATTATGCCTGTCTTTTCCACCTTGGGGTTAGGTTTATGCAGATGATTTAATTTTTGTGTCTCTATATAGTTCTGGCCTAGAGTGGCTATCACCATATAAGCTCAATCTTTTAAGATTGAACATTAGTCTGGGGAGTCTGCACTTTAATTACTGCACAAGAGGCATGATCAATGGCATAGTTCAAATGACTTTGTACAGTATGCTTTTGGATAGTCCTTCAACCAATCAGACCAATGATCCGGGGGCACCTTGGATAAGCTAGTTTGTGATTGGTCTCAGAAGATGGACAGGAAGCAGGAGATGTGCAGGTTTCCAGCCTGAGCTGCAGGGCAAAATCCAAATCGCTGGCAGATCAGGTAGGGTTTTAACTGCTTAGAGTCTTCTCAAACTATGATATCAACTTACTTAACAAAAGTTAAGCGTATAGGCCTAGTTACTAAAGAAAAATACCTGGGCCACATCATCAGGGATGATTTCTGTGATGACAATGATGATGCAGTGCCAGTGCAGTAAATTATATGGACAAGCAAATATGCTGGCACGCAAATTTCATATGTTATGGTTATGGTTAGGCTATAGCATTTCTTTGTCCAAAGAGATATTCAAATAACGATAGTTAAATGTAAACAACTCAAAAAGTTGGTAAAACTACATTAAGGAGAATAGCAATAACAAACACAAATGTCCAGTCAATATGTGTGAGAAATGAAAACATCTCTTTTCAGTACATGCAGTACTGTAGGCTACTACATTTTCTACAGCTCACCTATGGTTAAGCTACAGTAAAGCAAAGATAAATAAGATATGGTGCCATAAAGTGATGCATTTGCAATCCTGTTGAAGTGTCCAAGACGGACCATTGCTATAGCCATTTGTTTGCGATGTGTAATGTTACCAACCCTGTACCAGACATCCCAACTCTGGAAACACTGAAACAGCTTTGGTATTGTGGTCAAACTGCATGGGCACCATCAAAGGTGTGCCCAATGTACGAGCTGTATGAGGGACCCCCGGGATAGGTTGACCACTGTGCGAGGGACCACAGAGGTGGGTGAAGCACTAGTGTGAGGAGCACACTGGGATTAAAGAAGTGTGGCTGGTGGATGTGTGAAGGACGCTAGCGTGCATTTAGCGTGTGGACATGCTTTCCGAAGGGGAGGGCAGTGTGACTGAGGGCTGTCACAGAACATGCACTCTAACTGCCAGAGCCTGGGTCTTTCTTTTGGTGTGTTTAGTACCCTGGAGACCCGAATTTGACAGTGGAGTCCTTAGCCTCTGTTTTCAAGTCAGCAGAATGCCTTCTTTACTATCATTACTGCATTATTGCTGGCACCCCCTTCGTTGTTGTGTATATTACTTTAGCGGTTGCCTGCTGTTACTGGTTATGGTTTTATAATGGGAAGAGTAAAATTATATGATCATTTGTTCTCACTTCCTGAACTTGGTAAATACAGTCATGGTTCCTCTCTCCATGGTACTAAAACTAGATACTTCAGATCAGATTCCAGATATTTCAGAAACCCTTACCAGTTAGACTAGCATGTGTTCAATTTATAGCATACTTGCCACCGTGTAACTGAGCATCTACATTTTCAGGCATTTAATCCACTTGTGAAAATGGGAGACACAGTACTTACAGCTCATTAGAGAAAATAGAGAAACATTCCAAAATCAGTCAAATAAAATAAAAAATAATTATTAAAAAATATATAGCCTATATATGTCATATATATAAAAAATATATGTCATTCCATGTTATTCCATTCACATAATAGGCTACAGAAGTATCAATGAGCATCGTAATTAATCTTCTTACACCTTCAGGCACATTTCTCCTCCTTTGCCTCATAAAAGTGAGGAAAAAGTGAGTTGGAGGTCTTTTTTAAATGAGACCTGCAAATAACTAAATATTATGGCTTTGCCAAAAGATATGTTCGATAAATAGGTTCAACCCACTGAACATTTGGTTTAGAGAATTAAGGTTTAGTATTAATTGGAAATAGGGAAAACCTATTCTTAAATTTCCTTCAGATCATTGAGTGAGCAGCATCTTTTCCTCAGCTGTGGAGGATGAACTGTTTTCATTCAGTATTGTCTAAGATGAGTTGCCTGTAGGCAATGGGAAGACAAGGGGTAAATTACAGTGTTTTCAGGTAATCCTATATCTTTTAAATAGCAGCCCTGTGATGATCAGGAAGAAAAGACAGCCTCCCATCTTCAGTCTCACTCTCCCATGCCATGGCAGACTCCTGTCAGATAGGCCTACTGCTTTGAAACATTTTTCCAAAGAAGACTGGGTAGATAAATAGAACAAGGACGTATTGTCACTGGATGTACACTAGATTTTTTTTTTTTTTTTTTCAAAATAGCCCAATGTGTTATCAAAGCTCAGGTGTTTTAGACAGTAGTAGCTTAAGGCTAGAGGCACTGAGACTGGAGGAGAGGAGGAACTTACTGCTATCAGTTTAAACATTGGAAAAGAAGAACTAACATAGCCTATCTGGAATGATGGCCATACAAGTAGATTTCATCGAACAACCTGTGCGCTTTTGTTTTGGGATAATGGGCAAGTTTATCGGGAAGCATCCTTGGTATTTTCTTTTAATTCCCTTGTTTTTGTCGGGAATTATGGGAGTAGGATTCTACTTTATTGAGGAGAGCAGGTCAAACGACATTGAAAAAGAATTCACCCCTCTGAATGGTGATGGGAAACGGGAGAGGAAATATATCCAAGAAACGTTTCCTGAAAACGTGTCTATGTTTTCAAGTGTGCGACTAAGCACAGAAGGAATTTACGCAACAGTAATACTTACGCACGAAACAAACATTTTAAGCAGAGATTCATTGGAAGAAGTCATGCGCATCGAGCGCAAAATACGTGGAGTGGCAGTCACGTCTGGCAACAACACTGTTATCTACAGTGATATTTGTGCTAAAGTGAACAATAATTGCGTTTCAAATATCTTACTTGATATGGTCAACCCGAATAATGTCGGATCGATTCAAATCAAATTTCCAGTGCATCGTTTTGAGAACCGTAGCACTCACATGGGCTATTTTATTGGAGGTGTGAAAGTGGACAGTGACGATGTCGTTGAAAGTGCAAAAGCGATACGACTATTTTTCTATTTACAGGATAATGAAGAGTCAGATACATGGCTGACTATGTTTAATGGTTCACTGTTCTCTGAGTCGTCTGACACGGTAGGTGGTAAAATCATTTAGCGTTAACTTAGGCTACGATTATCTGGATAAAACATTATTAAACTTAACTTAAATGAACTATCTTTTTTTTCGTAGATAGGCCTATCTTACTATACCACAAAGTCAAGACAGGAGGAATTTGAGAAAACCTCAAATGATGTCATCATATTCTTTGCCATTGCATATGTAATTGTCATCTCATTTTCAATAGTTGCTTGCATCAGGTTTGTACATTTTATTATAATAACTGCATTAAATATGAAAATACAGCTAAATGAATATGTTCTATACCTGCAAGAGAAGCAACCCTTATCAGAACCGTCATCAGAACCCATGTTTATTAGGGAGATTTGTTTGGAAACACCTTGGGGGTATTCCAAGTATGTGGCTGCAAGTAAACTTTAACCGGCTAAGCTGGGTGAACCTCCTAGAAGAGCTGTACCGCTTTATTCTTCTAACAAAACAATGTCATTGGGCTCTTGTTGTATAGGAGGTTACTCTGAGTTAATTTACCTAGGTTTGTCAGTACTTACTATACTCCTCTATAGGTTAGAAGTAAACTATTCCCGAAAACATGTGAGTTCAACAAGACCTCCTAATTTATACCATATCATGTTTTGTCTGGGCACTTAATGACACCATTTCTGTGATAGGCTATATTAAACTCATAACATTTTGGATTACAGGGCCTCTAATAATAAAAGAAAATACATAAGACAATGCAACCTCTTTTTTTACAGGTTTGACAATGTTAGAAATAAGGTGTGGATGGCCTGTCTAGGTGTCTTTTCCACTGGCCTTGCTGTGCTGGGTAGCTTTGGCCTGCTGCTTGCCATGGGTGTACCCTTTGTCTCAACAGTTGGAACATCCCCTTTCTTGATCCTTGGTAAGAAGAAATATCCTCTTTCAACTTTGCATATCCACTTTCATTTCTATAATTAGTTTTCTTTTTTATTTTAAACATTTTGTTAATTTTATAGGAATCGGTGTTGATGACATGTTCATCATGATCTCAAGCTGGCAGCAGACCAACGTGAGGGACAGCGTGCCGGAGCGGCTGTCCCACACATTCGAGACAGCCGCCATCTCCATCACCATCACCACCCTCACCGACGTGCTTGCCTTCTTCCTCAGCTACAGCAACCCGTTTGGCTCGGTGCAGTCCTTCTGCCTGTACACAGGCACGGCAGTCCTGTTCTGCTACATCTACAATGTCACCTTCTTCGGAGCATGTCTGGCACTGAATGGGCAAAGGGAGGAGAGCAACAGGCACTGGTTCACCTGCATGAAGGTTCCAGAACAACCACCACAGGGAGGCTCTAGAGCTTCTGGTGTTTGCTGTGTGGGAGGGACTTACGACCATGACACAGGGACAGAGGTGGAGTCGCCCATACAGAAATTCTTGAGGCAGTACTATGGGCCATGTCTGGTTTCAACTTGGATGAGGGTTTTTGTCTGTCTCCTCTATGCTGTTTATCTTGCTGTGGCGATTTATGGGTGTGTAACCATCAAGGAGGGTATAGATCTTGGGAACCTAGCTAATGATGAGTCATACATACATAAATACTATAAGAGCGAGAAGACATATTTCTCGGAGTATGGGCCGATGGTGATGCTGGCAGTGAAGGACACGTATCCCTACTGGGAGGAGGGGGCACGTCTCAGACTCGACATGTGCATAGAGCATTTTCACAATCTGACCGAGGTCAACCCAACCTATTCTGTGTCATGGCTTCAGTCTTTTGAAGAGTTTGCAAATAATACTCAAGGAATTGTAAACTCAGAGGCTACATTCACAGAGAGCCTGTTGTCCTTTTTGGACCGAGATCCAATGTTCAGAGAGGACCTCAAGTTGTCATCTAACAACACGATTTACGCATCACGCTTCTTCCTCCAGACTGTTAATATCACCTCTTCCGAAAAGGAGAAGAAAATGCTTGAGAACTTCAGGAACACCAGAAATGACTGCCAATTATCTGTGGAGGTGTATCACCCAACCTTCATCTACTATGACCAGTATGTTGTGATCACGGCCATCACCATTCAGACCGTGGTGGTGGTTGCCGTGGTGATGCTGATCATATCCTTGCTGCTCATTCCGAGCCCTTTCTGTGCCCTCTGGGTGACCTTTGCCATCGCCTCGGTCATCATGGGCGTGATTGGCTTCATGACCTACTGCGGCGTCAGCCTGGATTCCATCTCCATGATCAACCTGATCATCTGCATCGGCTTTGCCGTCGACTACTCTGCTCACATCTCGTACGCCTTTGTCTCCAGCCCAAAAACGAACGCCAACGAGAAGGTGGTGGAGGCCTTGTCCAGCTTGGGCTACCCCATCCTACAGGGGGCGCTCTCTACACTGGCAGGTATCGTGGTGCTCTCCGTCTCCAGGAGCTACATCTTCAGGACGTTCTTCGTGATCATGTCTCTCGTAATCCTGTTTGGGCTGCTTCATGGCGTCGCCTTCATTCCTGTATTTTTGAGCTTTCTGGGGACATGCAGCAAACAAAAAACAGAATCAGTGACACACTGAGTCAGGCAATCATTTTTCAAGAATGTGTAATACTGGCGACCGGATACTTTAAAACTTTTAATATTTTCTTTTACAATAAACATACATTTCATGTAGTAAAAACAGCTAAATTATAGCTATTGTAGTAAAATGTCTAATGCTTGCTCATGTTAATGTATAGCTTTAGTTTTGGTGCAGAACCTTTTAAAATAAAGATTTAAATGACAAGAGCGCACACATGGCGTAAAGACATCATAAACACTTGTATACCATTTTGTGGACATTACAAATAACCACACATGCTAGATGGGGTAGGAGTTGTTGTATACTTTATTTATAGCTTGGGTTTGACAAATCTGTCAAGTTTGGACACAAAAAAGCAAATTAAAATTAAAACTAAATACTCAACTTAAAATACCTCTATACAGCTATATACAATGTTCCCATTGAAGTGCTTTAAATATGTACAATACATAGCATGGGTAAAAAGGCAAACACAAGGGCAAGATGCAGAAGCCAGGACAAGAGTTGTGCACTGAATAATGAACAGAACCAGATTATATTTTGTGGATTTAACATGGCAAACTACTAATAAGTTCAAAGCAAATGAACCAAGACATTCATAATGTGTGAAACATGTGCTCAGTCTTACAGATATGGCTTTTTACCCTCTCACCCTAGGTAGCATAAATAAACCATCATATCTTTCTAAACTGTATGTCACCGGGGGAAATAAATCAGCAGTTTCATATGGAAGGGGAAAAAATCCATAATACTGAGCATAGAATAGTTTCCCTTTAAGGACCGCAGCTAAATGAAATTAAAAGCAGTCACACTTGAATTGCCCAACATCTCACACTGATATGCATGAAACAGGGAGTCTGTATTACACAGCCACGGTCAGCCGTTCACCAGACACCAAGCTCTCCACATCCCTGAGTCGCTCATTTAAAAAAAAAAAATGGATTCAGTCATTTCAAAGACTTTCTATCACCCTCATCTGTCCTGTGTCATTGTGTCACACACACACACACACACACACACACACACACACACACACACACACACACACACACACACACACACACACACACACACACACACACACACACACACACACACACACACACACACACACACACACACACACAGCAGGAGAAACATACAGAGGACATGCCAGCATTCAGATGTTGATTGCAATTTCAAATGATCGAAGAGGAAGCAGCATTTTACATGTGTTAAGTCAAAGCAGGATTATACACTCACGCACACTTACAGTTTTGCTTTGACCAAAGTGCTACGAACGACGCATTGTTTTGCACCTCCTCCCAAGAAACAAATACCTTCACCTACAGAATTCTGAAAGGCCACCTTTTACAAGAAACACACACACACAAAACACAACTGGCGTAAAATTGATAAACCACCAACCAAAGGACATCAGATGACATCTGGAAACAAGTATTTACTGCTGGCCTTATTTCTGATTTATTACTAGTGACATGATGCATAAGCTTGCGGCTTGTTTGCTGTGGAACAGACGACTTGATAAAGTGCAGAGGGCCAGCGTGGGTATAACAGGTAGTGTGAAGTGTGCAGACAGTCAACAAACAGGCCGAGTAGTCACAGGACATACTGTACGTGGACAGACTTAGATTGGGGTGAACATTTCCTGGGCCCTGTCCGAGTGAAGACCTCATGCTCCAGCATGACCTCATGCTCCAGCACACGTCTTCCAAGGCCCAAAGGATAAAGTGACGAGATGTGTAGCCTAGACACGTGGTCAAAAAACACTTTGAGAAACTAGCTTGTGCGGCTTGACGTGTTGTTGTTGTTGTTTTTGTTGTTGCACATGTACATTCAGGACTCGTGGCATTAGTCTCCTAACGCCTCCAGAGCTTATCTGGTCTGCAGAGCCTTCCCCTCCAGGACCATCTGGATCTCTTTGGCGTCCAGGGTCTCGTATCGGAGCAGGGCCTCGGCCAGGTTCTTGTGCTCCTTGGTGCGGCTCTTCAGGAGTGCTTTGGCCCGCTCGTAAGAGTCCTGGACAAGGAGGACAAGCACATGCCTCAAGGATTATCAAATGAAATAGGCAGAAAATGGTTTCATGGTTTTGATCGGAACTAAAATTCATGTACTATTTCATTCCTGGGTCATGTTTTGGCTTGCCTAAGCATGACTTATAACATCACTAATATTTCCAGAATGACTTAGGGCTACATCATGTTTTATGTTCCTGAAACTATTGAGCAGCGTCGGGGCAGGATCACTTACCCTCAGCAGTATCCGGACTTCCTTCTCAATAGCTGCTTGTGTCTCTGGGCTCTGCTTTGTCTGGTCTGCATAGGTCATCACACCCAGCTACAGAAATAGTTCACATGAAATTACCGACTTAAGAGTCACTTGTTTACAGAGAATTGTATGGTGTACATTTTACTTAAAGGGGAACTGTGGTGTTCTTCCAACTCGCGGCTCTATGGTTTTGGTCCAAATGTTTTACTTCCTTTACATTTACAGCAGTGCACACACACATGTAATGTCATCTCTGTCTCCATGTTGCCAGACATGTTTAATTGCATTTTGGGATAGTGTGTGTCCATATGCTCATCATGCTCAACATGCTTCCCTAGTCTTTTTGAGGTTGACTATTTTACCGCTCTAACTCAACACTGGACAAAATTGGTTCATTTCCATTCTGTGTAAAAATGCAAAGATGCAAAGATGCAAAAATGGTCTAGAAATCGGGTCCAGGTTGAGAAATAGTCAGTGTGTCAACTCCAGTTGGAGGAAGCTACAGCATATATGAGTAATGAACACAATAGGCATGCAAATTCATGCAAGGGCACAAGTGTCTGTGAATTAGCAGGAATGACTACAGTACCTTTTCACTCATTCCATATCGAGTCACCATCATTTTGGCTAGCTTTGTTGCACCATCAAAGTCACTCGATGCACCTACAGGAGGGAAACAAATGTTTTGGTTTTACACCTTATGTGAAAACAAAATAAAACGAAAGAAACAATCAAATCAGATCATGATGGAAGAAGTCTTCAAGAGAACTGGAGTGAGCACACTCAGAAATAGTACCCACCCTTACACTGAACATAGTCAATCAACCTGTTCTGCTCATCTACCTCATGTGCTCTTTAATCTTAGTTACAGTATTGCTATGGAGTGGACTGCCTTGCAGTATACTGTATTTAATCCTAAACCTCAGTCTATACTGATATTGCACTATCCTCATTCACTATTCTCTTAAATTGTATATTGCATCTTGCTTGTGCCTGTTGAGGTGTCCAGGAGGTGTCATGGCCACCTTACAGGGACAACAAGGCGGCGGACATTCCCAGCCGCACTCTCCCCTGTACATGCTGTATTTATTCTTATACATAGCCTTATTCTACTGCCCTTAATTATATTCTTACTGTTCTGTGTTTGTATTCTTTTTATGTTATTGTTGAGTGTTTAACCGGAGTCAAATTCCTTGTTTGTTTACACAAACCCGGCCAATAAAGCGGATTCTGATTCTGATTCTGAGCTGTGCTAACCTGTGGTGATGTTTTCGGCCCCGAAAATGAGCTCCTCTGCCACGCGACCTCCCATGCTGACGTCCATCTGGGCCAGCAGCTGGGATCGGGTCTCGCTCCAGCGGTCGTTCTCTGGCAGCATGGACACCTGCAGGGGGCAAGAGGGTTCATCAGCCAACGCACAACTTCCCCTTCAATTTCTGATGAAGACCAACTGATTACAGGACCATTATAGGGCCATCAATGTGAAAGCCATTTGCTTAACTCCCAATGATTATATCCACTAAAATAGGCCATGCAAATTTCAAAAGCAGAATACAGTTCACAAGAACACAAGCTCTCACAGACTGGAAGTGAATAAATAACTAATAACCACCTTTGCTCAAAGGCCATGTTCTACAAATACAAATTCAAACTCCACAAATACAAATGAAAACACACAAGTGAGTGTGGTGTTCTGCCACGTTTTCACACTGCACCATAATGAATTTCCCTCACAGGATCAAAAAAGTATTTATTCTATTCTTCTATTCTATTCATTAACAAGTCGTCCATTTTAAGCAACAGACCCCTCAGACAGCCATGCTGAGCCGTGACTGCGAGGTGACACTGAGGAACTCACATGGCCCAGGGTGGGGCCTCGTGGCATGATGGTGGCCTTGTTGATGGGCATGGCGTCTTTGGTGTAATATGCAATAATGGCGTGTCCAGACTCGTGGTAGGCTGTGATCTTTTTGTTCCTCTCGTCGATCTCTGCACTTCTCCTCTCTGGGCCTGAACAATAGAGAAGACAAAAGGGTGAGAGGAGAAACAATGGATGGAAACAGCTACCTGTATAAAGACAGGAATTTACTTCAACTAAAACACCACGTCTAATCGACCCACTAAAAGTACAACTCTCCTGTGGTCTGTGACTGCTTTCAGAAGAGTTGAGCTTCATGTTCTACCTTTTATCTCATAACTGGTGCATATGTGGACAGTGGACAGAGGTGGAAGTTCATACTACCCCCGATACTACTGCAACGTTACACTTGCTACACACCCATGAGGATCTTGTCCTTGGCAAACTCCAGCTCCTTCAAGGTGACCATGTCCTTGCCGTCCACGGCCGCCTTCAGCGCCGCCTGGTTCACCAGGTTCTCCAGCTCCGCCCCCGAGAACCCCACGGTTCCCCTGGCGATGATCTCCGCCTCCACAGCTGCAAGAGACAGCACACAGTCTTTTTCATTACAGTAATTTCCCGACTTTTCCCGCCGCGGCTTATACATTGATTTTGCTAAATTTCTTCAGCTATGAGGTTAATACACGGGGGCAATTAATATGGTATTAATATGGTTTCGTTTATTTTAACTTGCATAAAACACGGTCCTGCGGCTTATACACAATGCGGCTTATATGCGAGAAAGTACTGCAAGTACTTTCACCAGCTCCCTCCATCTATCTGAAGGGTTTTTGCCTCCTCTTGAGGTTGTGGCTGCTCGGCTAATGTTCTCAATTTTTGAGTTTTTTCAAAGTTTTCTATTTTTGAAATATAGTTCTGATACCATAATTTCTCAGCTATTAGCCACGGCTTATACATTCCTTATGCAAAATATTGTTCAGCTATGAGGTTAATACACGGGGCAGTACATATGGCACTAATATGGTTTTGTTTCTCTTAACTTGCACAAAACACTGTCATAATACATAATGTAGCGAATACACAGGAAATTACTGTAAATCAAAATGCATTTCACTATTTGACAGTTCTGCCAAGTTAGGCTACCAATGTTTAAATTAAAACAAATAAAATAAAATAATAATAACAATGTGATAGATCTCGCCCAAAAAGAAACATAAGCACACACACATTTGTACAGGAGTACAATTCTCTCTCTCTCTCACTCTTGGTATGGTAGTTTGGTAGCCTACTTGGTATGCCAGACTTGTTGCATACAGCTTCAAACCTGGAAATTTCCCAAGAGTTTCCCAAAGCCACTGACCTTCACAAGTACAAGGTAAAGGTAGCCTATTTAAACCTCATTCAGCGACGGAGAATTTGTGATGTGTCTCAGATATCGTTGTAGTTATTTACACTGTAACCTTATGTCTCATAGGCCTGTAACTGTTGTAGTGTGGGCATCTATTTCGTTGTGCGGCTCTTTTGAGATGTGTGGAATATCTGTTTGGCTCTTCACGCTGTACTGGTTAGCCAGCCCTGCCTTAGACAAAGAGACGTACCTGGGTCTACCTTGATCTTCCTGAGGTACCACTTCAGGATCTCTGTGCGTCCTTTCACATCTGGCCTGGGGACGGTGACCTGCATATCAAACCGACCCGGCCTTATCAGGGCACTGGTTCATAGGGGGGAAGGAGGAGGAGACATGGCATTAACCTCGGGTCAGTTCGCATACCAGCTAACTATAGGGCTCGTTCACAAGAGACTTACTTATCCAAAGCTTCCGGGAAGTTGGTGGCTCCAATGATGATGACCCCCTCATTTGGTTTAAACCTGAGAATATTCAAATTAGTAATCAGACCGAGCCAAAGCCAACAATAAACAAAGGCTCAAGTGTTTCACTGAGCGACACCTGGGTGCCATACTGTGAAGAGCACAAAGCACTTTTCACAAAGCTCACCCGTCCATCTCAGCCAGGAGCTGATTAATGGTCTGTCGGGAATAAGGATGCATGGGTGACTCGATCCTCTTGCCCCCCACACTGTCCAGCTCGTCGATAAAGATCACGCATGGAGCATTGCCCTTGGCTTCCCCTGAGGGCAGACACATGCATAGGTAAGCCACTGGGGGAGGTGCTGGGGGGGTGCACTGCTGTTGTGTTGTAGATTTCTATTGGTAGATCACTCACTGAACAGGTTCCTGATGCGACTAGCTCCAACACCCACAAACATCTCATCAAACTCAGATCCAGAGGCGTAGTAGAAGGGTACATCGGCCTCTCCTGCCACAGCCCTGGCCAACAGAGTTTTGCCAGTACCCGGAGGGCCGACCAGCAAGATGCCTGCACAAAATGAATGAAAATCAGAACAAACACAAATAACACACACACTCTACCATGAGAAACCATTAAAACAACAAAACAAAAACGTCTGCCAAGCCTGGGAATACCCAGATGCACTTTCGGCAAATTTGGGCTCTGAAAGTCTGTCTGGCGAAGAGACCATTTAAGCCCAATTCCCATGTCCCTAAAACATGGGGATGCAAATACAATCACTAATCCGGCATGGATGTGTATTTATTTGGAACTAAGTAAACAACTGCATTTAAAACCTTCATTTACAAGATTCAATTGCTAGTTACGCCCCTGCTGGAAGTCGTAAATCAATTAACCCTTTCCAGACCCACTCCCAATTGTACAATTGTGAGGGTCTGAGTGTTCCCATGCTAATGTCCCCAAGTGCGATTCCCAGAGTTTACAAGCCCTGTTCGGAAAAGCACATCAACAGCACATCTACACGTACTCAGTTATTGAACCGAGTACATGTAGACTCTACGCACTGGCTCATGAAACTGGGGTTATAGGGATTATAATAGGTGAAGACTTGCCTTTGGGCAGCTTTCCCCCGAGGACAGTGAACTTCTGCGGGCTCCTCAGGAACTCCACCACCTCCTGCAGCTCGTTCTTAGCCTCCTCCACCCCCTTCACATGCTCAAATGTCACATTCTTCATCTGAACAGGGTCCACCGCAGAGTCCAATCCTGATGTGGTTCGGAATCGCACTGTCCGGAATGGTTAGATTAAAAGTTCACACTCAAACGGCACTCGGGGAACACCGCATGCGTGGATTTCCCAATGGCATGCCCGGGGGCGGGAATGAATCGTGAGAAAAGCCAGTAAACACTATCCAACATAAACAATTAGTGTCCGCACGCTTAACTGCAGTCAAACATGCACTAAGTGTGGTAAAACGTGCACTGCAAAGCAAGGCAAACTGTGGACCAAGAAAGAACGTCTTTACCTGACAGAAAGGGTGTCTTGGAGAGTCCGTACAGGCCCACCAGTAGCAGCACTAAGAGGATGAGTCGAGTCCGCCTCAGGGCTTCTGCCATACAAATAAAAACATGCACATGAACTCATGCTAAGTTATCATAGACAATCTAAACATGATCAGATGACAGGGCACACAGTGATCAATAAGAAGGCTATTGTAGCATAGTGACGATCACAAAAGACACAGTATTGCTACTACCATACATTTGGCTAACACACAGACACACACAGACACACACAGACACACACAGACACACACAGACACACACACTTCAGAATAAGACAGGGGTCAGACCTTGTGTGCGCTGAGAAAGTGCTTGGGCTTTCAGGAAACCTTCAGCAAAGCCAGTCTTGAAAGCGTCGTGCTGTCCAGTGGGAATGTTTCTGTTTTTAAGCATCTTGTCGAGAGTTTCCACCTCTTGTCCCTTGTCTCGTGTCAGGAAATTCTTCAAAGGAAAAGCATAACTCAAGCTCATTCATCACAGTTTATGTGAAACTGGAAGCACTGCTTTCATAATTATTCTGGATTATGTTTGACTGAATTAATTCAGTTGAAGTTCTCTGCCAATTTCTCCAACAACTATAACTAAATGATAAAACTGGAGAAAAAGGTATGATGTTTATGCTACATATAATGGGTTTGTGAAGAGCTATGATGCATCTCTTGAACAGACATTCTTCCATTCCTCATCACCAGCCCTGCTGTCTCATATTCACATCCTGGCTATGACTATACTTGCTTGTCAACAGGCAAACAGCGGGCACGTAGTTGATCTTATGCTGTTAAGTCCACTTGGAGTACATCCAAGCAGTTAGTGCCACTTAACGTTATGACCACGTGGACTTGTCTGCGTGGTGATAAAAAAAATTAGAAGGTCAACGTACGTCCACGCAGAGCCACATGAACACCCTCTGATGACGAGAGTAACATTACTAACTCCTCAGCAGACACTGGCGTACTCATGAAAGCAGTGGTCTTTCTCATTAAAGTAAGATGGAGTTGTCTAGGGAACTGGTTCAGAACTGGGCATGACACATACCAACCTAAAGTATTTTCCTTACGCTATTTTTTTTTTTTTTTACTATTTTCCTCCAAATTGTGCACCCAGATCGTCGACAACCATGGTATTTGAGCTCCTGAAATTGAAAGATTAGAATCCGCTGGCAACCCTATAATCATTTGAAGACGAAGGCGTTGCGTATTAGTGTGGAAGATTGAATACAGAAACATCGCATTAGAAGTCCATGTTCCGTCCTGATTGGACCTTGTCAGTCTGAAGTTTCCTTCCCTGATTTGTTGTGCTCCTGTCATGTGATAATGGCCATGTGCCCCTTTTCAAGAAGTCAACGACAAACTCCACGACCAACTTCCTTCATGTTATAGTCTATGCTTACTTTGACCTCCACTACCGGTGAATGGCAATGGATTTATATACAACTTACTTCAAAGAAGCGGTATACTGCTACTGTACTATACCAACCTTCATGAAAGAAGGAGTAAACCCCTCAGGTTCCACTGAGCGATCGAAACCTTGCAGTCGTCTTCTAGACTTCAAGGTTTTAAAGCCCCGACTCTGCTGCCATACTGAAAAAAAAGAGACTTCACAATTAATCCATCCAATAAACAGCTCCAATTAAATGTCCATATTAAGTAAAAAGTTTGTTAACAGGTAAAGATTGAAAGTCAATTAACAAAACATGAGTACTGATGATGAGTGACTTACATGGCCAAAACTGCATATCTACTTGTAAAGTCTGTAGAGGAGAAATATT
Source organism: Sardina pilchardus (assembly GCF_963854185.1). NCBI lineage: Eukaryota > Metazoa > Chordata > Actinopteri > Clupeiformes > Clupeidae > Sardina > Sardina pilchardus. The sequence continues at coordinate 34,551,634 of NC_084995.1, read as the reverse complement.
CTGTCTGCAGAAGATTGGGGAAGGCCCACAAATAAGTCCTCCAGAAAATCCTGCCATAAGGAGATACAGAATTACGAGGGCAAGGCAAGTTTACGCGACAAAATTGACATTTCAAACCATGCATGCTTATATTAATAATGCATCACTACAAAGTATCGCAATCATTTCTCACCATTCTTGTTGAGGAAGAATGACTCTGTGGAACTATGGGAGGTTTTCCATGGGCTTTTGGTTGGGTTTGAGGCTGGGAGTGCCCCCTGCTGGACAATGCTAGGCAGCAACTTATTCATTATTTCGTCTAGTTGTCCAACCCCTAGGTCTGTCAAACCTAGCTCCCTCAGGTTCCAGGTAGTCTGTAGATTACAGTACACAATCTGATAGGATTGGGGGAAATTGGGGGGAAGTCTGCAGAATACTTGCTTGTTTTCAAAAATTTTAAAATAAGCAAACACATAGTGGGGAGGACAGATCACGAGAGAGAAAGAGTTGGAAAATGCATGCAGAGGAGAAGGTGGTAAGAAAGAAAATTGTGTGTGTGTGTGTGTGTGTGTTTGATTGAAAGGAGAGTGATTACCTCTGCAATCTGTACATCTTGTTCTGGGGCCTGATCTCGATGCTGAACTCTGCCAGACGTGCTACTAACAGAGCTCTTGAGAGAATGAAAGGCATTGATGAGATGGCTCAGTTGGACTGTAACCTGAAACCACAAGTGAGTCCATCTTATTAATCACCATAATTGATCCAGCTTTGTAAAAGCCAGGTAATACAAAATATACAGCAAACTGAGCTCGTTCAAACGTTGGAGGATGGAGAAAGTACGTGCCAAGCTGATTTAATAAACAAACATAACGTGTTGTTCACCTCTGGAATTGTATCAAACATGCTAAATCAGATGGCAGATCCTTGCTTTTGTGGCTCTGACTTTCTCATGAACAAGGTTAAATGTCATCCAACATTAACTGAGCTGGCTAACTAACGTTAGCTGGTCAACACAGCTAAGACAGCTGGTCACCTTATCACATTTGTATTTTAATGTTAGCTGGCGTAGGTATTAAGGTATCCTATTTTCCTCTCAACTCCCATGTTAATGTATTCACGATGGCATCGCTAACACTGCGAGATTAAATAACGTCACATAGCTGACAGATTCATGAACAGAGGCCTTCGGATATCGAAAGCGTTTAGCGAGCATAAGGTTAACGTACTCGTCGCGTCCTCGGATTATCTTGTCAACAACATAGAGGAATCATAGCAGCCGTTTAGACTTATAACATTGTAGAAGAGTGAGAGATTAAACTAACTGAGATTGAGATTAAATGGCCATCATATCGAGCAAACTATCGAGGTGCCAGTTAACATCGATAGCTTGTGCTAATTTTAAAAAGGGGTTAGCACAGCAAGCTAATCAACGCTTTTCAGACCAACCACCAAGTTTCACCACTGTCATACCTGTGGTTGCAATGTAGAAGACAGGGAAAACATTTCTGAAATAGTTTTTGTTGTGCCCTGTCTTGACTTCGTATGCCCTCCACCAATGTCCTGTCCCAGTCAGCTTTCTCTGCGGCTTCTTGCACGCAAAATAGCAAACACCAACGCTAGCGTAAACAGTATCAACGTAATTTCCGGTCATTTTAACCCTTATGTTGTGTTCCAGTGAAATATGACCGTTTTGAAACTTCAGTCTTTCAGTAAAAAAAAAAGAAAAAAGAAAAGCCTATATTTTCTTTAATCTCTCAAAGACGTCATTCACTCAACCATTTTAGGCTGATGAAACTAAATAGCTTATGTGAAATAGTTCAGATGTTATGACATGCCAGCCTTTGTCTAACCATGCTCAAGTTATAGCCTATGACATTATTTAATTCTGATCTATTTATAAGCATTTATAGAGTGTAGGCTATAAAGTATTCTATTTATTTGTGTGTTTGTTTGTTTGTTGTGGCTTCAAAATACACACATACCCATCTGTTTGGTTATTGATTCTGTATAGGGCATGTTTTTATTTTATCTTTGTCTATCTTTTTTAACTGGATGTACTGCATAGCATGTAAATGGCATGACCGCCTCATGGTGTGTGTGTGTGTGTGTGTGTGTGTGTGTGTGTGTGTGTGTGTGTGTGTGTGTGTGTGTGTGTGTGTGTGTGTGTGTGTGTGTGTGTGTGTGTGTGTGTGTGTGTGTGTGTGTGTGTGTGTGTGTGTGTGCATGCATGCGTGTGTATACAGTGAGTGTGTACGTAGCCTATACATGCAACGTTTTGGAAACACTTACTCTTTTAAGGGTCTTTTTTCCAAACTATTGTATTCTACATTGTAGAACAAAACTCATGCCATCATAAGCTTCATAAGATGATCATCTAGAATAGGCTACTCCTTGATCAATATGAGTGAACGAAAAGAAGTCAACGTATAGGCCTATGGGAACTCCGCATTGTTGGAAAACCAATCCCAGTGGTTGAGACTGGAGAATGGCAAAAGTGAAATGCTGCCATAATAGCAGACGTTTTGAAGAGTCTAAAATATTAAACAAACCTTTACATGGCAAACATTCATTCATTTATTCAATCTGAGTCTATCACGGAATGCTTTTGCTTACACCTTACTGCTTGCTTTACCACATGTGCAACACTGTGCATGCACTCTTGTTCATTGTGAGATTCCATTTTCAAACTCGGCCCATCGTGTCATATGGGGGGGGGGGGGGATAAGGGGATAAGGGGAGAAAGATAAAGATAAATTCTGGCGGAAGATGTTCATAAAAGGGACTCAATGAATTGAATAGGCTTACAGTGCTTTCAGGAACCTGGGCCCTTTCCACAACTGAATAGGCAACATATTCATCATCCATCAAATCCATCATGCCATCAAAATGGATTTGATGAACAAATAGGCCTAACAAATAATTTCCACATGATTACTGATGTGAGGAGTGAGGACATTTGATAATGTTGGGTCATTTCGTTGACTTGAAGGCACCTTCCTTAACGGCATAAACATAAATCCTATAACCTAATCTATGCCCTAAACCAGACTCACCTTGAACATCACCTCAGTCGGCGACAGCAAGCAGCAGTTCTCTCCACAAGGAGTCGGTCTCCTCAGGGTTTGGCACCTGTTTGACCAGCTGGTGATAAAGTTCTCATCTTCCCACCCTCAGACCCCCCACGGAATTGGATTTGTGGAGGACTCAGATGGAGCAGGTAATGGGGACTGGAGGCAATTTGAGAAGCACCATGCCATATTAAATGAATGAGAGCCATTCATTTCCAGTATTTGAATATAAGCTTTGGAGTCATATGTTCACTTAGGCCTAAAGCCATTTCTATTTACTATTATTTCTATATACGGCCTCTCTTTTTCATTTTATCATTGAAGATCATTTTAGTGCACGCAATTCAATCTGGGTGTTTTATTTGCATTAACTCTGAGGCGGTTTTGTCATAGTTAGTGACAATCGATTATTTATTTAGAATTCAGAACCATTCATTTGCTTCATTGCGTTCATGTTATACTTGATGAGTGAGTGCTCTCCTCGTCAGACGCTGGCAGATGAGCATGTGCTAACACAGACATGTTCTTAACGGGCAGTGATCAGGCAATGAGCCTGATTTGGACATATCTGACTCATCCGTCACTCGCATAGACGAAGCATTCTCTGCAGAAATGCTGCAATGAGCAGAATGACACACTGTACAGCAAGAATGCATCCTAACATTATCAATTGCAAGCCCACCCATTCAAGTATCAGTGTTAAACAATAATTGGCCCGATCTCTGAACACTGATGGGCGAAGCGTCATGGGATTGTTGAAGGACTTGCATATCTACTCGCCACCGACCTATCACCTCGTTTGAACGTTGGAGTGAAGTGTGCCTATTTAAGAAAGATGGGAAATGGAAGTACCTCCCACCTTCTATCTTTGGAATCAAAAGGTTGAAACGAGTTGAGAGAGCGAGAGATAGAGAGCGAAGAAGAGAGAGTGAGTGAGAGAGTGAGTGAGTGAGTGAGAGAGAGAGCGAGAAAGAGAAAGAGAGGGAGCGGGAGAGAGAGAGAGAGAGAGCCGCAGTTGAGACCGGGACTATAGGCTATCAGGTCTTCATTATTTCTGTAAAATGCGTTAGGACACGATTGGTCTGTCATTCATCTGTTTATTGAAGTCATACGGGGCGATTAAATATAAGTTCAGGTAAGTAATTTGAATAGACGCTGATTTACAAAATGTGTTGCTATTTTCGTACGAATTGGTGTGGCTTTTACAGTTACGCGCCTACTGTCGATACGTCAGCGCTAGATTTTGTTTATTGTTGTTTTATAGTTCTACAGCATATCATCTTGTCATGGGGCAAACATACATGCCTGCGGATAATGTTTTACTGTGATTATGATCATTTTAATAAATGTAACAACGTGTGATTCATCGTTTAGGTGGATGAGTGGTGGGGCAGTTTACAGGCGGGGGTTTAAAACGCATTCTGTTCATGAGCGGAGTATCATGGCATGCCTGGAAAATAATGACAGTAGGCTATGAACGTGATGGCAATCCTCACCTATTTATGAATGAAACGAGCTGCGTACGATATACCAAGGGTGGATCGACAAACTGCTGCAGATGCTTTAGTGGTGATGCTCAAATCATGCTCTAGCCTACTCCAAAACCAAGTCATTTATTTATCAGGACTGCTAAAAGCCCCTTGTATAAAAGTAGAGGGAATAAGGCACGGAGCCTCTGGGTAGGGCTAGGAAATAAGCTAGGTTTTGCCCATGCACACAAAAAAAACAATAGCCCACATGCGTGCGCGTCGGACTACATTTTCAACCATGCGTAGGCTAGTATACCAGCCACGGAAAAGGTTGTAGGCTATTTGTGTCGACAGTTTCAAATGGGTCATCACAGCAATATTCGCTGAATCGATGTCGGTTCTGTGAACGCTTCCAGTTTGTGTACGGATGGCAGTCAGCGCAGCCCTCTTGGTTAGGTTGCCGTGATTGTCTTTTGTTGAAAAACAAGACCAGATTGCATTACACATTATCTTTCCAACAACGGAGCAATTAAGTATGCCAGTAGTGAGTTGTGATTACCATTTCAAGCTCATGGTTCGCCTGAACGGGTGTAAAAGTGAGGGCAATGCACACATGTCAGTTTGATGTCCATGCTCGCGTTGTTGAATGATATACGACGTCACAGTGTAGACGACGTGCATTCACAATAATGGCTATGATAGTACCGCAGACGTAAGTGGTTTGTAGGGACATTATCTTCGGTTATAACACCTTCAGGAGCAAAGGCCCAGTATTTTGAGCCGCGCAGTACTCTGCGTTTGGTGTACATTCATTTGGCACAACATGTTAGACGCATGGCGCATGTGGAGTAGTGGTAATGGCGCAGAATATTTGCTGGTTGAATTTCAGAGTGTATCAGAAGGTATCGTGTCCATAATGATCCCTGCCTTTCTTTTGGTATTTCCGTTTATTTGTGGCATCAAACCTTGCCTCAAGGTAGCTCACTAATCTGTGCGTTGTGGAATGTTAGTCATATTAATTAACCTATAGCCATAATGGGTGCTGTGAGGTAGAAGATGCAGCTTGATAGATGGTCATTGGATCTATGGGACATCAAAAACAAACAACAATCAAAAACACCAACACAGTGCCTGAGTATCTAAGAGGCTTTCCCTGGAACAGAGCACTTGAGAACACGTTCTGGTCTTCTCTTAATTTACAATACCAGCAACCATGGCCCTTTCTCGAGCCAGGATCAAAGGGTGCTCTCCTTCCTCTCAGGCCATTCCATTAAGCTTTTTTTCTCCCTTTAATCAGTGGTATATGATCAGCAAGGATGTATGTGACAGTTTTTACAGCGCTAACATCATGCTACCATGACAAATAGGCTGCCCAAGGCTGCTAGAGTGCCTTTCCTTTATACTATTTAGAGGCTGAATGAGTTAAATCATCCTTTAAATCCTCCTTTAGAACCCAGTATGACAGTAAGTAGTTCTTAATTCCAGCCCACTGATCATCCATCAAGTGCAGGGATGATACTCTGCGGAGTAGAGATGGGAGGCTCGTCAGGTGCTCCGGCCTCTAATTAATGAATGCTGTTAATGAAGAGTCAGACTCAATAACCATCTTCATTAGAGATGAACAGGTTAGACCTTGACAAATCCTGGATATGTAACTATGCCCTGCCCCTCTGTCCATGGCCCTGTGCAAGGATTGTTTTTTCCAAGAACATGAAGACTGCCCATGCTACTAGCATCACACAACGGGTGAATGGAATATTCTACAATGCTCTAGCTGTTGGTGATATAGATTTTACATGGCATACATCTGTATGTAGAGCTATCTCCAACTTCATCATCAAATCAATTCAGCTTCAATTCAGGAACATTCTCCACAGTTTACTTTGTAAAGTTTTAGCCCATATGTGCGTCATGTGTAAGCCATGTGAAAAACATGTGCCTGGGAAAAATAATTCACCAGCAGCAGTCCATAGGAATGCTTGCAAAAAGATGTGAGCTTTGGTTAATGTCTTGGTTGCATGCTAGGGTATTAAATCCTCTGAACTGGGTCAGTGGAATCATGTCCAGGAGCACAGACGAGGTTAAGCATGATGATTAGCCAGTAAGCCCTGCCCACAGTGGGCCAATCTGTTTGACAGCCTGAAAATGAACCACATCAGGACCGGTGCTGTCCTTTACGCCGACAGGGAGGGAGTCTCCAAACGGCCGAATCCGTAAGGAAAGGAAAGCATGCAGGCCAGGACTTCGCACAAGACGCTCTCTGAGCCGGGGTATGCTTATTTGGCCGTGTTGCGCTTGGCCAGTTTAGCCTATCTGTGTGCCTTTTAGTGAGAGCTATAGCAAAAATAATTGCTGCAAATGAATGCTCTGCTTAGCAGTAAAAAAATGAAGTCATTGTATTAGTATTTTAATCTGCACTGATAATGATGCTCTACAGCAAAGCTGGAGGATTCTGTTGTGTAGAACTATTAGAATGTATATACGGTTTAGGATAATAGCACAACAAATATGGCTGTCATGGTTGTGTATGATGCTGGTTGTGCTTAATGCAGAATTTTTATTGCAACCCTTTTTTTCAATAGTCCATGTGAAAGAAATATCATGGTGCTGAAATGACTGAAATCCTGCGCCCTTGCTACTGTATTCCGGCTTGTGGATTAATGAAAGCTGACTGCTTGCTAGTGTCAGGGAGTGTCTCAAAACTCTGAAGCACCATTTAACTTCTCACTTGGTCTCTACATGGGCTACATCCCCCTCATGCAATTCAGAGAGGGAATGGCTTTGTGTTAATCCACACAACATTTGGTGCAGCGAGATGGCAGATGGATGGAGGGTATTTTTAGTCTGTGGGTTTACTCTCACATTAAGGCCTGCAATAGAGGTGCGTTTACACAGCCACACACACGCTCATGCACATGCACACACACACACACACACACGCACACACATGCATGCATGCTGTTCCAAGATAGATAGGTCCAGTTAAACAATTCAAAAATAAAGGAAATGTGTTAATGTTGGAGGCACATTTTAGTCGCTCAGAGGATTTTGGCTATTTGTTTGGTGCTGAAGCTGATGACTCACTTAGCCCTAGCAGGCTGAGATCTCCCATCTGGGCCATTAGAGCATTAGCTACTGTATTAGATACTGTATCTCTTGAAATGAATGGGATGTTTACATGGTGCCATGTTTATTGCTGTAAGCGTCCAATCAAAAAAAAAAAAGAAAAACAATTTCATGGCCATACGCTTCAGTTGCAATGACAAGTGTGCTACGTCCTGTGCTCCTGATACAGCATGAACCATCCCTGACAATCGTGATGTAAGACCAGAGCCTGTGTACGTTTCCTTCTCTCGCCTTGTGCATCTTGCTCCTTCCTGCTCCTCCTATCCACCCCCCCACCGTCGTACTCGCTCTCTCATGGCCATGCCCCAAGGGCCCGTTCCTGCAGTAACCAACGTTCTCCCACGGAGCGAGAGAAATCCCCAGCGGATGTGCGGAACTGGAGTATCTCCCGTACATGTGTGCATACACACACACGTACGCGCGCGCACATACACACATGCACACACACACACACACGCACACACAGCCACAGGATTGCTCTCACTCGACTGCACATACAGACTCCAATGTATACACACACAGATGCTTCCTCCAGCTGCTTACGCACCCCCTAGCAATCTAGGGCCGTGGGAGGGGGAGGGGGAGCGGAAGGGGTCAGCCTGCTAGCCGAGTCTTGCCTACGTTTGCTGTGAATGGCCTACTTTTTGTGGCAAAAAAAAAAAATCAAACACACAGTAATTAATGCTTCTTAATGCCGCTCTTGATGAGTTGAGGAGCCCTTTTTATGGGCAAGGGAGGCAGATAGCGCTCCCTGGGTGGCTGTTGTGCAGGCTGGTATATGTGCGATGGCGTGAAAGCAGCTCTTTAGGCAGAATGGTGTGTGTGTATGTCATAAAGCTCCTTGCCGAGATTAGTGAAGGCTAAGGTCTAATCGACTCCAGTTGGATGACAAACCACACTGCTTTTTGTCTTAAAGTGAAAATAAAACACTGACTCAGTCTAGGAATCTGTCCGCTGTAGGCAACAACATCATCATCATGATTATACTGTACGTACTTTGTTTTTCTTCTGCCTTTGATTTATAGGAGTCCTATACATATTGCTATGCTGTCACTGTCAGCTTATGAATGTTTGTGTTCACATGACTGCAAACCATGTGTAATGGGTTGTATTGTATGGTTTGCTGTGTGTATGTGAGCGTTTCTACTGCATAGTCAATAGCAACACCTTAATCAACAATAATTGTACTGAAGCTCCCTGTGTCAGCTAAAGCCATACATTAGTGGTTGGACTAAAATAGGGTTTGATGTTGGAATGGCACACTCTTTATTCGTCCACTCTCAAAGCTGGCACTTAAATGCAAGGTTATTCCCAAATTCTGCCGCATCAGCACAAACCGTGGGCGCGATTTGGAGGACCTTGAATGAGGGACATGCATAGCAATCTCCGCTAGTGCCCAACTTAATCTATAATGGAGTCTGGCTGGATGGATAGATCCGTTAAAGCCATTAATAAGTCACCCGGCCCCTCCGCCTTGCAAAGGCAAATAAATAAAGAAGAAACCCTTGCTCTTCGGAGGATTGACATCAATCACAGGGAGCAGCCTGGCATCCACAGCTCCCCTCACTATGGGGAGAAGGAGGAAGTTGGGGGTGGGGGGAAGGGGGGCGTGCCCTGTCATCAGGCTTAACTCCGCAGACACAGGCATTGATCAAAGCCTCAGTGTCTTTGCTTATTGATTGGACAGCGGGGGAACTGGGAAGGAGCGCACAGCGGTGTTCTCAGAGCAGATAGGCCGCCCATCTGCCTGTCTGTTCCTGGGCTTGTTGCGCCTTAGTGAGCACGTCCTGGTCCATTCCAATGCAGAGTGTGTAGACTTGAGCCTCATCAGGGTGGACACAGCAATTCTCTCCCCCCACGAGGAAGAGAAGGCCGGGAAGGCAGGCAATGTTGCCAGCTCGGAGAGATTACCGTCAGCAGCATCACGCCACAGTGAGATTGGAATGTCCCCGGGTTGTACATTTGATTTGAAATCTCACTGCCACTCTTTGGACACCATGTCATTTCACTCCCAATGTCAATTTTCAAGCGATGGGTAATGTGGGCTGTTGTAGTAACTGAAGCAGTTGTTGATTAGCTGTGATGATAATGCATTCAGTGGAAAACAATGCCCAGTTTGTCGGCCCCGCTGTTATACGATTTCCATTTTCCTTTTCCACCTATTTTGGTTTGATTTGGCACTGGAATTGGATGAGGCCACTGAAGTGAATTGAGCACAGTAGCTATTGCCTTTGCTCTTCTGCTCTTGATCTTGCTATGCTTCACATGTGATTTTGTCAGTGTCTCTTGCCAGTCCTTACAAGTCCGGGTCATTGATACTCCTCAGTCACAATAGAAAATGGGGGTATAAAGTGTGATCATTGACTCCATCTGTGTATGGGAATATAAACGTCAATGCTTGCACGTCATACAGAGGTTAGCAGATACACACACGCACAGTCACTGTTTTATTGAGACCTTTCCACTGTGAATACATTTTTTGTCGCCTTGGATGTAATAAATATTTCACTGGCCTATTCTGCAGAGGAAGCGAAATGTTATTTTAGGGCTTAGCACAGATGCATAATGATGAACTGAATAACAGTGCTAAACCATTTCATTTGAGGAACATGTTGCTAGTGTATCAAATGCTCTAGAAATGAATCCAGGTGTCTATATTTGAAATCTAGATAAGGTTTATGGCTAATGATTATAGCACTGTATTGTTGTATAAAGAATTAGACTATTAATTCAGTAAAAGTGTATTTGTGTACTTTAAAGTACAAGTATACTTTAGATAAAAGACATGCTACACAAGTCACAATATACAAGAGAGAAGAGACAGAGACACAAGACATAAGAGACAGTATATAATACACAATGTATAGAACTCATAAGGCACAATATGCAGAAGTATATTAATGATAATAATAATACTGTAATACAATAATAATAAGCGTTATTTGTAAAGCACCTTTCATACACAGAATGCAGCTCAAAGTGCTTTAAATTTGGAGAAAAAGAAGACAGAAAAATAAAATGTAAGAATACAAACAAACAAACAAACAAACAAACCAGTATCAGATAATAAGAATTAAGTAAAGATGAGATTCCACAGGATGGTAAGAAGATAGATACAACAGCGTATATAGTAAATCCAGTGCAGTGAAATTGGAAGACCAGTAGCGGCTGTCAAATGTAAAACAATGTGGAAAAAAATAGGCTACAAGATAAAACTATTAACGGAAAGATCTCAGGTGTTTTCAGGTCTTTTAAAAATATATTCACTGAACTCACCTGTTTGATGTACGGAGGCAGGGTGTTCCGTAGCTTTAGTGCATAATGGATAAAAACAGCTTCCCCACATTGCTTGTGGAGTACAATTAAAATATTTGCATTGAAAGATCTAAGTTTCCTTGGTTGATAGGATATTAAAAGCTCATAGATATATTAGTTGCTATGCCATTCAGAGCTTTATAATTAACATAACCTTAAAATCATAAAATAATTGGTATAAATCCTACTTTAAAATAAGGTATTAAAAAATACAAATACAAATACAACACTGATAGGGATACCTTCATGGCAACTTTTACCAAATGTATGTTTAAGAGATATGTATCCCATCCCAAATCAATGTTTAGTTTTGCTGTCAACTCCACAATTACTTCTCCGAGCTCACTGATAGACCCTACAGGACCCTGACAGGTGCTATCTGTAGTAGTCTCTTGAGGATCTCGAAAACTCATTTTCCGCAGTGAGCATTATTTTTCTGTTTTAGTGTTTTGTTAAACAGCATGTTTATGCTGAAAACTGTCACGCTGATCTTTTGCTATCTGCTCGTCAGGTGTAGGAACCGAAGGCCCAGGTAACGCTCAAGATGCCAGAGCAGAGTAACGACTACCGCGTGGTGGTGTTCGGGGCCGGCGGCGTCGGCAAGAGCTCTCTGGTACTGCGCTTCGTCAAGGGGACCTTCCGAGACACCTACATCCCCACGGTGGAGGACACGTACAGGCAGGTGATCAGCTGCGACAAGAGCGTCTGCACCCTCCAGATCACCGACACCACCGGCAGCCACCAGTTCCCCGCCATGCAGCGCCTCTCCATCTCCAAGGGCCACGCCTTCATCCTGGTCTACTCCATCACCAGCAAGCAGTCGCTGGAGGAGCTCAAGCCCATCTACCAGCAGGTGCTGGCCATCAAGGGCAACGTGGAGAGCATCCCCATCATGCTGGTGGGCAACAAGATCGACGAGCCCCAGCGCGAGGTGGAGACCAAGGACGGCGAGGCCCAGGCCACCTCCTGGAAGTGTGCCTTCATGGAGACCTCGGCCAAGACCAACCACAACGTCACGGAGCTCTTCCAGGAGCTGCTCAACCTGGACAAGAAGAGGAACATGAGCCTGAACATTGACGGCAAGCGGTCTGGCAAGCAGTCGCGAGCTGACAAGCTCAAGGGCAAATGCAGCGTCATGTAGACAGATGAGAGCTGGGGATCGCAAGGGGAACGCTAATGGCTAATGGCAGAGACTGGAACCAACAAAGCGAGAAGAACGTCAGCCTCACAGGAAGAGGGATGAGGAAGTGAATGGTTCACCATGGTTGGGGACCTTGTTTGTCGTCAGTCTAGCCCCACTCATCCGAATGGCAAGCATCCCTTTCCCTCTCCCCACTGTGCATTCACCCAGCCATCTTTCTCCATCTCTCCTTAAGGGGGCCCACCGCCTGTTTAAACTCACACAGGTACACATGTACATGCTCTTCCAAAGCCATATCATTCTTATTGCCTTGTCTGTGTAAACTACTGTATGTAAAGCAACTAAACCTTCCTCATGGTTTTGGGTAGAATAGAATTTCAACTCACCCCCCGCCCCCCTCCCATATCTCCCCCTCCCACCGGAAAGGAATACATGGAAGATCCATTCAACCGAGATGTAATGCCATGGGCCTCCGTTTTGTCAGGATGTCTATGCTGGGATGAGACTGGTTACATTATGCAAATTTTGTTTGAACTCATAACTGCTTAGAAACCCAACTGCACAAGCAACATTTTGTGCAGTTGGGTTTCCACGCTGTCATTCAGGCTCTGTGGCACAGACATCATTGCAGGATGGGTTTCTGAAACTCCATGAAAGTTTCCCTAAGAGGGACGAACAGAGAAGATGAAAGGGCATCCAGCAGAAATGCACTTGTGTTTTATTTTTGATTTTTTTGCCTTTCACATCTTGCAAAAATATTTTAAAATGTTCACAACAGGTTTTTTGAAATTCAAAGCACAATGACAAAAAGATCACGCGTAAGATTTTGAATATTATAGCAACCTAACTCTTATTGGTAGATTCGATAAAAGGATAATTTCCTTTATCTGTTGGCCTAAGAGTTCCACAATTCCATTTCATGAGTGTAGACAGAAATATTTATGACAATCATTTCATTCAAGTATAGAAGATAACACGTCTATCTGCATGGTTTTCATGTTAGAGATAACAATAAGATAGTGCAAATACTGCAATTAGAGTAGGATTATAAATGTGTCCAAAAATGTCCAAGCTTAAGGAAAATTCTTCAGACTTGCTGATCTCTCCTTCTTTGTGCTTTTTAACATAAACTCGTCACTGCTTCTATTCATTCTACGCCCAGTTTACTAATGTTTGTTTTGACAGTATTGTAACCTTTTATAGTGTTCCCTAGCCTGTATTTAACTGTGCAGTCATGTTTGACTGAAATCCTCAGGATCCAGGACCATTATTGCTGTTAGACCCTTCTTCACTCAAGTTCAGTGGTATCATTTTGGGAAAAAAAGAATAGTACAAAACAAAGTTTGCTTGGAACAAAAAACACTTTACATAATTATTGGACATGTTGTCTTAGGCTTGGACAGCAGGTCAGTCTATGCCCATTGGGCCACACTCTCACTCTAACCACTATTACAGGCTTGTAATTTGTCAGGCAGTTAGTTTCCATCTCATGATTGCGATGGTAGATATCATACAGACAGGATACAGGATACACAGTGCCCAGAATGAATTGGACTTTGTTCTTGGCTTGTGTCAGACCAATTCATCAGATTTGGCCAGTATGTAATAATAGACCATGTGTTGCAAACAGGTACATCTAGATTATTTACTGCTTGTCAACTAGTGCTTGCCCCGACAGAGAACATCATTACCTTTTGCGAGAAAGAAAAATGACTTAGAATTTTTTCAAAAATATCTCAAAATAGCAAAACACTGGTTTGTGTGAACTAACAAACACCCGTCCAGATCATTTGGCAGACTGAGCTCTATTTATTACCTATTTATTCAAATTTATGTTGCACAAGGTTCTATAGAGTCAGGACTGAAGTGGAGAGACAGACTCCATGACGTCCCTGTCCTGAAACAGATGGGCTCAGTTCACCATGCAGATTGTGTGTCCCAGATGACTAATGAGCCAGTACCTGGGCAGAATTCCTAACCTGTTTCAAATTCAGTGTGAGAATTTGCTCGCATTGCACTTTATTTCAGTCAAACTCTTGAGAGGCTGAACGTTGTTCGTCTCTCTGTGTTGTGTTGTTGTCTTGTTGTGTTTGATCAGAGGGTGATGGCCTGGCTGGACACAATGCATTTGTTGAACAAAATGGCCCCTGTCATTTTACCCAGAGTAGGATGGTGATATGTTTCAGCACTAAGTCAAAAGCACAAGACTATCTATTTATTTATTTATTTGTTTGTTTCTTTGTTTCTTTCTCTTGCTTGGCTGATGTGACCAACAGGGTATCGTGATAACGGAGAGATCTTACATGTTTTAATGGCACCTTTTAAAAAATAATGTTTCTTTTTGTTTGTTTTTAACTATGAGATGCAATTAGATATTGTTGTGTTACGGCTTCAGTCAGTGTGTCAAATGATTAAAAATACCAAACAAATCTGATGCTATACGTGTTCGTTCTGATGCCGAAGAGAAGCACACTACTATTTTTTAAACCAATTTCCCCTGGCGCTGTCATTGTATACTCATTTAATACAAAACAACTGGGCACTTTACTAGATTCTAATTAATGCCACTGTATATTGACCTCAGTGTGTAAAATAGGTTGGTGGAAAAAGGTACAATGAAGTACCCTCATGTGTAAAATTGATATCTGTCAAGTTCTATTCTGTGTAATCGTACGGTAGTGCAAATTGAATTTTCTTGTTTGGAAAATCATTCAGAAGCAAAAGTAATATACAGTACAACATGCTATTGTGCTGTGTCAACGTATCTCTGTGTCACAATGTTTTTTTGCCATCGACATTTTATGTACTGAATCCTGTAACATAATGTACGGAGCTATTTTATTTTGACAGGCCGGTCATGTGAATTTGTGCAAAAGTACTTTTTTTTCTCACTGAAATCTCATGTACAAAGTCAGTGTAGAATTCACTCTCCATACAATCAATTTTGCAGTAATGGTATACACTGCATCTCAGATGAGAAGCAGAGATGATTATGGCAAATACCAATGTAAACATTGTGTACAAGGCAAAAACCAAGCATAGAGCAATGTTAATGCCAAATATAATACTATTATAATGAGATAGCCAAGGAGTGAGATAGCTGCTCCCTCTTGGGCCAGATATGGCCTGAAGCTGGTCTGGGTGTGGAACAGCGACAGATGCTCTCTAGGGTAAACTCATGCAGTTTCAATCTCTAAATGCATTCGTGAGATGCACAATATGGTCATTGCTAAGACATTTGGAACTATTTGCTCTGATCCTGTGGATTCATATGAAGTTGTAGAGGTAACAGCTACTGTCCACCCTGTTGAAACATATGTTTAAATGTGTTCGTCTGTGGCTGTTTTTTATTGTATGTTTAGCATGTCATTCAGCAGGATGTTGATTCTGATAGTTCTACTTTAATGGTGCTATGAGTGAAGAAGTCGTCACCTTGCAGACACATCTGGTGATATTGGTTGTACTCCACAAGGTTTTATGCAAAAATATTATTGTGCAACCAAACCCTCTCCTGAGTCCTCCAGTCCTTTAATTCTAATCCTGCACAGCCATGTCTCCAGTGTAAGCCAAAGTGAAAATGAATGAATTTGATAATATACATTACTGTGAATCCGGACTAGCCTTCCTCCACTTGCTCTCTTTGACTCCCACGTGAGTCATGTGGAATTGCCCAGGTTGTAGCTCGCTCTGGAGACGGCTCTGGCTCAGATCTTAGCCCAGAGCCGGCGCCTTCCTGGGCCCCTTGCCACTGTGAGATGTGAGAGCGCCTCAGTATCCGCTTCCCGTAGAATCCCCATGCAGCTCTGAGCGAGTGCGCGAGTGAGTCATCCTCGAAATGCCTCCGGAGATGATGGAAGGCTCAGGATCAGGGGGTGGAATGCGCTCGGCAAGATGCAAACGTGTCGTGGGAGGGGAGTCGCACAAGCGCCGTTGTCAATTTCACGCTCATTTGGACGCACCAGCTTATTCAGACAACACTCGACAACAAGGACTGACACAGTTATCACCAAACTTTCACTCTTGGGTTTGGTGGCAGTGGAGATGTGCGCCACTGATTCGACTGGGGGACATGGGAGTCTCGCCACCCCCTACATCTCTCATGCCCTCCGGCGGCAATCCCATTGGCTTTTACATGGCAAAAAGTGTCTGCAATTTCCAATCCTCCACTTCCCTTTAGGCCGTGGCCAGTCTGGTGGAGAGGTAGAGAGCTAAGTCACAAGACAAAGACTTATAGGCTTGCGTTCACAACAGCTCTTCTGTCACATCACTCCGCAATGCATATAGCTGGCCATCTCCCTCCGTCTCCTGTTTACGCAATGCTAACCTACTTTAACAATGTCTGTCAGCAGGCTCTAAGGCTTCAACTGTGTCGGTGTCACCTGTTTTTCAACCTTTTCATGATTGTAAATAAGTGTAAAATTGTATGTACATGACCCTTTCATAAGATTTCTCACGTTCCCACACTGGAAACAGAGGAATTGGCATAACACTTCATAATGGCTTTGGTCGTTATTAGTTGAGGGATCTAAAGATATTTCCTTGGCCTTTTTTTCTTTCTTTTCACAACTCTGGTTATAAACACACCTTAAACAATGGTCATAAAGGACCTTAAACAATGTCTGATGACTTGGATGCATATGCCAAGCTAGCTTGTTGGCATAGAGAGCACTTTAAACTTGTATGGGTTAAGGAATGTACTGGGTCCTGTGGATGGTGAGGTGCTGGAATCGCGTGTAATGTTGCAATCCATACGAAACCTGTACAGCATGGTCCCTATTGGTGTTCACCAGCATGAGGGCAAGGACAAAAAAAAAAAAAAAAAACACAACTGTGAAGTGACTTCTCACTTTGATTCCTGTGCATTTCATTTGTTTGGGAAGTATATTGCTTTTACTGAATATGTTTTTTGTACAATATTATGGTTTGAGTATTTTTTAATCTAGCTGATATACAGTATACAGACATTTCCTCTAGCAATAGTCTTCCTATTAAAAATATGCTGTCCTCATGCATCCCTCGACAAACAAAAATATGACATATAAATATGATATATACTTAAATGATATTATATATGATAAATCTGCAAACTGATTTTCATAATAAAATGGTATTAAAATTCACATTCCTCTGACTGACAGTTGCTTTGTTTTGTTTTTTACATAGTAGCCTAAGATATGCGCAACTATGCATGTATAGCCAGTGTACTGTATATGTATAGCTACCATGCTTTTGAAGTTCTATCCAGATAATCCACTCCGCTCTGAGATTCCATGTGCTGTTTCCATGGCAACGTCATGCTGGTCTCCCCATCCTATGCTTGGCTGGCTCAGGACAGGAGCATGTGGAGGCAGTGAACTTTGCTCATCGCTGACACATTAGCCTAACATGACGCAATTACTCCAAAGGCCCCGGCACCCGACAAATAACAAACGCTTCCGTCTAACAGTCACTTTACACGGAAATTACCAAAGCACAGCAATGAGCGAGAACAAATGTCAAGATGAGGAGGAGCCACGCTTTTTTATGGTGCAAGAGATTCGTCACCATTAACAGCTTACATAAAAGACACAGAAAAGGCAGAACGAAATGAAAGATTCTAAATTGCAGCGAGTGGCATATTGATAGTGGCATATTCAAAGCATATCCCCCCTTGTTGGATGCCTTCCAGCTGCACACACATACTGATGTCAATCCTGAGACAGTAATCTCTTAACAAGAAGACGCTGACTCTCGTTGTCGTGATAAGAGAGAGAAGGGAATTTCATTATGATGTTGTACCAGCACATGTCCAAGGCCTTGGCAACCATTTCTTTCTCTGATCTCTGCTGAGCCACTCCCACCATACAATGCCTACAAGAATAGAAGCCCTATGCCCATGCGTAAGCGCAGAGATTACATCGCACTGCTTCAGCATTCCAAGTAGATGTTACGGCATGAGAAATGGACTGAAGCACTGATTTAAAGAGCAAGCGGTGGCTATGGCTCAATCAGCAAGCTAATTACGCGCAGTGACAAAGGCCTCTGATCCACTGCTGACCAGAAGCACACGTTAGAAAATGGCTGCTGGGAGCCGGCATGAAATAACTCAACTCCCCTCTGACTGATCCTCTGGCTGCCCCTCTCTCTCTCTCTCTCTCTCTCTCTCTCTCTCTCTCTCTCTCTCTCTCTCTCTCTCTCTCTCTCTCCCTCGTTCCATTGCCGCCTCTCCTTCCATCCTCCTCGTTTTTTCCCCTCCCTCTCGCTTTCTCTCCTTTCCTCACTCTCTCTGTTTCTCTGCTTCATCTTCCTCTCTCTTTCCTCCTCCCCTCTCCCTTCTCTCTCTCCCTCTCTCTCTCTCTCCCTATGTCTCTCTCCATCCTCTCACTCCTCTCTCTCTCTCCCTCGCACCCTTTCTCTCTCCATCTCTCTTTCTCTTCCTCTCTCCCTCTTCCTCGCTGTCAGAGTGCTGTGTCGTGAGCGGGGCTTTGTGTCAGCATTAATGCAGTGTCTGCAGCTCCTCAGCCTGTGCTAGATGCACTGCTGCTGCTGCTGCTGCTGCTGCTGCTGCTGCTGGCGCTGCTGGTGAGAGGGACTTCAAAGGGAGGGAGAAATAGAAATGTATAGGCATCAGCATAATTTCATGCTCCACAGGAAATTAGGCCAATGCAGTAGAAGCTATTCTCTCCTCTTCCTGTTCGCTATAAATAACATCTACTGTGGAGATGCTGGTTGTCCGACAAAAGTCAGAATGCCATCTCGCGTGTTTTTGTGATTTTGTCCTCACTAGCAGTAACTCTGATCACCATAAATGAGCAGCAGATGAGAACATCTGAACCGACAGGATCTTTTGCACAAGAGCTAAGGCACCCGTGTTAGAACTACAAGAACACATCATGCATTTGCAAGACTGGTGTACATACATGCAGAGCAAAACATTGCTATCTTTAAAGTGGATTATCTATTGTAGAAGAGGCAAAGACAAATATGTGATATTATTTTGATAATAATGCAGAAAGAGTTACCTTGGATCAAATGTAGTTTTATGATATTGAAAACCAGATCAACACATCTTCTAGTGCTCCATCTGTGCTAAGAAGCACGGTATAATTCCAGTCTTAACTAGATCACAAGACATCACAGATATCCTGCCCCTAGTTCCTCCTGGAGGTCTTAGGAAATGTTTGATCAGGTGCCAAAGAGCACTTTTCCCCTTGAAGAGTGGATCAACCAACATTACACTCCACACAGCAGGCTTAGTCAAGCAAAGATTTCCCAAGCACAGGGTGTCTTAACTTGTATAGGCCTACACCAAGCCATCTAAAAATTAGATAGGATCTCTACGCAGCTGTGAGAAGGCTTCTGATTATGCATGATATTGTGTCGACAGATATTACACATTAACATGGCTAATGTAAGATAATTAATTCATGAACTGAGTGACATACTATATTGGAGCCTTTTACCCCACCCCATTTTACATCTATACTCACGAAAACACCTTCAGAGGCACATACAGTCCAAGCTACTGAGAAACAGATATTGAGTAACGGCGCCCTCCTGGGTCAATACCAGATATTGCATATTGCGGTTGGAGAAATTAATGGTTTTCTCTGCGCAGATGTGTGAGGTGATGAGAACACCGCGTCGCATAGCAGTTCAGATTTATTTCGACAAATGATAATACATGCACATAATAATAATAAAAAAACGTTTGGCATTTCGAATTCAGATGAAAATAGGCTGCAATCTTTACGCAGTATATCTATGTTAGGTGTGATAGGGCGCTGCGTAGCCTAGTGATTGGATTTCAATATCTAGTTAGAGCCGCCTATTTCACTTGGAATCGAGTCTATTTTCCCCTGGAGAGAAAAGCAAGTTTGTGTGTGAAAACGCTGTCACAAGTGGTGGGGAGAAGGGGGATTGGGTGGACAGTGGTAAACGGAGGGGGTGGTGTTTGGTAAGGGGGAGTGAACGATCGAGGGGAACAATCTGCGCGAATCTGGCCCTTTAAATTGCACATACACCGTATTCGGAGGTAAGTACCGAAAAACTGGAAATGTTGTCCATTCCTTTAATTGAAATGCAACAAGCATGCTTTTCTACTGCACGTTTACACGCTTGTCATTATAAGGCTTTGGCACAGACAGGGCGCGGGTGTTCAACTCCACCGGTGTCACGAATGCGATAGGGCTTGAATTTTCCAAGCTTTGTCCGGAGGGGTGGGGAGTGGGCAGAAGGGAAACGTTTGATATCAAGAGGTGTTAGCACTCGAGCATACTTTGATTTCATATGTAACGGGGATTTTCCTACGCGGAACTATGTGACAGTCCGTATCGTTAAGCATTAATGGTGGCATGTCTCGCTATAAGGTAGAATTCCTACCGTATTAGACCGAAATTTCAATATAGCCGAGCGCAGGCTTCATGCGCCTCCTGTCAACACCTCTGCGCGTAAAATGTATTCGTATGTTAAGACGCTTGTGCGATAGCTGAATGTGCATGTTTGCAAACATGGATGTAATATTTATTATACGTTGTCGATATCTCAACAAAACGATATTCATGATGTTCCGTTTGTTAGAATACCCGCATTGTCTTCCTATCACTCTCAATAAGGCCTAGTAGTAGCAACAGAAGGCATGAACGGAGTACAGTAGACCCATGTTATACTGTTGCATTGAGTTTCAGTTAGCACATATTGGATGATTTCTCGAAATAATCTCACGACATGCTCGGTAAACATTTCCTGTAGACTAAATTGGCTTTGATCAATATTCAGTGGCCACCCGTAGATAGCATACTTCATTTGTATTAATGTGTTATTCTGTTTTACCAGACTACTGCTGTTTAACTATGCTTTTGACCAAGACTTGTAGGCCTTCTCTCAGTTCTCCTGCGGTATTGATGACTTGCTCGGGAGTAGGCTATAGCCTAAGAAAATAGTTCAGATAGGCTAGGCCTATCGATTGAATTGTTTTATCCCACCCAATCATTCTCTTATTCTGGCTTCACGTGGTATTATTAAGAATCCTTAAATCTCAGAAGTCGTGGGAGTCATTCTTACATAGTCAAGTTGAGTTTTCTACAATATCAGCTGACATCTTCTACTCGTATCACCGTCCAATTTTAGCACACCTCATTGTGAAATTATTCACTTGCTGTTAAGTTGTGCTTTTAGTTCATTCTTTTGAGTGAGGCATAGGCCTTGATAGCCTTGTTTTTGTACATCTATTGTACTAATAAAAAAAATGCTATTATGTTGTTAGACCGGAAAATGTAGATCGGATATAAGGGTTAAAGGGTTACTCTTCAGGTCAGAGAGAAGCAAAATGTTAAAAACATCAATGTCTAAGTCAATCATCTCACCTTTAAGCCTATTTCCCATTATCCAAAAGCCTAGAGAAGCCCACATTTTCTCTCTGCGAGGTCCTCTGTGGGACAAGAATGTAATTACATGTATTGGCCCACTAGTCTAATTACAGACACAAGCCATTCACCTATTTAATAGAAATGTAATTAAAAGGGATTTTTTTTTACTAATTGTAGTTCCCCTACAGGTGACCTGCGCACAGTTTAACATCTGTGACCCTATTCCATCTGGATGTTAGTGAAGTGTTTTATTTTGGCCCCAAAGCCTCTTGGTCTTGACTTCTTGTGCAGTAGTGCATTCATTGTTTTCCTGCTCTACAGATGTGTAGATGGGTGCTTCATGTTATTTACAAGATTTTACTGTTTGAACATTGATTCTTTGATATTTTATGGAGAAGGAATCTTGTAAGCTAGAATAGGCCTACCGGTAGGCTAATTCTTTTCAGAAAGGGAAATTGCATTATAGAAAAAGTTTTGTTTTTACTGTACATGTATATGTCGCTCTTATTCAGCTTTTCAACATGTATATTATTTGATTAGCTCAGTTAGTGGCTGTTAGTGGCATATACAAAGATATATTTTGAAAGTATGGCTATAAGTCCTACAACAAATCACTACCAAAGCAGAGAAAATCTCAATTAAAAGGTATATTTTTGAAAACATTTGTTTACCTGCTAAAAGGGATTATTTCTGAGTTCGGACAGAAAGTGTCACCAGACCTCAAACCCTTTAAAGTGAAATGTACAAATCCTTCAAGGAAATCCAGTCGTTGTTCCATGCGTTTCTCCTAATTTGATCCAATAACTATGAAATGCATGTTTCATAAAAACAAATATTGATGTTTAGTTCACAATCTTCTGTACGGCCCAAATGTTCAACGTGTTGCCCTTATCTTAACTGTTACAGCACTGTTATTGTTTTAGTGATCACATAGTCCTCCTCCTATGGCACCAAAAACAGTACTATGTTTTTCCCCCTAACCTGAGAGTAACTGTATTCATATCAAGATGCCTCCTAGTGGAAGAAAATGTTACACAATGTCACAAATTATGTGACATAATTTTCATTTAGCATTGAATGTCTCTCTTCTTCCTCCCTCTCCCTCTCTCTCTCTCTCCCTCCCAATATGTGTGCAGCAGAAGAATCGAACCCCTGATCAGAACAAGTCACATCACCACACAGGTAGGCCCAGATCACATCCTCAAACACTCTCAGAACATCACCCAGAGTTCAGTTCAGTACCATACCATGGACACTATGGGGGAATTGTTTCCGTGCAGTGCATACTGTACATGTTTATCAGTTCCATAGGTGTCAGAGCAACTCCATCTCGTGTCTGTATTATTATTGGCCGGGTTTCCCCGATTTGTTAAGAAGCTCTTAAGTGCTAAGAACTTCTTCGGAGTGCTCTAAGAACGTTCTAAGAACACTCCTGAGAAGTTCTTAGTACTTAAGAGCTTCTTAACGAATCTGGGAAACCCAGCCAATATTATTATTATTATTATTATAGTGTGAAACCCAGACCTACCAATTATTTACTCAGCAACCAACATAATACTCAGTATAGATAATATCTGAATGTATTGATTACAAGTCAAGTGTATTAGAGGCTTGGGCTCTGTTGTAAGAATGACTACAGTTTTGTTCCAAGAACTGTGGCACTTGCAGCAGATTTTTGGGCAGTGCATCAACTTGAAAGTAGTCTCTCTGTCTACAGCTAGTGTCCCAGCCCCTATAAACACCATACTAATGTTGAGGGCATGACACTTTTGAAAGAAAAACCTGTTCTGTAAAGCTTATTTCAGCAAACCACTGCATGCCCGTGCATTTCAGCTGACCAGGGCATGTGAAATATATGGCACATGAATAATACCAAGCAATGTATTAGGGAAAGGTATATGTAGATGTGCCTGCTTAAGAATCGGAGAGTAATTAATGTCTGGTTTTTATATGCACAGTTTCCCAGGCTGTCTGTTACACACCCACAGCTTTGTGAATTTAATAAATGCTTAATCGGATCTTAAAGTCAGTGGAAAACAAGGCCTTCGCTCCCTCCTTTACAACAATGACTTTTCCATTCCTGGTGATTTTAAAGTGCATGGTATTCAAAATATGGAGTCATATATGTTGCATGTATACACATTAACTTAAAATATTGATTATTACTTTGCTATTAAGTGCATTTATTCAGACAGACATGTCAGCTTGCTTCACTGACTGCTGCTTGGTGAGCAAAGATTGTGTGACATGTAGAGTATATGCACTGTGTAATGACTGTGTGTGTGCTATGGGTATTTAACATACCGCTGACATTTGGCACGTACACTCCAGTAGCTATAGTGAGACAGAACCCCCCCTCATTTTAAGATTTGATATCATTACTTCTCGCATGGATCCAGGCATTGTAGCATGGACCCAGGCTCTTATCATCAGCATTGCTACACCGATAATAACAACCTCACAGCTTTAACGTAGCCCACAGAAAAATAGGACTGTGTGTTATGGAACAACTTGTCTAACTCAGATGCATGTTGATATAATCATGAATGATATTCAGCAAACATACACAGTTGCAGCGTTGCTGTGTTTGTTGTGATGAGGTACTCACTCTGTATAGAACCTCTCGCTTCAGCAGTCGGACATGCTCTCTACAAGGTGAATTTCAGTGCAAAACAGAGACCGCTGACACATGGATAAATGAATCGGGCTTCCGGTCACACTCAAAGTGTACACATCAGATTTATTTTCTGTTTGCCAAGGTAAACTTAATACCAAAGGAAACATTAATCACGGGGTCGTTTATTTCACTGACATGAGTTTAACCATGACTGGGTTCTGGATTCCACACATCCTTGAAATAGCAGATGTGGCAAACCTAGTCAGTATCCTGCACCCGCTATCCTTGCTGCATTATATTGTGAGTGTAAGTGCTGTGGCATACCTGTGTAACTGTGAATGCTACACCACTGTCTATTTTCTTCAGACTTATCTGACTATGTTGGAGGTCTGCAGATCCCTGGGTGTTGGTGTACTGTTGAATATGTTTTAAGATCTTTGCCCCATTTTTGACATGTTTTCTAGGTATTGTTTGTATCTGGTTAAAGTGAACACCAGAATTTGTTAAAGTTGGCATGGTATCTGAAATAAAAGCTACAACTGTTGCAAAATAATAATAATCAAAAACGCACAATTCTAAATGGTTTCCCCACAGCACTGACCGTGCCAAGTGGATATTCCCAAGATTGTCTTTTAACTAATGAGTTGGCAACAAATTTGGTACTTTCTGATAAGCACTATTTTACGACACTAGAAAAGAGTCATGCTCATCTTATTTAATGTAGTCCACATCAATTAACCTGACATTTCTTACATGGACTGGTCTAACAGGATAGAGTTCCATCATGAAAAATGCTGTGGTCATGTCCACACCTTAACTAGATTTATAGGTTATTTTCAAGTGGCTGTAGATTTTTTTCATTACATCAACTGTGCACCATTCAAAAGTTTCCCCCAGAAGTCTTCCCAAGTAGGCAGATCTAGCTGTGTAGTAATGAAGGCAAGCCACAAGGTGGCAGCCTAGAGCCGTGGGTGCAGGGCGGCAACCTTTGGGTTTGTTTTCTTAAACCGTCGAGGAGCACGACTGAGGTCAGACATGCCACCGCATTCCACCCCTCTTACGTCAGCTCTTTGACTCACAGGCTGTCGGGGAAAAGTTTTCGGGGTCTCATCTGGAAAAACAACCCTCCGGAAACCACCGTTGTGTGGCGCGACTGCCGGCCCACTGTCAGTCTGCGTTTAGACTGTGTTATTTTTTTTTCCCTGAGTCCCACACGCTCAAATTTCCCACCCCCCACCCTGCCACACAGGAAAAGCTGGAGTTATATTCATTCAGGGGGGAAGTCTGTGTGGCTTAGGGACAGTCAGCCATGTTGACATGTCTACTGGAAGCATGGCATACCCCCATATTATCTCTCTCACCTGGACTATACCACTGTCTTGTAGGAGAAGCAATATGTAACCATGGCCTGCCCACTATTAACTAACGGGGTTATCAAATGTAGGTGAACATGATCACGAGGTGATGCTCATTGCATCATAGACTAACAGGTCCTACTCTACCTGTAATTTCCCGACTATTAGCCGCAGCTTATACATTGATTTTGCAAAATTTCTTCAGCTATGAGGTTAATACAGGGGGGCAGTTAATATGGTGTCAATATGGTTTTGTTTCTTTTAACTTGCATAAAACACTGTCCTGCGGCTTATGCACAATGTGGAAAATTACTGTATAAGACAGCATGGCTGAATTAATTCAAGATAACGATATGGCTGGATGGTGCCTACTGCTGTTGTGCAATGGTTTTGCAATAGAAGGTGAGGGGTAGGGCACTTTGATTGGTCGAGGTGTTGCTAAAGGTTACAGTGGATTTGTATAAGCTTTGTTTGCCTGGCCTCTCAGGATGTCAGGAAGTCCCAGTCGAGCAGACGAGGAGCGTGTGGGTAAAAAGTGTGGGATCATGATGACTGTGCTGTTCTGTCGCTCTCTGCGCGCAGAACACGAGTCAGCACCTTGCTTTGTTTGATAAGAGTCCTTTCGTGCTTAACATAGCAACTTGCATCAGATTAGTCACCTTCTCCTCTGATGATACACACACATTGGTATGATTTCAGATTTCAGGTTTTTTCTGTCGATGAGTAACTGCAACAGAAGTGCTAAATTGAAATGTGATCTTGTTGCAGGACATGATTTACTCTGGTTGCAGGGCATGTATTGGCTGGAGGTCATTCAGATAGTATTTCGACCACTTGTAAACAAATCACCTCCACTGTGGTGCGCTCCCAGATCCTGCCTCAGATCTTGAGTTCTTGTGTTCTTGCGTTCCTATTGCATTCTTTCCCCTCTCGTCGTTTCTGTCGTTGAGAGAAGGAATGTGGTGCGCGGGAATATGCGCGCCGGTGGCCGTTACTCTCCCACGTGCCTCCCTCGTGCACACACGTTTTTTCTCTTTTTTTTCATGCCACCTCTCCACCACCACCCTCTCCTCTCTCCCCACTGGCGAGCACCAAAGAAACAGCTAATATGCTGTAGTGATGCTGCATGTAGGAAAAAATAACGTCTCTGCCTCCTCGTTGTTCACCTCCTCTTCCTCCTCCTCCTCCTCCTTCTGACTATTTTGAGTAACAGTGGGAATCTCAGGCATGTTTGTGGGTGTGAATTTCAAATACTTGCACCATGAGCAGTTATGCAGCGAGTGTACTGATAATCGGTTTGGGTTATATAGTGGGTTCTGGTGCACTTTTTAGATACACTTATTTCATTTAACAGTTCTGCATAGAATAGAATATCTTTATTGTCATTGTCACAGGTGAAATTGAAAGTGTTTATTGTATTATTATTGTAATAAATAATGCTATAGATGGTGGCCAAATGCACACAGACATCACACACTCAGTTCAAGCATCATACAAACAGTTCCAAAAGCACACACACCTCATGCACACAGTTCAAACACCATGCATACACACAGTGCAAGAGATACAAACAAAATCTTTTACTTCCTATGAGGGCAGACTTGCTCTGTGGTTTGGAGAACAGTTTGTAAGGGGTCAGTATGTCAGTCTCTGCAGGTCTAACTGAGAACAAGTGGCGTATGTGCGGTTACAATGTTCTAAACAAGATGTTTTAGATTAGGAAATGTTTTTGTCTAGCAAACACATGTTGCTACATGAAATCAGACTGATACTTAATCTTTTTATCTTTTTAAACAAGTTGTCTCCCCTGCTACTTTATTTTTTCAGATTTGCACGTCTCGTCTTTCAACTGCTGTTTTGAGATGTAAGATGCTTTTGTCCTCCCATTCGAGCTCCCTGTACACCCTGTTTTATCCGACCCTGTGCTGCGTGCTTGTGTCTCTGTCCTTGACTCAGCATTCCTGTGCGCTATGACGTCCCCGACTGCACTATCAAAGGTGACCTGAATGGCGGGTGGCTGTGGGTGTCAGGACAGTTTGTGTCCCATGTACCGTCCTGCTGGCACGCTACACAGGCAGATTCACCCATATCATGGGGTTTGAGTACATAGAGTACATAGACTAAACTTTTCAACCTAGTCTATAAGTGAGTGTTGATACTGTGTTATAACTTGGTCACCATTGGTCAGCCTTGGCTGAACTCTTCAACTGCGACCTCAGGCTGTCAGGCTGCGTGAGAATCCCCCCCCCAGGGCTCCAGTCGTCCCGCCTGATGCAGGGAACTCCTGAGCCGAGGCGACACCTCACTCACGGGGTGGGTGCTGGAATTTCACACCTGTGCCCGTGTGTGC
>NC_084995.1:34451367-34518867 GCF_963854185.1 Sardina pilchardus | reverse complement strand
TGCCTCAGTCAGACTCTGCCCCTTGCGCTGTTTGCTAGCACCCAGCCAGTGCCTGCCTCTGGCCCCCCCACTCGTGCCAGGCCTTTTGTGTGATTATCGTTACTGCTGCGCACCTGGGCTCAGGGTGACTCGACCTGTTCCAGAGTGAAGTGCCGCAGTTGGGTTCGCACGCAGAGGAGAGGCGCAGAGACACGCGCTCCCGGCTGTGTGTGTCGCTCTTGCACCTGTGCCAGGAATGGTTAGCTGGGCACAGGCTCTGCAGAAGTGCAGAAATGATGAAGTGTTGTTGTCTGGTGGAAAAAAAAACCCAAAACAGAAACGGACCAGCGCCGTATTCCAAACTCCCCTCCCCTTCCCGCAGCGCACGCCTCGCTAGTCTCTTTGGTCAGCGGCCGTTATTTGCCATCCGCGGAACAAAGCGTTCCCGCGTCCCACCGGTGCCAGGGAATGCAAAAGGCGGGAGACACACAGGAGCCGTTAACGGGAGTGGACCTCGCAGCGCTCCAGGAGATGATATCATCTCAGTGCTGTCCCTTGGGGCCCACTGTGCGAGCCACACACTCTCACACACACGTTGAGTGGACGTTGAGTTATCTGGATAAGCATTTAACACCTTTGTGCAGCTGCAGAATAGCAGGGGACGTGAGGGACATGGCTGATGCTTTGCATGGCATTTCCAGGAAAGAGTATCTCTTCCCGTTACACAAACCGAAAGCTTAATTGACCTAAAAAGATTGTGCTTCTTGCTTTTTGTTTTGGTCTAAGTAGGCCTACTCTGTGAATCAAAAGTGTAATCCACCCCCCCCCCCCCCACACACACACACACACACACACACACACACACAACCCAGAGGTGTGGAAGAGCAGCGGAGCGCCTCAGCTAATCTCGGCTGGACTCCTCTTTCAGCTCGTCTTCCTGTGTTGTGAGCTGCTGGTTTCCTGCCCCCGGGGCACCTCTAAGTCAACACACAGGATCATGTGACCCCTGGCCGTGCAGCGCAGCGCAGGCTACGCCACAGCCCACAGCTCCCAGCCCACGCCAGGCTTTCTGTGGTTCCTGCCTGACTGGTCACGCCTGCTGCCGCACTGGACAAGCGAGTTTCTGTGCTGTTTTTTCAGAGCCAAGGGCAGTTCCCATCTTTTTCCACAGGGAGGACCGGCTTAATTTGTTTTCTGTTTGAAAGTTTCGGTGCGTAAGGGAGTGGAAAGAGGGCGGGAAATTTTGAAGGGCAAAGCACAAAACAGAATTACTGAGAGTCTTTCTCCTCCATGTTACCGCTTTCTGTCTCCAGCAAGAAATCTTTTTCCAGTCAAAGTCATTTGTCTTTTTCTGTCTTCGGCATACAGTTGAGGAGCTATTTAA
Organism: Sardina pilchardus; assembly: GCF_963854185.1. Lineage (NCBI taxonomy): Eukaryota > Metazoa > Chordata > Actinopteri > Clupeiformes > Clupeidae > Sardina > Sardina pilchardus. Next base: position 34,517,504 of record NC_084995.1, on the reverse strand, counting down.
GCCGCAGGGTGTCTGTCCAGATGGGTCTATTTGGGTTGTACCTATTTATAAGAGATTTTTTTTTCTGAATGGCACAAATGGTAAAATTCTTGTTTAGTGTGTTATTTTAATAATCTGATAACATTTCTGTCCCCGATAGTCTCCATGGAACGTTAGCAGAATGTCCCAGTGATAGACTGTCAGACTGTCAACAAGTGGTTCTCTGGGAAAACCCCGGAGTGCTTCATAGATTCTAGATTCAGTGCTGGGTAGTCTGTGGGCACACATGTGTTATCAGGAGCTGATATCTCAGCGGCCGAGCACAGAGCTGGGTGAGGTTCACAGCAGGCCAGTCTAAATGAGGAGGGGATAGATGCTGCAGCCATCACTATGGCTCTTATCAGCCTCACTGTGTATACATAGCTCCATTTCCTTCCTGCATATTTTTCTCTCTATGTAAGTCAACCCCCCCTTCCTCTCTCTCTCCCTCTCTCTCTCTCTCTCCCTCTCTCTCTCTTTCTTTCTTTTTCACACACTGTCGTCAGAGTTCATGGATGCATACCCAGAAGACTATGCAAGCACATCACATGTCCTTATAGTCATATCATTGGCTCTTACTTGTCTGTATTCTTTACAGTAATACAAAGTATTCCAATAAACACACACCCATACCCATACTCACGCACACACACACACACACACACACACACACACACACACTATCAAGGACAATGACCGCCACCCTTTGCAGAGTACAATCACCAAGCCATGGAGTTTGTTCAGTTGCAGACTGCTGTCGCTATTGTTCACAATGGACAGGCTAAAGAAGTCTTTTGTCCCCCAATCCATACAAGGATGGCGAGGGGAAATTGACTATTGGCCATGATACTGCCCCCTTTGCCCTCATAATGATCACTCATTATGAGGGCACTCACATCAGATTCTCATTTACCAGTCCTATTAGCCTCTTTGCACAATATTTCTTGGTCTTATCTAATTTCTAATAATTGTATCATGGATTGCACTGTAAGTCACTGTAAATCACTTTGTACCGGTCAACTTTGTGTTCTACCTGATATCATATAGCAATAGGCTACACTGCACCCCCTCCACTTGTCATTGCTCAATAATGTTTTGCCACTATAGCGGTGTGACCATTCTGGACACACGCAAGCTCCTCCCATCCTCTCCCCTCGCCCTATCTTACTCAAGTCAGTTGAGTTGAGCAATGCACTTGCCCTTGTCCTTGGTTACATGTACAGCTGGGGCCGGGCAGGAAGCATGGAGTCACCTGACCATGCTGCAACTGGAATGCAAGTGTCAATAGAGAGAAAGACAGAGAGAGAGAGAGAGAGAGAGAGAGAGAGAGAGAGAGAGAGAGGGGGGGGGGGGGGGGGGGGTGAGAAATGAAGGCAAGGGTGAGCAGATCCTCACATGACAGAGCAATTCAACAGCACGGTCATTAAAGTTGATAGTGGTCATTGAAGTGGATAATGGTCATTAATGTGGATAATGGTCATTAATGTCACTCCCCCCCCCCACACACACAGCTTATGTAGTTTCTTCATACATGCCCAGCTGACAAACAAAGCACAACCACTAATGGCAACACACCCACTCACACACACACAAACACTCACTCATTCACTCACTCGCTCCCTCAGTCACTCAGTCATCACTTACTCACTCACTCACTCACTCACACACACACACACACACACACACACACACACACACACACACACACTCGCTCACCTTCACACACTCACACACTCACTCACTCACTCACTCACTCACACACTCACACACTCACTCACTCACTCACTCACTCACTCACTCACTCACTCACTCACTCACTCACTCACTCACTCACACACTGTCCCACTGTTCTTTGTTCTATCCACCTATGTTCCACAGTCCCCATTCCACATCATGCTACTATGAGCTCATAGTCATCACATGAGGTCAGCTGAGTGATCAGAAACCCCCCCGCAGCACACACACCCCTTTCTTCCCCTCCCCTCCCCTCCCCTCCCCCCCAGCGCTGCATTCCACAGCCTGCTGCCAAGTGAGCTCCTGGATTGGCTGAGGCAGAAAGCATTTCTAGAGGCCGTTGATGTCACTGCTTGCTTGTTGGTTCCAGCAGACAACAGGACATGAAAGGCAAAAATCTTCCTCCACTTCCCGCTCGCTCAATCTCTCCCTCTCTGTCACACACAAACACACACACACACACACACACACATACACACATACACATAAACATAATCCATTCTTTGTTCTCTATCTACAGTATCTATCTATCTATCTATCTATCTGTCTATCTATCTCTTTCACACACACACTTTCTCTCTCTCTTACACGCACACATTCACACACACACGCACGCACACACACACACACACACACACACACACACACACACACACACTTGTACAACACACATTCTAATTATGGGAAAGGGCATGCGGTGAGAGGGCAGAACAAAGTACTGGAGGGCAGTTTATTTTTAGTCTCATGGTGGTTTTGCATAACACAAAAGTTGTGTTATTTAGGGCAAATGCCGCTGTTTACTCCAGTTATGACATAACAAAAATAGAATCTTTCTTTCAGTGAAGAACATGAAATAAGAAGGTTGGCATAGGCAATTGTCATTTGGCCTTTGGTGTAGGTTTGGGACAGGACATAGTAGCATACAACATGAATGAATTTATTTTTATCTTGTAGAATGAGCTGATACTTTTCCATGGCATTTTATCCATATATGTTCCAGTAATAGCTATGAACAATAGCATGACTTCTAGACACAAAAACATATGACGCACACACACACACACACACACACATACACACACACACGCCTGCGAATTTGGAGTGCAATACACACTCATTGGCACAACGGTCCTCCTCAGACTCCTGCCAGGGCTCTCTTGCTCAGCCTTTTTCCCGCCACCAACTGTCAGTGACTGGCTGGCACTGGCCACTCCCTGCCTCCCCCCTCCCCGTCCTGTAATCAACGCTCGTCGGCTCTGTTCCACGTCAGAGTCACCGTGCCATGCCACGGGTCCGTTTCCCACCAGCGTTCCCGCCTCCGTTTCCCACTCTCCCTCCCGCCATCCCTCACTCGCTCGCCGGTCATCTTCTGTCGGGAGTTGGAGGAGTGTATGTGAGGAGGAGTGTGTGTGTGTGTGTTTTTAAAAAAAAAAAAAAAAATTGGGGTGGGGGGGGGGGGGGGGGGTAAAGGAGTGGGAACAAATCAGGGACAGATCTGAATCCCAGCAGACGATAAAGAAGTAAGGCCGTCAGACGTGCGCTCTCACTCAGTCCATGGGTCGTCCAGAAGAGAGCTGCAGGGAGGGGTTGTCTGTTGAGATGCCAAACTAAGTCACAAGGCTGAGATGACTGTACTGTGCAATAGAGTTTATTACACAGCCCCGCTCTGTATGACCACATTTGATTTCCTGGACAGAAATAGAACAGGACTGATAATCATCGCATTTATACTTTATCATCCTCTTCATCATCAACCGTTTTTTTTTTTTATTCAGCGAGAAATTGACTGAGCATCAAGCTCTTTTACAGCAATGCCCTGAGTTTACAAAACATGCAACAGCAATAATCAAAATAACAAAACAAGAGCAATAAAAAGCGATACAAAAGCCAAATGTAATTATATTCAATTGCATCTGAATAGCTGAGGGCATTGTAAGGTTGTGTCTTGGTCTTTGGTAGCATTTTCAGTGGGCGTTTGTGCATTTGAACACTCCGTAATTCATGCGAAAGGTCAAAGGGACATTGCACGTGCAGATACTGTACATAGAAAAGCCCTGCAAGTGTTCCAGGTATGGGAGAATGAGCCATGACAAACTGCCTCCTCCTCCTCCTCCCCTCTGGGAAGAACAGAATTCCACTCTCTGGAGAAAGAGATGCTTGTTCAGTAGACCACACAGCAATTTAAAGGGGAGGGGGCATACTGCACGTGAGGCTTACGGATCACAGAAACAGGGGGGCTGAGTAGAAGGAAAGGTGGGGGTGAGAGACTGTGTTCGTGTGTGTGTGTGTGTGTGTGTGTGTGTGTGTGTGTGTGTGTGTGTGTGTGTGTGTGTGTGTGTTTGTGTGAGTGTGGGAGTGAGGAGCTCCACTTGGCCTTGAAAGGGGAAAATGGATTCTCCCATGGGGAATAGGAGGGGGCCTGGTGGCGCCGTTCGACCTGGTAGAACCCCCTTTGATTTAACCCACTTTATGTGACGTCGGAGAAACAGAGTGTGTTACTATTTTAATCCCTGCTTATGCCTCCCTACAGTAAACGCACACTGTTGAGGAACACGCTGCACCAGCTTCTGACTGTTTGACCACAGTATACTGTCCAAGATAACCTTCGGCACATGAGCCAGAGTGGAAGTTCCCTAACATTACAGCGCATTTCATCAGTTGATCAAACATCAGATCATGACAAATCTGACAAATCTAGGCCATTTAGTCACCGTCTTGACTACACAACCACTGGAAGAGCACAAGTGGGGCAAAAGCAGTAGCTATTCTCCTCCCAGGTCATATGGTAGTCGTTTTCTTACCAGGCCAGTGTGACACTGGAAAAGTGGAGGGTCTCAAGGGGGGGGTGGGGGGGGGGGAAAGGTGTAGCCAAGGAATATTGTCCTTCATGAGATGTGTACGTTCGCTGCATTCGAATGAAAGCAGGTCTGTGTGTTCTCAAGTAGAGCATTTAGTGCTCCTGGGCCGCGCGGGACATTTCCTGGAAGGCGGCAGGTGCCCCCGTGAAAAGCAGCTCTGTGTGCCCATGTGGAGACAAAGGAGAGAGCCAGTGAGAAAGGTGTCTGTTCTGCAGCGAGCCACTTCGTGGAAAACGCTCCGCTCGGAGAGGAAAGGGTAACAGTTACTAGCTGAGGAATGTGCCAAGGAGAAGAAGGGGTTTGATGTAATGTGTGTTTATGCCCGAGAGAAGAGAACAGAGGTCTTTTTTTATGACTGTTTCTGTGTTTCCCGAGCTGCACTCGTGAAACGTACAGTTGTATGGAAGCGGGACACTGTCTGCACGTCTGGAGCCAGGAGCCAGTTTTGTTTTTTTATTGCATTTCTACTTTGCATTTTGACTTTCTGGTTTTACATTTGAACAAACTGAACTTTGGATGTGCATGTTTTAATGTCCATTGGAGGAGTTATCTGACTGACAACTCACGCGACAGACTGTCACTGATGTTCAGTCTGGGGATTGAAAGGCCCAGAGACCCTGAGCTTGTCGTTTCTCCTCAAAGGTAAACACTGGGCGCTTTTAGAGTGAACTGGCCTTGACACTGGTGCTATCTGCATCGAATCTGCCATGGCTGCTTAAAAGCTGCAGACAAACGCTTCTAATATCCCCATTTATCTCAAGGAACTTCCCCCCACTGAGGAGGCACATTGTGGGGGCCCCTCCACGAGGAGCCAGAGAAGGCTGGAGGCCACAGCAGCAGCTGGGCGTGTGTTTGTGTGGGTGCCACAGATAGGACAGAGTGGTGGAGCGGAGGAGTCAGGAGGACAGGGGGCCCCACACACTCACTCCCTCTGGCTGGAGAGCGTCAGCCCATCCTCACACACACACACAACACAACACAAGGCCTCACTATTTGCGGTTTGTTATGCTCCTTGTCCACTGCACCCCCCACCTCCCCTCCCCCACGCACGGCCCCTAAGCTAGTTAACCAGAGATACGGCCGTCTGGCCGGGCACAACGGACGGACTGCACCTGTTTCTGAGTTGCACTGATAGAGTGATTGATGGTGGTTGTTGAGGAGAGGGTCTGAAATAGCCAGCTGGCTGAGTGGATACCGCGGCGTCTGAGGCATGTTGGTGTGTGCTGTGGTGGAGTACTGTAGATGGTGGCGTTGCATAACGAGATTAGTCATGCCAGTAAGGAGTGCTATTAGGCACCGAAAATAGGCTTGTGTTGTGTTAACATCACAATATGTTTCTTTGTGTGTGCGTGCGTGTGTGTGTGTGTGTGTGTGTGTGTGTGTGTGTGTGTGTGTGTGTGTGTGTGTGTGTGTGTGTGTGTGCGCACGCACACATGTATATGTGTGATATCCAGTAAGTTTTAAACTCCCCAAACTAAAAAATGACAAGTCATTGTTCCCTGTGGCTAGATAGATAGAGACTTTATTGATCCCCAAGGAGAAATTCCAGAAAAGAAGAAATTCATGCTCTTGTACCAGATAGAGAGATAGATACTTTATTCATCCCGACGGAAATGTTTGTTCTGGTACATTCTCTAATGTTGTCCGTTCTCCTTCCTTTGTTCCAGCATTCTCTCCTGGTTGCAGCTTCATAACTGATGGCAGAGAATGTCGACAACTAATAACATCGCCCAGGCCAGGAAGCTGGTGGAGCAGCTGAGGATCGAGGCAGGGATCGAGCGCATCAAGGTACGGCCAGCAGCTGCCAGCAGGACTGGTCACTGTGCGACCACATGTAGACAAGCTCACAGAACCCTCTGGACAAGAGGCAGAACTCCCAAACTAAGAAGAAGCAAGTTTTCACCCCAGAGTAATTGATGGAATAGAATAGTACATCTCAACCCTACTCCCATGCCCCTGACCCCCCCTCATCCCTACCCCCAGCCCCAGCTTAGCATGCTTTTCGGCCTTCCCTGCTCTTTGTAATGTTGATGGAGCTTGTCAGATCTCGATTACTTACTACATCTGATTTTGCGAATGAAAGCCTCTCTCAACATCCCTCCTCGATCCTCGATGCTCGGCCCTCCAGACTCGTTCCCACCGATCTATAACTAGCACTGGATAGACTGTCCCATTGTTGATTCTCTATCTAGATCAGTGAGAACGAGGGCCGAGGAAGGAAGGGAGGATGTATAAAAAGACAAATGAGAGGCACCCTTTGATTTAACCCCTTAACATTAGTATGTAATGTTCTTCCCCTCCCTGTTCCCAGGTGTCGAAAGCTGCAGCCGACCTCATGAGCTACTGTGAGCAGCACGCCCGCAACGACCCCCTGCTGGTGGGGGTGCCCACTTCGGAGAACCCCTTCAAAGACAAGAAGCCCTGCATCATCCTATAGCCGCGCCCCGATGCCACCCCTGCCTCTCCGACCTTACGGATGCCCAGTTACAGTCAGTGGGCGCAATTCAAACACTACTTTTTACTCAGAAAAAAACAACTCTGGATAAAAAAAAAAACCTAAAATGCCACACTTTCTTGATAAAGGCGAAGGGGCAATATCCGTCTCAGCATCATGTAGCCCGGTGGTTGAGTGCGTCTCTGTGAATGAATGTATGCATACGCGCAGAACCCCTCTGGCTACTGTCCACAGTGCATTCATTCACACAGATGTACTTAACAAGGGGATGGCAGATTTGAGAATCTCACAATTTTTAAAATGCTAAACATTGAGTAAAAAAAAAAAAATATAGCGACTGAGTGATATAAAGCATGTTTTTCAGTCCAGAGTTGACCATATTACCATGGGGTGATGGACGGGTCTAGTGATGAGGGTTGACGATGTGGACTGTGCGTAGAGTTGGGAAGGTTGAGGGAGGTCGTCTTGTCATGAGTTGACGGTATAAGCTGACTGTCTAGCTGGCTAGTCCAGTCACACTGTGGTTATGGTTCTTCAGTGTTAATGATTAGCTGTGTTATTTTCTGAAAGTGGCTACCTGTAGATTTGTATGGCCAAATATGGAAGAAAAATATTGCAGACATGCTTACCTTTATTGCGACAGCACATTTTATGATTTACAAAGGGATTCAAGACTTTTGGCAGAGATGCCAATATTTTTACAGTGTTCTAGGTCAAATTATCGCTTCAAATTCTTTCAAATTGGATCCATTGAACTATAGACTTGATATTTGTTTTCAATACATTTTTGTTACTAACCTTGGAAAAACATACTTACATATGATAGCTTGAAAACACTAAAAAGAAACAAATACCCCTGATTTTAATGTCCTAATTTTCAATAATATTAACATAGTCTATATTATGCCCACTATTTTACTTGAAGCATAAAGGTTTTCAGCTTATGTAGATGTGAAAACAGAAGGATAGGCAAGGAAACCTCTAATAGATAATTGAAGAAAAAAAATATAGCCGTTTGGTAATTCTCAGTGCATTTTAGGAAGAAACTGAATTGTATGTGCCACACGCCAACACAAGACTTGAGTCTTAGAAAAAAAGACTCATCCAAGCAGAGATTGCTGTTCGTCTCTGAAACCAAACTTGATTGTAAAATCCACGAAGAAAAAAAAAAGAAAGAAAACAATGTATAAACTTTCTTTCAAAGTGTTACCTTTGAGACTAGCTGTTTGGATTTGTTTGGTGAAATTTCTTCTTTATATGGACTATATGGAAACTGAGTCATTGAGTATGATGCTGTACAGTGTTTGATAACTAAAGCGCATTCATTTTCTGTGGATGTTTTATCTTTTGTAATTTTTGTGTAATATTTCTGTTCTTCTCATCAACCATGTTTAACAGTTCTGTTTGTTATTGGGAAGGGAAAAGATCTGGATGGGCTCTGTGTCAGATTAGATGGATAAGTTCATTATACCTCCACACCCAACAGCATAGCGATCAGAGAACCCCCAGTCAAAGAAACCGGAAGCTCCACATGCTCTATTCCCTCACAAAACCGTAGCGAATGGATTGAGTGTGTTGGCAGTCCAGTACCTGTGTGATATGAGTGAACTGCCCTGTATACAGTACAGGTCCAATGTTCATGAGTATCTTCCCCAGTGCACTCTGACGCTAGGACATGTGTTGTGGTCCCGTAGTCAGTGGTGTCAAGGGCAGCGTGTCATGTTACATAACAAGACACAAGCCTGGGTTTATCACTCGAGTAGCACATTCTGCCTCAGGAGGGAACAGCAAGGTCAAGGCACACTGTGTGTGTGTGTGTGTGTGTGTGTGTGTGTGTGTGACTGTGTATGTGCGAGCGATAGAGAGGGTCAGTGGGAGCATTGTCTGCCTGTGGGCAGCCTGACCGACAGCACAGAATCGACTAAAAACGGAGTCAGATGACTTCAACGTTGCCCGTCAACACACTACCACAGATCACGGTCTGGGCTAGCGCTCAATAGCACTGTGTTGTCACCCGCTGGCCTTTGTGCTGAAAATGGCAGCATGACGGCCATAAGTGAGGCTCTGACCTGTGGTCACTGCACGGAGAACAACAGTCGCGGGCCCCTATAGAAAATGAGTGCGATCAGTTGCCCCCCCCCTCCCCCTTCTGCACTTGTGAGTCAGAGATGGGGTGAAGTCACAAGACACCGCTGCTGATGAGTCAGACAGCGCTATGGTGTCTCAGTATGGTGTCTGATGTCTTGCTCGCCGGCCCTCGTCCACCACCTGATAATTGAAACGGTGACTTCAGCACATGACAGGGCTAGTACAAGTCACCCGTAGCCCAGATGTGCAAAGAAAGAGATGATGCACTCAAAAAAAAAAAAACACCACAGTCTCAGGACTGATCTGCTCCTCTTTCATTACTTAAAGCTGCATAGAAATGAATGGAGCAGTTGCATTATTATTATCATCAAGGTTCTCTCCCCAAATGGATGAGAACTTCAGGGCAAAGGGACAGAGAGGCGAGTCGGGCGACCCCGTGCCAGAGTAAGCAGTTGGACTGTAGCTTGAGCAGAAGCTGTACTGTGCCTTGTAGTGTTTGGAATTAGAAGAGGGAAAGACGGGGGACATGACGCTGTCGTTCTTAACCAGCTAAAAGGGATAAGTTAGCTGGCAGATATCACCCCACACAGAAACATTACTTAGCTGTGTCTCGGCCTGTCTCGAAAACCGAATAAAAATGATCATGTGCTGAAAGAACTTGACTCCAGTTAGTAAAAAAAGACTTCTTTTTCTCAATCACAATGGACGCGTAACGGCACAGTCGGGGAGTGTGAAACAAGCGCCATTGCCTAACCGTATTTAGCCAGGTTGGATCTGCAGCAACCAAGTCAAACTGTTGACTCTCTGTACCATTTCAGATGGCTTGACACACTGGAGTAAACACTGTGAAAGGTACACGCGGAGCGTTTCAGAGCACAGTTTCCTATCTCTTCACCAGCAAGGGAGCGTGAGTGAGGAGTCCACTGTGCCAAGTGTCTTTTTGTTTTCGTTTCTTTAAGTGCCAGATTCAGCATTGCCTAGACTCCTCCGTCGGGACTAGCCCATGAACAGCCGAGATGTCGCCCCCCTCCCCTCCCCCCTCCAACCATCACCGTCGCACTTGTCATCGGGGCTGGTTAGGTTGTGGCGTTTTTTCTGTGTCGTACCCCGATGGTTGCACAGAGGAGAGTTGCCACACAAAGCAAGAACACTTAAAAATAAAAAAAAGGTGCTGAGGTAGCCGTGACGCCGAAAACCTTCTTGTCTGCCATTTTGAAAACATGGAGTGCATTGGCGAGAGCTCAGAGGAGGCTTTATGTGGGTAATATCTGTAGCCAAGTTGTTAGCCAGTAGAATCCAGTCCCCAGCCTGAGTCATGATTTTGTGTTATTTCCTGTGTATGCATACGTATCTTTCTTGCCTTGATTATGAAGAAATATATCTATTTTTTGTAATTGTTCTTCTCTGATGTGCCATAACTCATGTTTTCTTGCACACTGTTAATATTTTGTGGATATTGCTGTTTAAGATGATATCAAAAAGTAGACAAAAGGAATAAAGTTCAAATGTAACTGCATTTGTGTAGCATACTCTTGTTTGTACATCGATTTTTTTTTTAAACTGCATATTGATGGTATTTTGCCAGTATGATCCAGGTTCTACTTTAATTTCTAAAGGGGATATGAGGCATGTCAGATCATATTTTCACAAAAAGTACAATAAATATTATCTTTTTTTCATTTAACAGTATTTTTCATCGCTAACTATCTGAATGGATGTTGATTGTAGAGGATCAGCACTATGCAACCTGAGTGAGATGACTACTACTGACCCTGGAACAGATGCAGCTCTGATCTGGGCAACATCTACTACAGGTTCCACTGCCATCTCTGTGCAGAGGTTGCAAAACTACTGCAGTCACAAGTGCTGAGGGTCACACAACATCTACTACTCTTCCCCCTGGGTCTCTGTGTTTTGCATGGAATAGCCACATTTAGTGTTTTTGTTTATCTGGAACAAAAGTCAGTGCCCAACCCACCCCCCAAAGCAGGACTCGGAAAGGGAAGAACTTCCTGGAATCAGCTGTGGTTTTAGTCACCAAAGGTGTTTTGCTTGAATATGTTTACACATGCTCAGGAAGATTGGCAGCCTTTTTAGAAATCACATGCTCAATATTAGGTCCAAGACAAATTGCGCAACCAAGTTGAAAATGTTCTGTCAACGTTCTGATCCCCACTTTTACGGTAACTCAGCATTTTGTAAATATGCATTGATTGAAGATACTTTCAACTTGTCTCTGCCACCTAAATGAAAACAGAAGTTAACAAAATCTCAGAACGTCAAAATGTGTCAGCACAGACAAGATAGTGTGTTTGTGTGTGTGTGTGTGTGTGCGCGCGCGCGTGCAAGTGTGCGCGCTCTCTCTTGGGATTTTCAGAATGTCATTTTGCATACAACATTGGAATGTTCATGCATGACTATGCACTATCTGATACTTTCAGTTGTATTGTAGTTAGAGAACTGCTTGTTAGTCCTGTTCCCACCAACATAATAACTGCAACATAGTGTGTGATCTTTTTTTGTTTTCCTTGACATTTTGCACAAAAGTGACTGCCAAAGGGCAGGTCGAGGTTCTACTGTCTCTGAGAGTTCTCTGTCCTGGGCTGGGGTGATAATACAAGCCAGACAACCTTTTCACCGGCAGATGGTAAACAATCCTGCGCCCCATGTGAGCGAGTGCTGCCTTTCCCTCCTAGTATTCTGCTCTGACATGTGAGTGCACAGGGAGGGGTGGACGGATTTGAAATGCACAACTCCCTCTCTCTCTCTCACACACACACACACACACACACACACACACACACACACACACACACAAATATGCACATGCAATTCTTTCTCCCTTTCTCTCTCAAACACACATAGCCACATCATCTATCCACACACAAACATATGCATGCAACATATTGATCCTACCCCACCCAACACACACAGAGCGCAACTATGCACACCCACACACACATGTACAACGACAAACATACACTCACACACAAGTATTGTAACATCTGCATGCACACACACATATTCACATGCACACACACACACACACACACACACACACACACACACACAGACATACACTCATGTGTATACACATGCATGCCTGCACACCCAGGTTTGTGACTGGTTACTGGGCTGGGCCCCATACCAAAACACTAAAGCCTCTCCTTTGAATGCGTAAGGAGCCCAGCACAGCACACGATACTGAAGACGTTACATAAGAAGCACATCCATCTGGGAGGAGGTGGCCGGGGATGGTGGCCCCCTCCTCCTCTACCCCTCTCCCTCCCCCTCTCCCTCTCCCTCTCCCCGGGTTGTTATGGCATGTACCTGCCCCTCGGATCAGCTGAGGGTAACCCAATGCCTACGCCTGGAACACAACACAGACAACACACAATGTTCCAGCCCAGGCTTATTTACAAGCCTGCACAGAGAGAGAGAGAGAGAGAGAGTGGAGGGAGGTAGAGGGAGAGAGGGAGAGATAGGGGAGAGGGAGGGGGAGGACTGGATTGCAGGGTGGTGCAGAGAGAGAAAGAGAGAGAGAGAGGGTGGGTTAGGAAAGAGAGAGAGAAAGGAGGGGAGGGCTGTACTGGAGGGTGGCAAGAGGGAAAGAGGCTGGTGGAGGGGGAGAGTGGGGACAGGGGGGGTGGGGTGGGTTCAGGGGAGTGGAGTGTTTTCACAGCGCATGCAGCCTGAGAATGGTCCACCAGTGAGCGCTCGGGATTGTTTTGCACATTCCAACAGTGTGCAGAACATGTGTAGTAGTGTCGTCGAGCACCAGAGTTGAGCAACAAGTCCTTTATTTGTCAACAAACTCATGCTAACCTCTGTGCACTTAACCTTTACAGTACATACTTAAAATAGTTTCTGTTGTTATCTACAAACAATGCATGCTTGCATAAACTTTGCATGCTTGTAAACAGACTTGGTGTGTATAACACTGATTCACAAGTTATTTATAGTACAGTACAGTTGTTAAAAAGTCAATTTGCTGGACCTGCAAAGGCCAACAGACAGAGCACTGATTTACAGAGAGTGCTGAGCTTCATGTTGCTGGTCATCCGAGAACCTGATCATTTGTGCCCATTCTGCACCTTTTCATCTGCAGGGGAATTGCAGGACATTTTGTGATTATGGCGCCCATGGGCCAATTTACAGCAGGTCGCTGCCCTGAGATCACATGGATGAGACGACGTAATCACCAGCCCCACCCACACATACCCCGCAACTGTCCCTCAACCCCCCCCCCCCCAAACACTCCCACATAAGAGTTTCTCACGCCGAACTCTCCCCTGCTCTTACATGCATACTGTACATTCACTTATACACACTGTACTCTCCCCTCTGGACCCTCATCTCAGTGCACCTGTTGTGCTAAATCTATGGGCTGCATACCTGTACTGTAATACTTCATGCAGAGTGCAAGCTGAACTCAAAACCAGCTCATAGCTGTCCTTACAGTGCTCTCCAGGAATAGGATTTACCTGTGCCTTCCGTGAAGAGATATTATTTTCTACCCTTTGGCCTTTTGCCAATGACTTGATACTAAGGACGTCCGTGGTTACGTAAAGGTTCAATAAAAATAAATAACATAAACCTGTTGTTTTCATGTCTGCTCTGCGCAGTAGCCCTGCACACTTTGATCTGGTTGCCAAGGAGATAAAGACCCGCGCAAAATTCTTGACATTTCTCTCTGCATACTCCACAATAACAGGAGATGAAACCTTTGTTTGTCTATACAACACCAGAGATGAAACTACAGCTCCCATCACTCACATCATGCAACAATGGCGTCCACACAACAAGCAGACAATGGACACGAGCATGCCGATAGAGAACCACCCCAGCACAGAGTCGTCATGTCAAGATCACTACTCTTTCATTCTGCTTCCCTGTGGGCCACACTGCAGAAGGTTCCTACTTCGGTTCATTTGCGGCCACTGTTCAGTGGAGTCAAATGACATGAGGACACTGCTTTTTTCTTTGTCCTTCCTTCTCGCATTGCATGTTTTGCAACAATTGTGACTGATAGGGTTGGAGCTAATCTAATCACACGGCGTTTAGCTGTTTTGACTGGTATGCCACAGGGCCTGTTGGAGATGAGAAACAGGCCCCCTGCAGCTGAGACGCTCAAGACACACAGTGCCACCTCCAGCTGTTCCCATCAGGAAGGCCTAATTCTATTAAAGGGAAATTAGTCAGTACCCCGCTACCCCCACCCCCACCCCAAAACATAAACTACTCCACCCACCCTCCTGCTGAAAGGGCCTCTTTCGCTTTCCCCCTCCCCCGTCTCTCTTTACACTCTCTCTCTACTGCTCTCTCTACCTCTACTGCTCTCTCTCTCTCTACTTCTCTCTCTCTCTCTACTGCTCTCTCTCCCTCTTCTTCTCTCTCTCTCTACTTCTCTCTCTCTCTCTACTGCTCTCTCTCTACCTCTACTGCTCTCTCTCTCCCTCTACTTCTCTCTCTCTCTCTACTGCTCTCTCTCCCTCTAGTCTACTGCTTTCTCTCTCTCTCGCTACTGCTCTCTCTCCCCTCCCCTCTACTTCTCTCTCTCTCTCTCTCGCTACTGCTCTCTCTCTCTCTCTTTCACCTTTTCTTTGTTTGTCTCTCTCACTCCTCCCTCGCCTCTCTCACCGGTCTGTCAGTGTGCTGTGTGCATGTGTTATTGCGTGTGTGCAACATGTGCCCAGGCTCTGCTACGGTGCTGTGCGGCGCGGTGCGGTGAGTCAGCGGCCACTGCTGATTCAGCCCTGGCACCCCCTCCTGCGTGCGCGCGTTGATCTCCTAATGATAGGTGTCTGATCCGCGCAGAGTCGCTGCACGCAGGTCGAAACCGGTCTGGGGGGATAAATCAAGCCGAGAGGCTCTCTCTATTCTCTGACCCCCACCACCACCATCACCACCCGAAACCCAGAGTTCCAGGTGTGGGAGACACTTTGGGCCGTCAGCTGATCATTCAGCAGGTCAACGTGCATGTTTGATTCTGTGAAATAGATTATTTAATTATTTTATTATTATTATTTTCTTGTATATTATTTTGCACCAAATCATTTGATATCATATTATTTGGTGCAAAACATGTTCAGGCATGTCAGATAAACTGTGTCAAATGTCAGCAGATGACTTGGCAACCTGTTGGATCTGCGGCTGCATTATGTGGTTGAGCTATGAACTGTGCCCTGTTGCAAGAACACCGGTCAGCCAGCATGCTAAAGCCGCTGTCCTGTTCTCTCACTGCTCACATGTCTTTTCAGTAACACTCACAAATGACCAGTTTGAACCAGTTCAGATCTGACATGCATTGTCCCTGTCCTCTGTTTCAAAGCAAGGCACATGTGTTGTGTTCTTTTGATTTGGGCCGGCATGAAATCATTAATAGGTGCAGCCTGGACGCCTCCCTACGGAGGAGGGAATGTGTGGAATGTCAGCAGCCCGCCTCCATCTGCCAGCGTGGTTTGGAATTCTGACCTCAGGTATTCCGCACGGCTCATAGGGCTGAGCGTGCTGCCGTACCTGCTGTAAACATTCTTGTGAAAACCCTTCCCACAGGGAAGTTGCGCTCCCTGGAAATAGAGAGCTCTGTGGGTGAACGCAGTGCAACTCACGTACACGTTCAGGTCTGAACTCACCTGGCAAGTTCTGCAATTTGACCAACATTGGGAGTCACCTCTGAAAGTCTCGGTTTGATACTCTCGATACTATAAGCACCACAAAGGCTGAATGCAAAGTGCCCCTCCTTAACTGAGCAAGGCTCCTCCAGTCACGCAATGGAACTTAGTCCCACACACACAATTAGCAGGAAGATCAGACAGTCCCAATGTTTACAGTGCACTGTCAAAAGGGCAGATATCATGCCTGTGCTTTCACATTGTAATGGCTGGCCACACTGCATGTATGCAGTAGCAGGAGAGGATCCCGAGTAAACACTTTGTTATGTAATTATCTCATGGCTCTGACGCATCTTGCTATCAGGCCTCACTCCCAGGAGAAGCATACAAGTCAATACCATATATAGCACCATACCTGCACAACACACCCATGCAGTCTATAAGGACAGAGGTTATATGAGTACTTTGATATGCTCATTTGATTAATGAAATGCCCAAACGAAAACAGACCTTCAATGCATTTTATCATTTTAGGATCTCAAAAAGTAAGCACAAAGAAACAAAACAAGAAAAGAGATTTCTTCACTTTCCTGGCTCAGACCCTGTTTTATGTTTTGCCTTACATGCCTTGGAACAGTAGTACTAATGGTGTGGTAGCTAATAAAACCACCCTTAGATGCGTTGCGTTGACGGATTAGCAGCTGGACAAACACCAGTAGGCAGTCACTCAGACGGAGTAGCTTTTCATAACCTTCATGTTTTCTTTGTTAGGCTTCATGATAATATGGATGTCTGCTTTGGGTTTGCAATAGGCTAAAGACTAAGTGAAATAGAGACACGCACTATTTCTCACACACACACATGCACACACACACCTCATTCTTCAGACAGTTTTTGGGAAGGGCAGTGAGTTTCCAGGTTGGGTGCTGAACTGCAGCGGCTCTGCCCCAGACGGTGGGCTGGCTGCGGGTGTCTCTCGTGTGGGGGTGAGCTAAGCTCCTGTGATCTGCATGGGCTGGGCAGGAACCACGGGGCGCGAGCAGGAGCCTCTGCAGACAGTTCACATTTAGAGCTCTCGACGCGGTGAGTCAGTCAGATAAATAGCCAGCTCCTAGACACCATAAATTTTCATTTCAGCACCCGGGATTCGGTGAGTAAAGTCGCACTCACTGGCCCTCCCCAGTCGATCAGACACTGGGGTAAACATTACCTTTCTACTCCGTCTACCTGCTGGGTTTTTTTTCCGGAAATGCTCCGAGAGCAAATAAGTTCTCCCCTGTCTTCCCATGAAAGATGACACACACAAAACAAGTCATCGTGCAGCTGATTCCACGACCCTTAATCACGATTAGGAGACCATATTGGGCAGGAAGTGCGCTCCTGTCCTGGAACAAAACGCCCTGGCTGTTCTCTCGTGGTGAGCACACAGTGTTTGAAAATACTGCTCGGCTGTGTGTGGAGAACATTACTGCTGGGACTGCAGTGCACTTACTGTTGTTCTTAAGCACTCCCTCATCTCACCGTGAGTCATGGAGAGTACATTCCACATAGCTACACTAGACACCCAGCAGAAAAGGCCCGCATTGTTATATTTTATCACCTTTTTATTCCTTGTTTAGCAAATCACAGTAGTACATAGTAAACAACATACGGGAAAAGCACACCACGTCTGGAGGGAACTGAATGCATATGGCATGGCCAGGTGAGATGTATACTAACTGAACTGAACATACACAATGGTTATCTACACCATCCCATCTGTCTCTACGACTCTGTGAATGATATGCCAGTGTGTACATGCCTGCGCGTATGCTCAGTGTACTGACCTTTGAAACTATTTTGTTTAACGTGATAGCTGGAAAGCAAAAGCTACAGGAAGAGATGCGTTTTCTAGGCATCTTGTCTGATCTGACCTGACCCCGCGTCAGCCAAAGGACTTGCACAGTCGGACATTTGGAGTGTGCCGGTGAACAAGGCTGCCGGTGACCCCCGACCTCCGGGGCCGTGGCCACACAAAGGCAGAGGAAGTGCGCTGCCCGGCCTGGTAATCTGGGGATTGAGCGGCGGGGCGGACCCGGCCCTGCAGCAGTGGACGAGCCGAGCGCAGTTTATCTTCAGCAGTTTGGACAACCGGGCCGTCACTTCCCCTTGTTTATGGAGTCGTGTGGACATGCCTGCTCCCTCTCTCTCTCTCTCTCTCTCTCTCCCTCTCTCTCTCTCCCCCTCTCTCTCTGTCTCTTTCGTTCTTCCTTTTCTTTAGACAAGCCTGCATTTCTACTAATAACATGGCCCACATGTTTCAGATCATCTGTGCAGTGACCTGACTGAGGGCACAGAATATGCTTTGCTGCTGGCAAGTCCTGCTGGCAAACGAAAGAAGAACGCATCAGTTGTCCTTGCAAGATCTAATTGAGCTGACCTTACCACTCAAACTGATAACATGGCCTTGAACATTACGCTTATCAGCCTTAGTAGGAATGCGTGCAATGGCCCTCCCCTAGAATAATAAAAACGTGCCCAATACACACACGGCAATACGACAGTCACACATTTTAAGGGTTTATTTGAAATGTGCTTTGCACAAATAAAGTTCTGCTTTGCATAAGAAAATGTAAATAAATGCATCAGACGAATTGAATGTTATTGCAAAAATGCTTCACAGTATGTTGAAAAGCACATGTATGTTTTTATGTAGTACATATATTAAAGCTGTTCCTTAGTTGTCTCAAATTTCATTTTGTTTCAGACTGATTGATTCGGGAGGAAACACAAGGCAGACCTCCCGTGCTTTAGTGGTCTGAAATGTGTCCTCTGTGTCTCCATGCTATTTATGGCTTTTCCCATATCGGTGGCCATTTCACTCAAGACATTTCATCCATGTCTACAGGCCCATATCAGGTCACAACCTGGACCGCCTTTTGACCCGTTCTAAAACGTCAGCTGGACAGCACTGTTGCACACACACACACACACACACACACACACACACACACACACACACACACACAAACATACACATATATGTATGTGCATGCTGATGAATTGAGAAACAGAAAGAGAAGGATTGCAAAAGCAGACATAAAGTGGAACAATGTGTTTGCCCAAATGCCTCCCCCGCTCCGTCTCTCCGGCCTCCTGATTCATTGCTGCAGGGTTACTGAGGCGGTGGAGGTTCTGTGGGCCTCCCTGCCAGATTAAGGCTTTAGCCGTGATGAACACATGCCCGACTGAGTGGAGTCCTGTCGTGTGCCGCGCCGCGGCTAAACAATCCGTCACGGTGGGGAGGGTGTGTGTGTGTGTGTGTGTGAGCTTTTTTCCTCCTCACCTTTGCTCACCATTAACCTCTCCCTCCTAGTCTCCTCTTCTCCTTCTCACCGACTCTTACCTTTTCCATCACACACAACACACAATGACGACGCCTTCTACAAGTGGTTCTTGTTTTCTTCTTCTTCTTTTCAGACTTCTTCTTCAGAAAGATGCCGATCTCTTTTCACACTCAAACCCACAATATCTTTGGTGACGGGCTTCCTGAAAAGTGCCTCTTTTCATCTTGTTATTATGTGCAAATTTTTCATAGAAATGCACTGCATGTGAAGTTGGAGGGTGACTGAGGTGGACATAGCTGTGCTTCCTGCTCTGGACAACAATATGGTCATAACAGACTGATGCTCAGGAGACGATAATCAGATACACCACTCAGGAAGAGGCAGAGGCTCCACAGAATGGTGTATGCACAGCACAGTCCTCACAAATCAACTGGCCATTCAAGAGAAAGAAGTCATAAAAGGCTCAAGCAGGACTCAACAATAAACCATGCTTCGTTTGAAATGTAAGGTGATAAGCTTGGATTTTGCCAGTAATTACCCTTGAACATGATATCATAAGGTACAGTGGGAATGCACACCTAATTCCCAAAGAATAATTGCACACACATTTTATTGCAAGCCGCACAGTGTGATGTTCCGGAGGTAATTTTATATAGTGTCAAGGCCTATGCTCAGAAGAAGTAAATTGCTGTAATTGGTGTAACATTACTTATCAGACAAGGAGGTCTCATCGTCTCCCTCTACGTCCCCTGACTGTTTTGAAACCTCCGACTTTATTGGTCTACCATAAATCTGCCGTCATAACAGGATGCTTTGTGTTGAGGCAACAGGAAACGTGGGCAGAAGAGATGACATGCGTTGGCCTTCTTTCCTCTTAACACCTGATTCAACATGGAGTCCTGTTACGTCAAGAGTGACAGACACTACAGCAGCATGAGAAACAGGTAGACAGGTGACACTGAAATTCCGTGTTTGCCCAGAGTGCGACATGAATTTCTCCGCACCCTTTTTACTCACGTGGGAGTAGTTCAAAGGACGCACAGGGAAATCATCCAACTCGTCAAGGACTGCAGGTGTGGGCCACGCTCCAAAACGGTGTTTGACAGCAAGGTGCATTATGCTGTGATCTGCTGGCAGATCAAACCAATCACCTGACATCTGACACCTGACTTTCTTTTTTTAACTCGCTGATGTGGAAATCTCAGGGAACTCCCTGTAACTCAGCTCCACTCATGATGACTGATGATGACGAGACTGCAGGACGTCACAAACCCTGTAGTTCTACGGCTATTTCTGGTATAGTAGTGGCATGTGCGTTGAGGAACAAATGATTATGCTTCTGATGAATACTCTCTATCAACTCTTCACATCTTTGTGTTCACATGGGTCATATGACGGGGGAAGCCTCCTCAGGCACAGAAATCACCACCAGTCATTTGCCTATAAATCTGTGTCTCACATCAGCACAAAGCCTTTAGAATTCTAACCACCCACGATACAAGGTGGACGGTCAAGCAGGAAGCCACACAACACCACAAACTCAGACAGGACGTGTATATCAGCAGGTTAGCAGAACTCCAATGGCCCCATCTAAGACACATTACTGTAGTTCAGTTGTCTTCCTTCTGAGCAGATAATCCTGCTGAGGATTCAAACAGCTTTTGCCTTCTGAACATCTGGACAGATGGTGGACATATATGGCGAGGTGTCCAAAATGCGGAGATGGGAGAGGTTGGAGAAAGGTGGGTCTATGAGCTGACCAGTCTTTGGCCACTCCATATGCCTGCACGTCCTTCTGTCTGTCTGTGTTTCTGTCTGGATATAGTCAGAGACAGTGTGATGCATGCAGAGTTAGGGGTGTCTGGAAAGCAGGGAATAACCAGGAAAACCCAGGGAGTTTCAGGAAGGCTGAGAGTTGTACTCAGTTATAAAGGGATATACCAAGGCCCTTCTGCACCACAAAGAATAACATTTGTAGACCAACTGTCAAAAATAAAACGTCCCTCCCACACAGAAATCTCCGGTCCCTTTTTTAGTCCTGCTAAAATACTACATGAAACTGCAAACACAAAAAGCAGTGTGGCAAATATAACTCCACAAGTACCTAAAAATAGGCACCCAGTCAGACTATTCATAGCAGCAGTGGCAGTTACCTCAATTGAGCCTTCGTCGTCGCAAAGGGTTGAGCCGCCGCTGCCATGGAAATAAAAGCCTTCTGTTCCTGTTTTTCTTCTATTTTTTCCCCGTGCTTTGACGTCAGCGGCTCCCAAAGCGCGCAGCTCCTCTCTGCTGCCGCCCATGGAGACGCACCAGGCTTTAGTCATGTCTGCCTGCAGAGTCTGCTCCTGGCTGAACACGCAGGCTGTGTTTAACGGAGAGACCTCAGGGCAGATTGCATCTGTCTTGTTGTGCCTGGGCACATGTGGAGCGCTGCCTTTGTCCTTTTGTTTCATTGACTTTAAACAATGTACGTTAGAGTTTTTTTTTTTTCTGTTTGTCTTGTTCTTCTTTCGCAAGTGGTGTGGTGATTGCACAATACAATATTTCCTAGGAACCTGACATCTGAGAAAGGCATGCCCAATGCGTCAATGTTCTTCCACTTTCTACCTCATCGTTTTCTAGAATAGAAGTCTGTGCACTGGTCTTGAACTCAGCATTTGAACAAAGGAAAATGTCAGAAAGATGACATGCAAATACTGATGTCTGGAACAGACATAGTGTGCCAAAATCTGGCATTGTTCCAATAATACAAGCATGCAATCAACAATCTACATGAAACTTTCAAAAAGTTGCAATAAATAGCTGTTGTTGCTAGATTTATGAAGACAACTGTAAAAGATCTACAAGAGGCACGTTTCTCAGGTCACATGTGTGAGCGGCTCACATTCAGGTCGTGGTTTGTAACTCGTGGCGCCAGTCACAGGAACAAAGCTGCGGCAGGCCCCCCCCCCCCCCCCCCCTTCACCCTTCTCCATCCCCCCAGACGGGTCCCCCTCCTCTGCACATCCCTCACTCCAGTGCGGCCCTGAGTCTCGCTGGTGCGGTCACAGGGTCAAACCAGGTGACCTCTCTTGGTGTGTCCGTCTGTCTAAAGCAAGCAGGGAACACAAGCAGACCGAAACAGAGCGATGGCTGCAGGGACAAATGGAAGGAGTTCTGTAACTGTTCTTGCTGCCTGAAAATTCAATTATCACAACAAAACAATCTCCTTGAAGAACATTGAGTGCATAATCAGTTGTGTTTGTTTGCAACATTATTTCCTGTTATCATCCTGATGCTGGACTGTGCTGGAAGGTGTGCTGCATCCTTGTGCAAAAGAATGAACGAGTAGAAAGATCAGAAGGAAACAACAGAAATGGATGGAGGACATTGTAAGCGCTGTGAGCAGCTTGTCCAGTGGGCCACTCTGCGCTGGTTGAGTAATGGGTGGTGACTTACAGCTGAATGCCTCTCTGTCTGCCTGTGGTTAGCCAGAGCTCTTCTGAGCTATTTTGTACCAAATCCATGTGCTGCTGCTGCAGCTGATGATGAACAAAACAATACCGCATGCATGCACAAGTGAGAGCAAGTAAACAAACCCATGCAAGACTTTTCAAACTGATGGCCAGGCAGTCTGAATGCCACACCAACAAAACAACAAGATGTCTTGTAGCGCTACACTGGTGATACTGGGTCTAATACTGTCACATTAACGTTATGTAAGATAAGCATGACAAAGTTGCACGGAAATGAGTTCATTGTTGTACCACGTGTTATGGCCAGACCAGAGCCAAACAATTCTTAATGGTGTTACTGTCCCTGGCCTTTTGTCGGGACTCACATGAGGTGCTTTCTTGCTGCTTTTTAATGCCTGGGAATTTCCCAAAACAGATCACACAAACAATAGTCATGAGGTCTTTTTGTCTGAGTTAGAATGCTACATTCCAAAAATAGGCCCTTAATGACTATTTCTCCGTCAAAGTGTTGTCCAGGGAGGCCAGACTGCCACAGACAAAAGGCCCGGTGCAGGGTCCCTTGTGAAATGTCTTCAACTTTGAAAATACTACTGATTACTTAGAGCTGTTGAAAAGCCCTCTACATGTGTGTATGGAATACTTCATCTGGAGGTTTAGAAGAAAGTCTCTCATACACATGAGAGCTAGGGCTCTAGGTTCTACTGTTGCTTCAGAGTGAACTTGCTTGTCAGTGTTAAACTAACCACTTAAAGCAACACAGTGTAATTCTTGTATATCTTTCAATAATGGCTTCACTTGGCTCTTTGATGCTACACTTACTTGCAATACAGAGAATGGAGTATCTGACATTAATAACGTGCACCCATAAGGCCACAGTGCATGGTGTTGCATGTACAGTACGTTGTTGTCTTGGATACAAAAAGGACCCCTTTTTTGACAAACCCCCATATGTAAATATAAATGTGTATATGTTTGATATTTGATACCCCCATATGTACAGTATGAGCATATAGGACTGTAGGCTACAATTAATAACATAAGGACGATAAAGATAGTATGTTGTTATGTCCAAATCTAAATCCTGCTTTGTAGAATGTCCAAGTTCCATCTCCAACACTCTTGGAGCACACCCATTGATATACACACCAACTCACACTCTCACACACATATAATGAACAACAATAAGTAGTTTCTTTTACAAAGTTTATTTGAAGATAAACAACTTCACATCAGATAATAAATAACCAAATATATTAGTATTTGCTTTGCAGAACAACTTATGGAGATGCATAAATAATTTCATTTTACAAACCACACATTATTGCAATTAAATATGCTGGTGCTGACTCAACAGCACAGTTAAGTCTCTACGTTTTTTAAAAATACTATTAAATACCATATTCTCCTCCATTTTGACCTTTGACTGAAAAAGTTACAATTCCAGCCATAACTTTTCTACTCCTCACGTTGAATAAAGTGCACCGCTGCACCGTTACGGCCATTCCTGTTATTCCAACTGTCCTGTTGCTTATAATACTCCAGGAAGCATTGACCTTCATCTGCTTCTGGGGTGCATCACGGGTGCTAGTTCCATAGCGTCACGCGAATCGTCCCTGAGCATTTCTAGGAACGCGAATGTCCCATCATCGCTGATCAGCCGTGCGCCCTCGGGAGTATCCGAAGACCTGTGCAGATCTGCGTCTGTAGAGGCTTCCAATAGGATCGAGAATAATCCTGTTACTGGCGACTGTCCTCATATTCAGTGAATGACAATATCATTCTCAAACTTGACAACTCCTCGAGCAAAAGTCTGTCTTTCAGCGCTCTCGCAGGGCCAGGGAGGGGACCCACTGGTTGTTGCAGCGGCTTTCCTTACAGTAGCGGCCCACTTCGTTGAGTTTCAGGTGATCAGCATGGGGATTCTGAAAGAGCAAAAACAGTCATTCAGTTATCGTCGTGTCGTAGACTTGCTGCAGACAAGCTAAAGCCTACAATTTATGATCAAAAGTGAACCGAAAGGTGGTTTCGATACTTACAGTGACAAGTATGCAGTGAAGGTCCTTTGATTCATTGGCGTTGCTGTCTGTGAGGGTTTCTCCCAAGACCTGCGCAAGGCGCTTCATGCCAGAGACGCGTAGGATGTTAATGTCGAAGTCGCAACAGAAGGCTTGAATGAGCGTAAAGTGGATCTGCAGGGCAACATCATTTTCGTCTTCCTCGTCTGTGGCAAGTATGCACAACACCACATTGTCCGGATCCCTGCAAAATGTCAAACATAATTAGTCCACGACTCCAACAGGAATGAATAGTACGGTGTGATTCAGATTGCGATCAAGTAGGCGATGTCTAGCATTAGAAAGTAATACTTACACATTCATCAACTTTGCAGACTCGTAGACACCAACTGTGAGACAGTTTTGACGTTGAGCTGCCACCAGCAGTTCCTCCAGCGCTTGACTTACAGTGTCCATCCTTCAACAAAACGATTCAAAGTTAGAATATGTAGAGGTAACACAAATGACAGATAGGCTATCCCATGGCAACATGACTGAGCATAACCAGACACTAAAAACGTAATCGATGCATGTTACTTACTTTATGTCAGTAGTGTTGCATCCAGACACCTCTTCGAAAGTCATAGTGATTTGATTTCTAAATTCCAAACGCAGAATGTCCCCAAGTAAATCCAATGGGCTACTGCACAGAGCAGACAGTTGGGTAATCCGTTAAAATCCTCGTGGAACAGTTTCACTTGATATCAGGGCAGTACATCCAAGACTGGTCTGACGACTGAGTCAACACTGCAAGTTCTTATAGCTCTGGATGTGGGCGTGGATGAAACTACCGTCGAAACCTCTAATTGGCCGAGAGCTTTCAAACGAGGCTACTGCGATTCAGCGCTGATTGCCATTGATCTTGTTCACGGAACGCGCGCTTTGAAGTGCATAACGATCTGCATTATTAAGCTATCTTTCCCTCGTGCAGAATTAACAACAAAACCTTTACAAAATTAAATCTTAAATGCAGATAGATATTCTTTGTTTTCTCTTGATTGCTCGCCCTGCAAGTTTCACTGAGATTTTTGCCTGATAGGTCTACCTGGGGGAATAATAAATTGTTGGCTTATAACCTCATCATTACGAGAAAGTACTCTATTTTGAAGCAAAACGAACTCAACAAAATAGAGACACAGGTTGCCTGCGTCACGTTTTCATAACAATGTTTTGTAAATCGCAACAATTTTTAAGTAATCTTCATCGCCATCTAGTGGATTATTCCAGATAACCCTAGGTGCGTTGCAAGGTGTATTACCAAAACGGCAATGTAGTCTACATTTATATGTATATAATCAACAACGGTTGTGCTGTTTAAGTGACATGTATAATGCATTTATTCTTCATCATACATGCTTGTAGTCTTAAGATTTGGTCACCATGTGCTTCCTATCAGTAGCTAAAAAGCTCCCTCTTGTGGTCAATTTTCATGAGATTGCCTAGTTGCTGAATGCGCCATCACCCAGGGCTTGCCGATACATGTCCGTACATAACTGGAAAATTGCCTGAACATGATCGTCAGCTGATGGATTGTCAGAACATAGAATAGTGTATTTGTTCCATTGTAAAGGCCAGTGCCACTATCTTAACAATGTCGATAATGATTTTAATTCGTCCATATCAATGAGCTGTCAGCATACCTTAGGGCACATTTATCTGCATTTTTTAATTATTATTTGTTTGTCAGCCATAGGCCTGATGGGAACCATAGCTAATGTGTGAAATGGAACAACTACTGTGAAACTAAACTAACATATGATGAGATGATGGTTAATTAAAAACTCACTTAAAGGAATACATTTGCAAAACAATAGGCTATAATGATGGACATAGGCCTATCAAAAGCAAACCTTTCATCATTAGAATACTTACAGGCTTTTTGCATTAGGCCAACACAGAATTGCTTGTACCTGTCCCTTACCAAAACTATTTTTTAACTTATAACTTACTTGTTCATCTTTGTAATCATCAATCCTTAAAGAACAATTAGACATCAGAGAGTGCACGTCAAAGTATTAAGCCTATTTAGCCTGATGACGCATATTATTATTGCCATGGTTAAATTCTCTGTTATCAAGGTTCACTTGATTTTGGGGGAGAAGTTAGCTCTGACCTTTAAAAAAAAAAAACATATTTAAAAAAAAAAGAGTATTAATTTCATGTTAAGTCTGACTCTGAAGCTTTATTATCTCTCAAGTACACATTTGAATTACTTCGACCATAATAGAGAAAAGTAACGCCATGTGATGGATGCGTTGGGAGAATTGAACATTCATATGCGAGCATATTTTCTCATATTTTTGGAGCAAATTGCATCCTAATAATCTGTCATTGTCACCAATCTTTACTCCCTGATTATGTACAAGATCTCAAGAAGCATAGAACTGTGCCTTTGATTTAGCAAATTGTGTCTTTAATTTTGCGAAGTTTGAATAGCTGATATAGCCAATCAGACAGGAGAGCCAAAAAATAAAAAATCATAGGAGTTTCCAAAATCAGAACTCCAGTTTTAAGTTGCTATTATGGTTGAATGCATTGTTGTTCATTTGAAGAAATGTAATATTTTGATAAAAAAAATAAAAAAAATGCCCTGTATTTTATTGCAGAAATGCAGTGTTTTGGACATGATACTGTATTGCACTGCATCGTACTTCAGAAAAACTGCAGAGGGCTATAACTGCAGTTTTTCGAGTTATCTTTTGTAAGGGATAGCCCGTAGTCTTAACCATTTTGCTTTCCTGTTTCTCAACCTTTTCATTTAAGTTCTGAAATTAGAATGGCTCAGTAAACCTTAGGCGTACCCAACGACCCAATCTTTCTCCATCTCCCCTTTGCTTGAGGTTTGTTCAAAGGCTGAGTCACCGGATGCAAGTCACCCTTGCACCCTGTTCCATTATCCATTTACACCGCTGGACAGTGTCCATGCCATTAGTCTGCTGGGGATATTAGGCTATTGTTTGCCATATCAAACAGTATCAAATATATTGACTTTAACAGGCCATGGAGACACAGGTGTGCCTCGCCCCTTTCAATGAGATCTTTCCGTTTCAGCCGATATAAATAAAAATTTGTCGACAGGGACTGGCTATTTAGTAGTTGTGTGGAAACATAAATATAGACTGTAAAAAGTGGTTTGTGGTAGAATGTTAAAGGTAGACCGAGCCTTTATTCAGATTGTGTTGAATGGTGGAGATGGAATTGATTGATCAGTCAATTATTGAGTGGTACATGTCCGTGTTTTGAGATCTGAAAGGCCTTCAGTTACCATAGCCTTACGTTGAATAGACACTCTCACTGCAATACTAATCTTTGTAGATCAAACATCCCGAGGAAGGTTGAATGCAAAAGAGCTGCAGGAGTCCTATAGCATCTCCATGGCATCTCAGGGTCCTGAAATCCTGTGCAGCCTGTTTGCACGCATATTTACTACATCCTTGACTGAAGCCATTGTTGCCTCATGCATTAGGCCTATACAATAAATTATGTTCCCTATGTTCAAAACCTGTTGTGTCTAATCGACTACCACCTGGTGGCCATTCCATTACTGTAACAGTTTTCGAGAAACTTGTGAAGAAATTCATTTGCTGCCTGCCAGGTTCTTTTGACCCCATCTAATTCGTCTACAGAGCCATCAGGTCAAGAGACGACGTCATTTCCAATCTCCTGCATACCACCCTCACCCCCTTGGGAAGGTATGGTGTTGTCTAACAATTTGACAATGAATGTGAGCAAGCTAAAGGAAGTGGTGGTGGACTATAGGGGACAGCAGAGCAGCAATTACACTCCAATAAAGATTAGTGGACAGCACACTATTCACTAACTTTCAACATTGAATACCCTCTACAGAAATTCAGACAAGGACTCTGCTCTTTCATGGTCAGCTGCGGAAATTAATGGTGTCAACATCTATCTTGAAGGCCTTCCACTCTTCAGCCAGAAACTGTGTGTGTGTGTGTGTGTGTGTGTGTGTGTTCTAGCATTATCACCTGATATGGAAATGGCCCAGCTCAGGGTTGCAGAGCAGAGAGTGGTACTTTCACTTCTGCTAAGTGCACCATAAGATCATCTCCTCCTGCCCTCTAGGAGATCTACACCAGAAGAGTGCTTATAAGGGCGAAAGCCATTTAATTGACATTTCACACCCTGACAATAGACTATTCAGATTACTGAGATCAGATCTGAGACAGCTCTGTAGCCACATGGCTAAAATGGAAAAAAAGACTGAGTGGAAGTTTCTATCCTAAACTGAGTGGGAGTTTCTATCCTAAACACACACACAACACCTTTTAAACAGCATTACATAAACCTGACATACTGCACTTACACACATCGCAACCCAATCACATTTAGTACATCTCTTAACATGTACTGTTTTCACCTTCATAAATAGTTGGTAATCCCGTAGGACACCACTAATGCCATCAGTACATGTTGCAGTAGTATCTCTATGTGTGTGACAAATAAGAATCCTTGAAGATCGTCGAGCACTTAGATGCATTTCCTAGGCCACGTTTGACTGGCTGTTGAGGTGTCATGAATACTGCATTAACTGATGTCAGTGTGGAATATAAAGAGTGGAAGAGGTTAGAGACGAAAGTCCTTTCTCAGGTCGGCGGCAAGCCACACCCTCTCGACATTGAAATATTTTAGGCTTTCAGCACCATGGTCAGCGTTCCGCTCATCCTTTACGTTACCTTGTTTGTGTCAATTATGAGTGTGAGGTGTGAAGACTGGCTTGAGACGCGTTCATCGGAGTGCAACATCAAGACCCAAGTGGAGAGAGAACTGGTAAGGATATTATTAAAATGTCATCTTTTACAAAAAAGTGGATTAACTATTAAATGCAAGTATGTAATTTGGCGGTTTGCCTTATAGATTGAAGCACTCCAAGAAGTTCTGGAGAAATTAAAGAGAAAACCATCATCAAATTCTACAAAGAAGTTAGGGATTATTCCATCGGTAAGACCCTTCAATTAGATTTAGCCTACAACATGTAAAATATCGTTATTTCTAGGAAAACTGCGCAGCAGTGTGTGTGTGTGTGTGTGTGTGTGTGTGTGTGTGTGTGTGTGTGTGTGTGTGTGTGTGTGTGTGTGTGTGTGTGTGTGTGTGTGTGTGTGTGTGTGTGTGTGGTTCAGAACATTCACATGAACTTGGGCGCGACTACACTAGCTCCAGGACTGTTATTCTTGGGGGGAAAGGAACTCGATCCGAAAGTAAAGGTCCATTCATCAAATCATCATGAACGCATTCATCATTCCTGTAATGTGTAGCTCTAGCCAATGCTTCAAAAAACGTCTATTCAGGTGGATGTTGATCTTTATTTTGTTATTTTGTAGTGTGACACTGGTGAACACTGTGCTGTCCGCAAAGGTGCAAGAGTTGGGAAACTCTGCGCCTGCCCACAGGACACTTCCTGCGACTTCTCCACATTAAAATGTTTGTAATGATTTACAATTCAAATAAATATCTATTTATTCATAAATATTGCTAAAGCACATAACATGATGCTCGTGTGCTTCGTCAGTGTTTTATATTTTAATCACAATAGTAGCTATCTGCTATGTGTTCTTGTAATAAGTAATTGAGACAAAACCAGATTTCTTTTTAAAAATGAGTTTGGACAAAATCGCCTATTTTATTGTCTTGCTGTTTGAAATAAAAATCTAAATCAAACTTGTGTTCTGCTGACAACAATGTACATGCGCTGGCGACCCTGCGCAAGGCAGCGATTGGTCAGATTTTTTTTTGTTTTTAAGCTTGATTGTTTGCGTATGACATCATAACCATAACTTTTCAACATGGCGACTGAACAAGCGCGACCAAGGGAACCGCTTGGAAATCAGGGTCGGGCAGTTCATGCGGGCTTCAGCAATGACAAATATTCTCTACTAATTATTATCGGAGCGCACCGACGACAGAGCCTTGTCGAATATGTTATGCTAGAAATTGAAAGAGGTATGGACGTTTTATTCAAATAAATGTTGATGTCTGCGGTGGGCAATGGTGCATATGTCAGTAGGCTATACGTTGGGGTTAGGCGATAGAATATCCGCTAGCCTGTATCATTTTAACATTTGCGAAATTACTTTACTAACACCTATGACAGAATCAACAATTCCTCAGTGCGCAAACGAGAAATGGCCAAGGCTATATACAGCGCAGTGTTATTCATTGTCTGCTCAATTCTTCTTGTATTAGAGGATGCTATAGTGCACAGTAAGAGAGGTGGCCATTTTCATCTTCATTTCGAAATTGTGACATGCCTAATGTCATGACATGCTTAATCGCCGGTCTAGAATACAGTTCTATTATGATAACAAATCCATGGTGTTTCACAGTTCTCTGGTGCAGTGCAGTCTCTTGCAGTGTTCGCTGGGGCTGGAGACATCGAGCGCGAGTCATGTACGGTACATCTCGATGTCTATTATGTGGTTTCGCACTGCCTAGTAAACGCACTTCGTTAGTAAAAGCAAGCTCATTTTATAGACCGCTTTGTTCTGTTATCCCAGAACGAATGTCAGTCACTGGTGGTAAAGCTGTTAAGTTGAGCTGTGCCGTGTCTTACTGTGCCAGTATGTCAATGCAAAAGGTTGTTTATGCAGATGTCTGTCTGGGAGTGAACGTGTAACCCGAACGGCTGCACTCACAGACTGATACCAATTGTTCATGATGGTGAATCCTTTAGTAAATATTATCTGTTGATGCCACAGCCTTATATCTATTTAATGAAGAATGCTGAGGACCATCCGAGAATGACAACCACAAACACCAAATGCCAGCCAGGAGGCACAAAATGTTCTAAAATAAAAGGAGATGACTGACTATAATGTCATCTGAGCTGACAGACAAATTGAAACAACCCTTTTTGGTCTATGTCAATTTAGCTGAGAGTCTATCATAGTCTCTTCCAAGTCTCATTATGTTGATTTGCTCTTCATCAATATACTGCATTTGTGACACAGGAACATGCTGTATCTGTGATGAACATTGAATAGCCACCTCTCTAAACTGAAAAGGGCTGTTTTAAATACTGCTCATATGTTTAAAGACGACCTTATTTTAAATAACCCATTCGATAAACTGCTCATCTCTGCCCATTTAGGCTAGCACATGTCGTCAAGCATCAGGGAAAAAAAGAATATTTGATTTGCCCAGCTCAGCTAAGCTGACACAGCTGAAGTAATTCTTCTCACTTAATGTATGTCATGCTCAGGCATTTAATGCTGGCCTCTGCGGTTACCATAAACCCTGTTCTTTCCCATAGATCAGCCCCAGCAAACGCACAGTTTGTCTGTGTTGTGAATGCTGTAGCTAGAACTTTGTCCATGTAGTACTTCGGTTCAGATAAAGTCAGTTCTCATGAGGATACTCTGACAATGACTTGATATTTTAATTACTCTGATATTCTGATATTTTAATTACCTGCTTGTAAGTGTGGATTGGTAGTTCTTAACTCAGAACCTTCTATTCCAGGACATAATCTTGACATTTCACATTCACACTTGATTTTGAATTCCTGGGTTTAGGCATCCGCTCCTGGGATATTGACCTGAGTGCATGTAACCTGGATGAGCACCTTAAGCTCTTTGTGTCCAGGCATTCCAGTGCCCAGTCTAGTGATGTCAAAGGTATATATTGTGTCTCTCTTTTGATTTTGTGTATGTACAGCAAAAACATCAAAGGCATTTCCTACAATTGCCAAGTCATAATGTTACATAGAAAGACCTCTTTTTGCAGTGGCTGAAACTGGTAAACAAAGGGATTAATTATTCATCAAGACTCTTCAATAGCTTCAGAAACAACATTGTCATCAATTCACTAATACACATATCCAAAGAAGCATATTATGTCATTTAAATAGCTCAAACTGCAAATAACCACAGAATGAAAGCTGAACTCATGATGGAATGGCATTTGGGAAACAAAAGAAATAATTGTTTAGAATGTTCTGGAACAGTCTCTGCTGCTGAATATTTCCCAGACTTCACTGGCCACTCTGTCCCCCTGAAATGTATTCTTACTGAAAACAATGACATGTCTTGTATGGGAAAACCTGCGAATATACCACCCAAACCAAGGTTGATGGATTTACTACATGTCATGGAAATGGTGGAGTGGATTTGTATCTGTACAGTATCTAATTGTCTACATTGCACAATACACTGGTTATACTGGTGGGACTGACTTGACACAAATGAGACTGTAAATGGTTCACTGCATTATTTCCTTGAGCTAGTGTTTAGAGTCATTTTTCATTTTTCACCTTTCATTGCTCTGAGTTACAGATACCTTAGTCAAAAATAAGCAGTGCCATTGAGTTGGGGTTGCTTCAGAGAAGTTTCATATTCTTTCTTGTGCTCAGTGTTTGCAGCCTTTCTTTGGGCCACCACCTCAGCACATCCTGTAAAGGGAGGGAAAGGAAGTGCTTCCAAACAATTGTTTTGCACCAGAGTGAAGTCTCTCCCTCTCTTTCTCTCTCTCACACTCTTTCTCTCGCTCTCTCCCACACTCTCTCTATACAAAGACACACATTGAGACATACACACACCAGTTTACATACCTGGATAAATGTATTGTTTGATAGCATTTAAGCAGCAGTCCTCTCTTTTGTCCTCTCTCATTTGAATGGCTGATCAGGCTTACTGTGCGTTCACACCGCCGGCGACTTGAGCTTCCAAAGATTCCGGAAGTCATTCATTTTCAATGGAAGCCGGCTTCTCTCAGCTGCCAGCAGCGACCAATCCGTCGGTGTCGCGTTTTGAGCGTCTTGAGCGACTAGAGAAAGTTGAAAGTGGTTTACCATATTACCATAAAGTGGTTTAACTTTATGGTAATGAGCTATGAAGCGGTTCAGCGACCAAACGACCAGCAACGAACATAGAATGCTACTACGTCAGAGCAGCCAGGAGCTGCCAAAGCATCCAAGCTTCCCACGGCGTCCTTTACAGGGCGTCCAGAGCGATTTTGGAAGCTCAAGTCGCTCTTGGTCTGAACACACAGTTAGGGTTTGAACCTGTTGGAATGTCCAGACTTGCATCCAGGGTACTGAATTGTGTCTTCTGTCTCTGCTCTCAGGTCAGAGGTCATCACAGTATAGTTCAGACATTCTGAACATCCATGCTGTGATCAACCCTTCTGAGGAGTTAGTTTACTCGGAGGTGAGGATTGACCATTTTTATTGTTCATTTTGAACCATTTATAGTTCTAAAATGCACAGTGTATTTTTTTTATATTAATTATATGATCATACATTTTAATATGCAGGTTCACTGGCTCATATTAGATGGATCTCGTCACAAGTTGCTCATATTAACGGGACAGTCTTCAGAGGACTCTGGTGACTTGCTTCTGCATACTGGCCAGTTCTCACCACATGATTTCATACAGATTTTTGCAGATGAGGAGGTGAGTGATTCATAATCCATCAAGTACCACTGTGAACATACAGAGCCGGCCCGAGGCATACTGTAACCAAACTAAGTGCCTGCTTGGGGCCCCATGAGGGAAAAAAACACATTACAGAAATAAAACAGGTGGCAAAGTCATAGTAGGATATGTAGGCTGTACAAAAGAAAATCTAATTCTGATTTCATGATCAATATGCCTTCCTACAACTGCTGTAGGCCGAGAAGACTATCCACATCAAAGACTAGTCTAATAATTCACATTTGATGAAATACTTGTTAAAACAACGCTTCGGTAGTGCTAATTGTTAAAGACCCCAGGCTTAGCAATGCCAAAGATCGAGCTGTTCCGTAAAAACAGCCAAGGCTAGATTTTACACTTAGGACTTCTGTATAGTCGCCGGTAAGGCCAGGCAGAGCTGTCAAGTCAGTTGCTTTCAGGCAACTTATCTGCAAAATACCAGTGACAAATGGAACTATTGGACAGAGAATAACAAGCTAAAATGCAGGCTGTGCTTGTCTTTACAGCCACCATTGGACTGTGCATAACAAATGCTTTCTAGCCATTCTACTGCTGTTGTTCTGTAGCTCAAATGTTATTTTATTGCTGATAGTTCCGTCTGATAAAAGCGTCGGCCAAATGAGTAATGTAGCCTAAATGTACTGTATATGAACATGTGGAAGCAGCCCTGGCATGTCAAAGAGTCAATGACGATGAGTTTGATTTCACAATCAAATTTCATTTCATTTGAAAGGATGAATGGAGTTCAGTTGATTTGAAAAAAATAATCACAACCTTAGTCACTGTTAAATATCTGAGAGACAGTTGATATTTTGAATCACAACCTTAGTCACTGTTAAATATCTGAGAGACAGTTGATATTTTGAATCACAACCTTAGTCATTGTTAAATATCTGAGAGACAGTTGATATTTTGTTTCAAGCCACTGAAACCGACTGAGGACTGTAGTCCTTTTGAGACTACACTAAATAGGTCTAAAAATTCTGTTTAGGCTATTATTGTAAAATAATACTAGACCATTTTTTAGATTTTAGTACCCTCTCAG
Source organism: Sardina pilchardus (assembly GCF_963854185.1). Lineage (NCBI taxonomy): Eukaryota > Metazoa > Chordata > Actinopteri > Clupeiformes > Clupeidae > Sardina > Sardina pilchardus. The sequence goes on along the minus strand of NC_084995.1, from coordinate 34,482,428 downwards.
GTTAAAGTGACACTGGTTTGGTGTAAATAACAACTATATTAATACCGTTTAGAATGTTACCTTATAGTGTGACATTTGTATCAATAATAGTCAAGCACAGTTGACTCCGCGTGATCAAATTCTGCTTAGGGCTCTATTAAGGCTTGGGCCGGTACTGTGAACGTTTGTTGTATTCAAAATTTCTACGTAACTTTTCTTCAATTAATGCTTACATTCTGTTCAAATCTATTACATTTAGATAAGCCAGCTGCTGACTGCTGCAAGTGGGACTGGCAAGGCAGCTCTGACCTTAAGCTGCCCAAAAACTGGGAAGTGGAAGAACTCTGTGTTGGGCAAACAAACCTTGCAGGACAGTATTGATATCAAAATCAACTCTCTGATGGTCTTGCCAAAGATGGAGGGCCTTGAGGAGTTCACAGACTGCCTTTCTGAGTCCATGGAGCTTCTCTCCCCCTTTGACCTGCTAGAGCCCCCAAGTACTGTGGGATTCCTGAAGCTCTGCCGGCCATGCTGCTATGTTTTCCCAGGCGGTAGGGGTGACTGTGCCTTCTTTGCTGTCAACGGTTTTAACATCTTGGTTAATGGAGGAGCCGACGCTCGCTCCTGCTTCTGGAAGCTAGTGAGGCACTTGGACAGGGTCGACTCAGTGCTGCTGACGCATGTTGGGCTGGACAGCTTGCCTGGCGTGAACAGCCTGTTGGAGAGGAAAGTGGCTGAGCAGGACGAGAATGCCACTGAATCCCAAATCAAAGAGAAATGGATGAAGAATCTTATCTCGCCAGAGATCGGCGTGGTGTTCCTCAATGCACCGAACCGGCTGAAAAAGGTCCACGGGGAGCCAAACGTGCTCAGGAGTAGTGATCAAGTGGCGCTCACCTTACGGTATCTGGAGAAGCTGAAAATCACACCAGAACCTCTTTTGCGCTTTGCAGGGGCTGCAATTGAACCGGTCATCCTCTTCCAGAAGATGGGGGTGGGATGTTTGGAGCTCTATGTCCTAAACCCAGCAAAACGCTCAAAAGATCTTGAGATGTTCATGCATCACTGGCCTGAGAACAGCTCAAGTCCCAAAGGAACAGAGGTGCCCCTGACCAGCCTTGTGTCAGTTTGTGCACTGCTGGTCTGGCATCCAGCTAACCCACATGAGAAGATAATTAGAGTTCTTTTCCCTGGCTCTACACCACAGGCGAAAATTCTGGAAGGTTTGGAAAAAATCAAACATCTGGATTTCCTCAAACGGCCAGTAGTGTGCCCTAACGATTTGGAGTCATCAAAGTCAGATAAGAATCCTAAGCGTGCCGAGAGCCAAGATAGCCTGAAGTCCAGCAACTCACGGCCAGGGAGTGCACTTTTCAAGGAGAAGTCACCCCGTGGAGAAGGGAAAAGTGACAAGACCAAAGCCACAACCGAAAGTGATCAGAAGGATCCAAAGGGAGAGGAAAAGCCTAAATCCGCCGACAACATTAAAATGCGGGCAACTAAACTGGACAAGTCCGGTGCCACAACTGCTCCACCGAAATCTGAAAATGGATTGAGGAGAACGCCGAGTAAAAAGGAAGCTGCCTCAGGAAGACCTAAGGTAGATGTAAGAAATGACGGGAAAAAGGATGGAAAGAGGGACTTGAAAACAGAAAATGGGAAAAATAAGAAACCTCTCAACAAAGATTCCAAGAAAGGTTTGGCGTGTCAGTCTGTTGAACCAAACAAAAGTAACAGTCAAACAGGCAGTGCAAAAGCAGCAAACAACTGCAAAGAGACAGAGTGTAAGAAAATCAACCACAAATCTAACAAAGACCAGCACAATCAGATCCTGTCCGGTGATACAGAGGATGCTCCAAATCGCTCCCCTATGTCGTCACCAGAGAATCTCTCATCAGAGTTCCAGCGGTTACGAGAGGAAGAAGATGAGGTTCATGGCAGAAGAGGAGGAGAGGGTCAAGTTCTGACTGAACACATGCCCCAACTACTGTCAGAATCTGGCCGTGAGTTTGGTGGGCTGGATGGAACACAGTCCAGCTCTGATGGGGCTGAAGGGGTTTGCTGTAAAGATGGCAAAGGGGTGCCATTTCCCTGTTCCTATGGTAAACCCCCGAAAAGTGACCAATGCGTAAACCTGGACCTCACGCCAACCGAGTATACATTACTCGACGGGGCTCTGAAAGAGAACGCATCCAAGAAAAACAGCCCAGAGGAAGCCTGTGCCAGTCCGGACGAAAAGACGCTTGAGTTGACCTCCCCACGGTCCGGCCCAAACAGCGCTGGCCATACTCCTTACCACCTGTCGCCTGAGGAGATGTGGTCCTCCAAGAAGAACAGCAGTCTTGGAAGCAAGATTTCGTGCTTGGGGTCAGACAGCCAATCAATGGAATCGTACAAGAACTCCGACGCAGGCCCCATCAAAAGCAACCAAGAGAGCACCTCTACGTCATCCAAAGACAAACACACAAGCTTCCTGTCCCTGAGTTCCTTCAAAGACATTGGCCCAGACATATCCCCCACAGTGACCACACATTCTATGCCTGCTGAAGTCTGTTCCCCACAATCGACAGAAGTGGATGAGTCATTATCAATGTCATTTGAGCAGGTGCTTCCACCTGTAAGTGAATCTAGTAATGAGGATGAGCAGTCCTACTCTAATGGGCATTTTGTGGACTCTGATTTCAAAGTGGGAATGGCCTTGCCCCTGAAGATTCCCCACGGCATGAAAAACCAAAACGAGGGTTCAGAAGGACGCCCCCCGGCACCACAAGGGCTCATATTCGACCCCACTCATGATGTTGACCTGTGTCTGGTGTCGCCGTGCGAGTTCAAGCACTTCAAGCCTGTTGGAAATAATGAGCATCCCCTGTCGCCCAGAATGGTTAACCCCAGCCCTCATGAATTCTCAGACGACAGTGACCTCTCTCAGGAGGTGCCGAAGCCCAAGGCGCCATCTCATCTGGTCAGCAAGCCTCATCCATGTGCACAGGAGACACCACTGACGTCCGCGAGCGATTACTTGCCCACTGCCTCCGACTCGGACATGCCACCGGGCACGGAAGAATGCCCCTCCATCACAGCCGACGGAGCCCTGGACTCGGATGACGAGTGTGGCATGGCGTTTCTGCCACAGAACGCCGGTGATGGTGCACAAAGTCACCTCTCCCTGAAAGGAGGCAATCCGCTGCCTCAGGACCCGCTACCCACTCCCCTGAAGGACCTGCCCCCGTTGCCGCCTCAGCCTGGCACCTGCATGCCCGACCCCGGCAGAGGCGTCAGGGTTGCAACAGCGAAGACCAAGAGGTTACCTGGACCCACTCAGAGGCCTGTGTCCACTTCAGGGCTGGTTCAGGGCAACAGAGTCAAGTCAGGTGGTGCAGGTGCTTCGGTGGGCAATCTGAAGACCAGCTCTGCTTCAGAGACCCAGGCAGTCCTCCGTCCCTCAGGTGCTAGAGGAGGTGCATCACGGCCCACTTCTTCAGGTAAGAACTAATTATGCTTTTCAATCAATTATGCTCTACTAGTAGAATTGAATTATCATTCCTACTTCAAGATATACAGTATATACAATGTTTTTTACAGCGTAAATGAGTCAATATCAAGTTTTACTCAGTTTTTCTTACCTAAAGTTCATCCACTTCACAGGCTATACCATTGGCAGCAAGGTTGGAAGTATTGTAGGCCCACCTATCTATTTGGACTTGGCATATCTACCATCTGGCCATGCAGCCTCTACCGTTGATGTGGAGTTCTTCACTCGTTTGCGCTCTTCCTGTTACATCATCAGTGGTGATGACTCTCTGAAGGAGACCATTTTGAGGCCCATTCTGGATGCCATCCTGGAGGGAAAATCTGTCTGGCCTGATGATGTGCCGGTCAGACAACTCTCTTTCTTATTGACCCTTTGTTATTGTTTTTAAGACATTAGCCCTTATGCCAAATGTGTAAGGGTATACACATTGATACACATTTTCTGTTTTACCTATGCTCTGTTTTAATATACATGTATTTTTAGAGTATGCATGAATGATCAAATCCTGATGACGGAGCCATATGTGTTTTGAACCATATGATTCTTGTGTTTTTCAGGTGACTTTGATACCCACGTTCGAGTCCCTGACCATTCATGAGTGGTACCAGCAGACCCAGGAAAGGCAAAGGAAGCTTGGGGTCACTGTGTTAGGCAGCAACAGCACCGTGGCCATGCAGGAGGATACCTTCCCTGCTTGCAAAGTGGAGTTCTGATGAGTAGGCAAAATCTTACCCATTTAGCAGTCTCAAAACACACACACACACACACACACACACACACACACTCTATTTCTCTGTCTCTCTCTCTCCCTCTCTCCCTCTCCCACAGTCACACACACACACACACACACACCACAACAACCACCACACAAAGACTCACAACTCACAAAGTGAGTATGTGTCACACCCTCGCACACACAAATATGTTCCCTTTTAAGACTGAAAACTAACTCTGAGCACTTAAACAATAATTATGTCTTATGGCAAACAATTGTGCTTGATTGGGTTTTCCAAAAGGATATATCATGTGCACTTTGAAGTGTTGACAGTTATAAACTGGAATTGTTTAAAACAGACTGTCAGTCTATAATGTAAGCAATTAAGTGTTATAGAAGACTTGTATGTAGGTACAGTAATGCATACACAGTGAATAACCAGTAAGAGGAGGAAGTGCCTGACTAAGATGTATCATTGGAGGTAATTCCAAAGTGATTGTAACAATGGAAATCTCTTGGCAACACTAACATGCATGAGCTCATTGTATAAAACCAAGCGGCAGTGTGAGGCCCTCTGTAGATATGATCTAGAAAGGCTCAGGTCTGTGGAAACAAATACTTTGTGTAGGCATAAAACAAAATATAAGATTCATTTTTCCTATTCAAAAATATCTTTAAAAGAAAAAACAATCAAAGTAAATCAAATGTATTAAACCCTGTTATAGATGAATATAGATGATTTAATAATAGATGGTTTAAAATGATTTCATGTAAACTGATTAAAATGGTGGCTGATTGATCTGGCAATCAATTATATTTACTTAAAGATTATTAAATAAATTATAGGTTTTGAAGAAATTCTTAATATCTGAACTGTTATTTAAATACAGGTGTAGCTTGCCTTGGTGTTCTGTATAAGTGTTGGTGCAACTCAAAAATGTCTTACATTTTGCATTACAGACTTTGGTGAACTAATGTTGCTGATGGGATATTTTCTTCTGACTGTTTCATTTTGTGCCTACAGAGTTATGTTAGGTTGAGTATTTGACAAAATGTAAAATGAACCTTACTTGTGTGTCTGCTTAAGCGTTGTGCAGTATGTATGGCTTTGCATAAAAAAATAATTGAACTTATCCTAATTTTTTACTCTTTTAAATGCGATCTGGTTCATCAAACAGACCATTGGTCAATTGGTATACATTTACAATCAGTTGGGCTATTACAGTAATTTTTATACACAATTATTATTATTTTTTTAAGCTTAAGCTTAGGCCATATTGTAGGGTAGTGGTTCCCAACCCATTTAGGCCCACCACAGATTGCAAGGGTTCTGCAGAGTGTTGCCTTGGCTGAGGTTGTGAGGTTGCCCAAAGTCTATTTGCGCTCCTTAAATGTATAAAGTCCCAATAACTCACACAATTGGATAATCAAAACTCAAATCAAATCAAAACATGTTTTTGTTCTTCGTTTAAATTCATGTAGCTGTTTATTACCTCTGACCTCTGAACTTGCATAAGCAACCTTCAGGTCTGGCTAGGCTAGGCATTGATAATTCATCCCTGGACCACGATTGTTGAATAAAATCATTTCTTGTATGCGGAGTAGGTGGCCGTGGTTTAGACAAAGGCAAGGAAAAAAGGTTGGGAAACACTGTTGCAGGTGTAGGCCCTGTCCACTAAGCTGCGCTATTTCCCATAGCTGACTGTGTGATCTGAGTATCTTGTGGTGAGAGTGAATTGTTGGATCAATATTCATAGTCTGTTGTTTATGACCATGAAGATAAGAACAGTTCAGTTTCTCACAGTTCCACTACAAACTGGAAAATATTATTTTGTTTAACAAAATCTGAATGTTTTAAGAGATAACTTCAACGGATAGATATTCTTGTTATTGTTTCTATGTTGTTTATTTCACTCTTATTATTTCACACTTTAAATGTGTCAAGAGTTTGTTTCTCCAAGTTGTCTTTTCCAGTTTATTTTAAATGTAAAAAAAAATGACCGTATGTATATAACATTGCCCTTGTCAAGGATTAAGTCACTGATTGTCTTTCATTCATTGTATGTCCCACTGTGTGTGACTGTAACTATGTGGCAGGCTATAAATCACATGAATTATATGCCCATCTATTAAAAAACCTTCCTGGACTTTTACAGAAAATATAAGAACTCTTGTCTTGGCTCACTCAGACCTCTTTGGATGACAGGCAGTGAAGGTTGTTGATTGTTAATTTTCTGTGACTTGATTGATTTCTTTATGTATAAAATAGGAACCATGTATTTATAAGAGTGAGCAAAACATAAATACATATCAGATATGTAATCATCTCTTAAAATGTCAATGTGGTTTGTGTTAGACTTACAGTAAATCCATCTCCTATTCAACTAGGGGCAGACTGAGAGAGTACAATTCAATCAGAGGGACAAAACATATATTAAAAAAAAACAACAAAAAAACCCCAGCAAGATCCAGTTGGAACACCTGTGCCCAGTGCCCACACAGTAGAATCCCACCTTATCAAATGGAGTGTCTACTTAAAAGTAAATGAACAAAAGTTTGTCATATTTCAGCCGTCTGGCAATTTGCATGTTCCAATATGTACAGATGTTAAGGCATTTTTAGAAATATTTTGTGTGTGTGTTTGTGTGTGAATTACCCATTATACAGCGCCCTCCACAATTATTGGCACCCCTGGTTAAGATGTGTTCTTTAGCTTCTGATAAATTCATTTTTTTTCCAAATAATATAGGACCACAATGAAAAAAAGCGTAAAATCCAACCTTTAATACAAGTGCATTTATTTAGAAGGAAAAAAATCCCACATTAAGAAATAATTATTTTACATCAAATCATGTGTGCCACAATTATTGGCACCCCTGATGTAAATGGTTTGTACAACCCCCTTTTGCTAATAAAACAGCACCTAATCTTGTCTTATAATGTTTCACAAGATTAGAGAAAACAGAAAGAGGGATCTTCGACCATTCCTCTTTGCACAAAATCTCCAAATCATCCAATGGGTTCTCTCCTCTGCACTCTCCTCTTCAACTCACCACACAGGTTTTCAATGGGGTCTGGGAACTGAGATGGCCATGGTAGGAGCTTGATACGGTGTCTGGTGAACCATTTCTGTGTAGACTTGGCCATATGTTTAGGGTCATTATCTTGCTGAAAGACCCAGTGACGATCCATCTTCAGCTTTCGGGAAGAGGCCACCAGAGTTTGATTTAAAATGTCCTGGTATTTCAAAGCATTCATGATGCCATGCACCCTAACAAGGTTCCCAGGCCCTTTGGAAGAGAAACAGGCCCACAGCATCACCGATCCTCCCCCATACTTCACAGTGGGCATGAGGTGCTGTTCTGCATACTCATCTTTTTGTTACGCCAGACCCACTTAGAGTGTTTGTTGCCAAAAAGCTCTAACTTTGTCTCATCTGACCAAAGCACACGGTCCCAGTTGAAGGCCCAGTATCGCTCCAGACGTTTGTGCTTATGATTTTGAGTGAGAAAGGTTGTTTTCCCTGCATGCCTCCCAAACAACTTGTTGGCATGTAGATAGTGCCTGATGGTTGTTTTGGAGACTTTGTGACCCCAAGATGCAACCATTTGATGCAATTCTGTAACAGTGAGTTTTGGAGATTTTTTTATTTCTCTTACCATCCTCCTCACTGTGCGTGGTGGCAAAATAAACATGCGTCCTCTTCCAGGCTTATTTACCACTGTTCCAGTTGTTTTAAACTTCTTAACGATTCCTCTGACCATAGATATGGGCAGGTGTGCGAGTGGCTATTTTCTTATAGCCATTGCCTTACTTGTGAAGGTCGACACACATCTGCCTTACTTGAACAGTGTGTTCCTTTGTCTTTCCCATGTTGAAGAGAAATGGCCTCTGTGTCACGTCATATTGATAGCCCAGGGAAACAGGATGTTAAGAATTACTAATTAAATGTTCCTACATACTCTGATTGACTTTGTAAACTACTGTAGAAATGACAGAAATGACAGAAATACTTAAATTACATTTATTTCCTAGGAATTGTTAGGGGTGCCAATAATTGTGGAACAGGTTAGGCTATCATGATTATGAAATCGTTTGATGATTTCGTTTTAGCAAGAAAAAAGGCCTAATGGACACCATTGCAAACTAGAAATCTGGCATTAACTCAATGGACCAGGCCCGAATACTGCTTGTTGGGCAGGTGGGGGCTGGGAAGTCAAGCTTCTTCAACGCTGTCAATTTAGTCTTCAAAGGTCATGTGACAACTCAGGCCAACACAGGCACTGCAGGGACCAGTCACAGGTACTTACAACTATGCAACTCAAAATACAATCTCAATACCCTCTTAGTGGACACAAATTACACACCTGAATGCAAATAATAATATGTTGTTGCTTTGTTGCTGTTAGTGGAAGCTTATATAGCACAATTACAGCACACACTGATTGTCTTTGTATCCATCAGTTCCACACTCTATCAGAGGAGGACCCAGTAAGAAGCCCCTGCCAATTGTTCTGTGTGACACCATGGGACTGGAAGAGGGCTTAAATACTGGTCTGGATATAAATGATTTCACAAGCATCCTCAAGGGACATGTACAAGACTGCTACCAGGTAACTTTTATTATTCTTTTGTGCTATTCTGAGAGTAAGATACAACATGGACAAATGTATTGGGTTGCCTGGCCATTACTACATTGATTATATTCGGACATGTGTAGTACTGCTATAACAGCTTCCACTGTTCTGGGAAGGCTGAACGTTGGATTTTTTACCGATTTATAGAAGAGCATTTGTGAGGTCAGACGCCGATTTAGGATGAGAAAGTGTGGCTCGCAATATCTTTAATTCCTCCTCTTATCATAATCTATCTATCTATCTATCTGTTAAAGGTTCTGGTAGCCTATATCCTAAATGTCGTATTCCACACTTTGTAGAAATAATCCACTGACAGGACTTGCTAAAAAGAGCCACGTTTATTGAATGGTTATATAGAGCTAATACATTAAACTGAACTGTCAATCAGGATGCGCTGAGTGTGAGGTGCGTGGTCACGCCCTTAGGACCCTATTGACATTCTCAGGTGCCTCTGGCATGCCTGACCTTGATGCGATTTTTGGGAATTATGTGATATTATAGGAGTTTCTGTTCTAACTTTTCTTCCGTTGTTTCTCCATTGACATATCTCCTGAAAAGAGGTGCAAAGTTTGAGTGGTCTTCTGCATGTCAACGTGCTTTGACATTGTTAAGCAACTGCTGAGTTCAGCACCTCACATGTCCTGGCTGCTCCTAGTTGGACCAACCATTTCACATCCAGGTGGATGCAAGCCAGGTAGGGGCAGGGGCTGTGCTCTTGCAGTCTGATGACAATGGCATAGACAGACCAGTGTGTTACTTTTCTTGGAAATTTAACAAGCATTAGTATTCCACCATTGAGAGGCCATCATCAAGAGGCCCTCGCTTTGGTGTGGACCTTACAACATTTTGATGATGTCTATGCTGGGGGTGGGGTACAGCCAGTGATTGTTTATTCTGATCATAACCCCCTCACCTTTTTACACTCACTACAAAATCCCAAACAGCATTTAATGCGCTGGGCCATGTTCTTGCAGCCTTATAGCCTATTTAGACATTCAACACATCCGGGGTGCAGACAATGTCCTAGTATAGCGGATGCCTTGTCACGTGCCCTTGATGAGGATGAATGATTGTGTTGTGTCTTGTCTCATCTTGTGTCTCCTCTGTCTCTTGTCTAGTCTGTTCTTAAATGTGCTGTACTAGGCGCCGGGAATTGCTGACTGTACTGGGATATGGAGGTTTTGGGGTGATACAGTGGTTGGATGAGCGCAAATGGTGGTTGGGTTGTTTATAGCTTATTTGGTATATTAGTGGTGGTTGGTGCTTATTTGTCTAAACCCCATTAGTATTGGAGTGTTATAGGGTAAAATTGAGAATTGTTTACCATTTCAGACCCACTTACAGTGGCCTAGGTGGGTCGTCTGTTTTAAGAGAGGGGATATCAGGCCCCGCCCCTTTTTCAACTCTTGTCTGTTCAGGTGCCTGGGTGGCTGAAGGTGTGCAGGTGATTGAATTTGGGCCTGATTGACCTGCAAATATGAAGGAAGGCTCAGCTCCCAGGGACAGACGAGCTCCCTCTCCACTCCACGTCGACGCTAAACTATTTTGTTTTCGTATGTCTACTGGGCTACATGCCCACCAAGTGTCCGGGTATTACGGTGTCCCGGGAATTGTTGACGTTGACCAAAAATTCAGGAAGTAGATGACGAAAAAAAAAAAAGTTTGATCATTATACAGTATGACCAATATTAGCCTACTGTAGTGGGGCACTGACTTATTTGCATTGTTTGATTGTGAATTATTTATTTCCAAAAGATAACAGCATGGGTTTTAGTATGGGTTCATAATGAGCACAATTGCGCAAATCTGGTTTCGATTCATAACAACTGAAAGCACATGGGTCCCGGGTGCAGTAGGCTAGCCTACGGTCGCTGTGAAGTTTCGATTTTAGGAACGGCAGTACAGTCCCTTTCGGCTATAAGCTTACGAAGTGCGAATATTGACGTAGACTGCTCGAAATTGTATTAACCCACCAAACTTGCTGTGAATCCTGGTAAGCCTTGCATTACTTTAACGTGTTTGTTACTGTCCTACGTTATGACTAGACAACACAAGAACGTTTGTTGGACTTTGTATCCTAACATATTCGCCTACCTTTTATTTAGACGTTTTTTTACTGTGCTTATAGATTAGCCTAGATCAAAATATAAACGTACTTACTTGTAAGGATACGCTGGCTTTCAACATATGAGTAGTAGGCTAGCCAGCCACATAGCCTACTGTATCATCACATTATAAACACTGAAACGTGGGTAGGTTATTGTCATAGCCCATGTCTTTATATTTCAAGACGTGAAGTTGATTATTACTTCTCCTTAGTGTTTTGTAGGTGTCCCTCTGTAAGGACCATCATGAGCGTCATAACATCCAAACTGACCAGAGACCAAGAGAAGAAGATCTGTTCTATGTTTGGCCATGCCAAACTCAGTCTGATATTCAAAGCTAGTGTCCATGGATATCATAGTAATAACTTTCACTATAAGTGCAGTCAACAAGGCCCTACCCTCACTGTTGCTTACAACAATTCAGGATTCATATTTGGGGCATACACTAGTAAAGATTATGCACGAACAGGGCAAAATATTATCGATGAAAAAGCTTTTTTGTTCAGCCTTGATGGAAGAGAGCAGAACCCTGAGCCTTATCGTGTTACAAGTACTGGCCAGTACTCCTTCATTGATGGAGCCACTGGTCCACATTTTGGGTCTCTGGTCTTCCTCTTCAACAATGTAGCCACCATCCAAAGTAACCCAGGGAATGTCTTCAACTTTGATCCATTAAAAATGCATGGAAATGATTTGCAATTGACTGAGTTTGAAGTCTACAGAGTTGAGGGTGAGTAGGATGTTAAGCTACACAATGTTTATTGAACGTAATGAAACACACAAATTCCATTCAATCCCTATCCTGTGTCTCTTTAGAGTGTGATGCTCTCTTGACAAAGCCTTGGAGGAATGTCACATGGAATGCTGAGTATGTCAGTTTTACTTTAATGATATTAGCCACACCAAACACTTTGTCTAATTTCACTACACAAGGACACACTGTTTGACACTAAACTCCTTCTCAAATCTCAGTTGAGATTGAGAGTCCCTCTGGATAGGGTTTATTCCTGTATTACTTCCAGGGGCATAATCAGCAGTGAAATTAATCTTATTTTTTTATTAAATTAAACTCTACCAAATAATTTCAGGAGTGCAGCAAACATTTCTAGTAAGAAAGTGTTTTAAATGTTGTTCACTCAATAATAAAAAAAAATAGGCCTACACATCCATATCTGTTTGACCCTGTCGCCATTAACGCAGCCATTGGTCGTGTTAGACTGCTCTAACTGACCTCAAATAAAGACCGTCGGACTACCGGATTGGATCCTGGGTTTTTGGTGGTTTACAAACGGAAGTCAGTGGAATCCTTTCCAGATTATTTTTTCATATTAGGCCTACTTAATTTGATTGGTCTATGGATCGGGGTTTGTGACAGACAGTGAAGGCCAGGAGATTTGAGTGCTTCGTGGAACATTCTTACCCATGGTTTCATGTTATCCAATATCCACGTGCATGTCTTTGCACTTCAAAATATGTGATTATGTCAGATAATTGTTTTTAACTAGATGCCAAGACAATTGCGAAAATGTGCAAAATACAATTTTTCGATCATTATCATCCTCAAATTGATATTTTATTTTAAAACTACAGCATTACAACAGATCATTAACAAAAACCTTTCTGTGGGCAGGAATTTGGATCACACTAGGTCATTCCATAATATTTTACAATAGAAAAGGTGTGCGTATAACTTTCCATCCCATTGAATTGTGTGTTTGCAAATAGACTGAAACGTCAAGAAAAATGCCTACTTATACTACTTTTTTGGGTGTAAACACACTGGGCTCTTCAACCAGATAGCAGTAGGTCTATATGTTGTACTAATGAATCTCTGGCCACTTGCTAATGTCATCTGCCCATTCTGTATCAGTTCAGGATCAGGCAAACAATCACCATTAACTAATACTAATTTATTTGTTTCAGATGTCCACACCAACACAAACATTGAAAGGATGCATATCTAAGAAAGTTGCCGTGAAACATTTATTTAGCCTTCAACAGATGTAGACTAAAAACAAATTAGAATAAATCATATTTAGATTTTAGATGATAGTTTAAATCAAGGTGACATGATAATTACCCTGTGAAACAACGTTTTGAAACTCTCAACACCATATGCATGAATGAGGGGGAAAAAAAGAGAATAGTTTGATGATTCATTTTAGGACGAAAAAGGGCCTAATGGAGACCATTGCAAACTGGAAGTCTGGCGTTAACTCAGTGGACCAGGCCCGGATACTGCTTGTTGGGCAGGTGGGGGCTGGGAAGTCAAGCTTCTTCAACGCTGTCAGTTCAGTCTTCAAAGGTCATGTGACAAGTCAGGCCAACACAGGCACTGCAGGGACCAGTCTGACCACACAGGTATTTGCAGCCATGTTGCACAAAACAACACACATACTGTACACATCTTGATAGCCACTCAGTGAACACACACTGCACACTTGAATGTTTTGCTGATTTCCACATATACTGTACTGTATAAAGAGCTGTGTTAGTGGAAGTTTTGAAGTTTACATAACACAATACAGCACACCCGATGGATTGTTTTTTATATCCGTCAGTTCCGCACCTACTCTGTCAGAGGAGGACCCAGTAAGAAGGCCCTGCCTATTGTTCTGTGTGACACCATGGGACTGGAAGAGGGCTTAAATGCTGGTCTGGATATTGAAGATTTCACAAGCATCCTCAAGGGACATGTACAAGACCGCTACCAGGTAACTTTTATTTATTGTTTAAGTTTCCTTTTGTGTTTACAATTACAATAAACTGAGAGTAAGATATGGACAAATGTATTGGGTTACCTGGTCGTTACACCTGTAGGAGCTTTTATGACACCCCTCTCTAAATAGTATAACTATGGCAGCTTCCACAAAAGTTTTCCCAAAAAATGTTTGAATGGTTAGATGAAAAGACTGCTGTTTTACTGTTTCAGTTCAACCCATCAATGCCCATACAAGAGGACGCTCCTGGTTTCCGCAAGTCTTTCACACTGAAGGACAAGATCCACTGTGTGGTCTATGTGATTGACACCGCCAAAGTCAAACTCCTCCCAGCCAGAATGGTAGAGAAATTTGCTGCTTTCCGCAGGAAAACCAACCAGCTAGGTCAGTGGTGCACTGAGATAAGAGCACCACAAGATGGCGCTGCTAAATTTCTCACAATTATGTAGACAGTTGTCATCCCTAACAATTATTGCTACAACAAAATGTTGGTGAGAACATACCAACATACTTATTTTGTCTCCCTTGCTTGATACTGTAGGTATTCCTCAGCTTGTGCTCATGACCAAGGTGGATGAGGCCTGTCGCTTAGTTGCAGAGGACCTGACAAATGTTTACTGCAGCCGGACCATTGAGGCAATGGTGAGGGGTACATGAGCCCTAATTTAGATTAAGAGAAAAGTGCAAAGTCAGACAATAACCAAAGTGTCTTGTGCATGAAGTGGCGTGTTTAAGCATTGAGCTGACCCACCAATGTTTGTGCTTAGGATGTTGCTCATGGTATGAAATTATGAAATAGATTTTGCCCATTCTTTAAATCCTCCGACTAATTTAGTATTACATTTGGGCCGGATTCTTATAGATGCGTGATGTTGCTGCCCAGCTGGGGGTGTCCATGTCAGCTGTGATCCCGGTGAAGAACTACAGTCAGGAACTGGAGCTGGACCTGCACACAGACATCCTGCTACTCAACTCCGTAGTCCAGATGCTTCGGGTGGCAGAGAGCTACTTTGATGATCTCTTCATGGACGAAGAAGAGAAGGCTGACTAGGACTTTCATTTGTGGAGCTCTGACTTCACTGCATGATTAAGAATCTTTATGCTTATCCTTTATCTCCTCTCAAGTTCATGTGGTAATGTAGATGGATAATGTAGATCCATCAGGTTTCAAACACTTTGTTTTTTCCTGAGGTATCAGTATACAAATTGAATGCAAGTCATATATTATGTTAGAGTATGGTTGAGTCATGGTATACCCTCAATACTGATAAATATAAATATGGATGTATATCTCGATAATCAACTTTTTCAGTTTAATGGCATTAATTTAGCTTAATCGATGTTTCCTGTGAACCATACATCATATTTGCAATATAAGATAGTATATGACATCATTGAGCTGTGATTGCCTTCTTGCAACAGTATTCAAAGGTAGAGTCTAGGAAATGTCATTCTTTGGTATTCTCTTTGGGTTTTTTGTTTGTTTGTTTGTTTAAATGTTCATTTTTGTCAACATGAGACCTATAGGTTTACATTATGTGGAGGTGAATGTTTCACCGGTGTTACCATTGATCTTGATCATGATAAAATGTTTCGTCTTTACAGTATATTTGTTAGATTGTTGGATTGTTGAATTAGGGCAAAATGCCAAGATGCTCTGTTAATAAACAAGATTTAGCAGGGAGTGAGTGTCTCGCCTCATATTGGTCTGGTCATAAGGTCATATGAAACTTGTTTATTTTTTTTAGTTGTCACTAATAAATACTGCCCACAAGTCATAGAAACATTGGCACATATAAAAGTAAAAAATCACAAATAGCTTAACATAAGCTGGGACCATCAGCATCCACAATTCATCAGAAGGGTGATATTTCTGTCTTCCTCAGAAGGTTTCCTAAGCCAGAACATGTTTCTGATGGGAGGTTTACCACTTATTCTGAGTGAACTTCTCCCAGCCAGTCACCAAGCCTTGGACTTGTCTCCTGTAAGCCTCGTTGAGCAACCGCCTTTCACTAAGGGAGCGAGAGAGTGTTCAGGACTGACTGTCTCTCTTAACAGTAGCTTCTGCTCAGCACCCCCTTCCGACTCCAAGCAGCAGTTAAGGGGGCACCTCCATATCATACTGTAGCTCTCATGCTTCTCCCTCTGGATTCCCATGAAACAGTTCTGGCGTCCAGTTCGTCCTCACACATGAGCCTTCCTGGCCTCTCTCAGCGCCAGCGAGAGTCTCCTGGCGCTCACCCACCCGGACCGAGAGGTGCTGACCGGCGCCAGGATGTCGTCTCGCGGTGTGGAGGCCTGCACGCCGGTGGTGGCCATCCTCAAGGAGCCGAGGGTCTTCCTCAGCCAGCCGTTCTTGGCTGCTTGGAGGTCAGTGGTCAGCGCTCCGTTCTGGTGCTCCAGTTCCTGCCAGAGGGTCCAGCATCTCAAATTAACCCAATACAGTAATTTCCCCACATATAAGCCGCATTGTGTATAAGCCGCAGGACAGTGTTTTTATGCAAGTTAAAAGAAACAAAACCATATTAACTGCCCACCTTGTATTAACCTCATAGCTGAAGAAATTTTGCAAAATCAATGTATAAGCCGCGGCTAATAGTTGGGAAATTACGGTAAATCTACCGTTCTTCTGTGATAACAAGCAAAGCTAGATTTCCCAGGATGTTGTTTTGTTTACTATGCAGATTGATAATATGGGTCAGAACTTGCCTGTATCCTGCACTTAGCCTCCACCATCTGAAGCTTGGTCTGGGCCAGCTCTTTCTCCAGCTCGCGGACCTGGTCTTGGAGCAGGTCCTTCTCTCTGCTTGGTGAAGGTTTTGTTGAAGTTCTTGATTCCTCTGTTTGAAGTGTTCCGTCCACGCTGAAGAGCATGCAGCACTTTTCACATTCCATCACTTTGCTCTGCGGAAACAACACCCACGGGAGTGTTATTTACATTTTGCATTTACATGTATTCATTTAGCTGACGCTGTTATCCTAAGTGACTTATATGTCAACTTTAGTACAAAGGATTGCATCGTCTCCAGAGCAGCCTGGGGTTAAGTACCTTGATCAAGGGCACAGCAAGCTGGGAATATTTATTTATCAATTTAGATCTACTTTTGTATTTGTATTAATGAAAACATTAATGTGCACATATGCCACTGTTTGGAGTACAGGGTGTATTTAATCAATCATTTAGGCCTGATTTAAGGCATGCTGGCTTACATTTGTTAGAATATGCTTCCTGAGAACCAGCCCCATGACCTTGGTGTTATCATTGGTGGCGATGCCAGTTACTGTAATGTGCAGGAACACAGTGATATTGGAGCACAGTGATATTGGGGTCTTACCTTAATTGAAGCCATTTCCTCATCATTGGCCGTTTGCTGTCTTTCAAGTCTTGCATTTAGCTGAGAGCAGATCTAAAGATGAGGCAAAAAAATAAATAAAATAAAGTTGCCATTTTGCAAATCTTTGGAAAACACAGTAGTATGCAGTGCAGATAAAGCTACCCACAGCATACCTGCTTGTAATCGGCTATGATGCTGTTTGCCCTGTTGACATCTGCTCCTGCCTTGTCCAGCTCTTTTCTGAATACCTCCTTCAGCTGTTGACATGATGATCACGTTATTGGCATTCACACAAAGTAGATAAATAAGGTGATTGATTGACGGTAGGCGAGTAGGTAGAAATAGGAAGATCCACTGTACCTGAGTGGCCTCCTCTTCTGTCTCTTTCTTCTCTTCTTCTGCCACTTCCAAATGGTGCCTGGTTTTCAAAAGCTCCTGTGTTAGTTCATCAACCTTGTCCTCAGCCTGAGAAGATATGTTGCACAGATGTACAGATGTTATGAACATGGACAAGAACTCAGACTCATTTCTATACAGTTAGTACGTCTTCACTGACCTGGTCTAAGGCATTCCTCAGTGCAATCTTGCTGGTGACGAGTTCATGGGCCAGGTGATCATTCTCTTGCTCCAGGCGCAGACTTGTTTCGTGAAGACGTACGTTCTCCTGCTGTCAATGACAAACACGGTCTCTCAGTTTGGTATTGCTACAGTACATGACATCCCCACCACAGAGAGATGTTCAAGTTTAAAGGTCCATTAGGTTTTTCGTAATACAAATGCCTTTTTTAGAAATTGTTTCATTGCTCTTTCAATGTTAATTCCATACTCAAATTTGACATAAATATTTATTTTTCCTCTAAGCTCCGTTATTTAGTGTTTCCATTAATAGTAGCCTACGCTAACACTCTTACTAATAATCATAGTGAAAACACACACACACACACACACACACACACACACACACACACACACCACATGGAACACTGCCTGGTTGTGGAAGTGAACAACAGGCTGTGTCTGTGTGCTTAGGGAGTGTGGGGGTGCAAGTGATAAGTGATACTTGGAGATTCAGGGTGGGACTGGGGCAGGAATGGGGCAAGTGCTCACCTGGTATCTGTCATGAGGGTCTTCTTGCCTAAGCTTCTTAGACGGTACCTGTGAAGTGGGGACCTGTGGCAAAGTGGGGGGAGGGGTTGCAAATCTGTAATTTTGGAACAGTCACTGTAATATTGTCAGAAGCTTAGCTTTTGCTGATCTCTTCTTTTATTGCAAAATCTTGTCCACTGATATTTTGAAGTGAATATAATGAAAATTTAACAAGATCGTTAACATTTTCAACACAAAATGAGTACATTAGTACAGCCTAAAAATGTCTCATATTGACAAAATCAGTGCATCTCAGATTGTTTCGACACACTGTGTGAGTGTGCAGTGGCAGAGCACAGCCTCTAGAGGGCACTAAATCTGCTGTATGTGCACCAAAACAGATGAGTGTTTGTATTACTGTAACACCAGATTATAACATTATGAACAGATGATTATAGCATTACTTAACATCTGTTCTCTATAAATGTACTATCTAGTACTATTATTGCTTAGCTATTGGGTATAAACTTAAACTATAAACTATATAGCATTGTTTTATGTGTAATATTTATACACAGTTTAACTTGCCTTTCCTTACCTGAATAATGAAATAGACTATAATAACTTCAACAAACATTTAAACATTTGTATCATCCTAGACAGCACATTACCCAGTATTTCTGACAACTTATAATAGCAATGTATCCTATTGGTGTGATGCAGGACTCACTGGTTGTTTGGGTAAGGACTCCGCCACTAAGCTGGCCAGGATCTCCTCCTCGGACATCTGGTCGATGATGTGGGCATTGTAAGCCACAGAGATAGACACTTCTTCCATCATGTTTGCAGTGTATGTGAGTGTGAGAGTGAAAGAGAGAGAGGGTTGACCTGCTGTTATCAAGATGAAGTAGACAGACACGCCAGCAACAGGTTCAGCAGGCGCTGACACACTGTCACACGGCACCTTGTATCCCAACAAGGAGGGGAGGGGCCACACTTAAGATTGGTGCTCACACCCACCTTTTTTTTGTCCGTATTGTTTTCATGTGCAGCACAATAGGCTGCACAACTCATGAGTTTTCTGGGAGGCTCTTGAAACTGAACAGAGAGCAGGCGTTCTGTAGCAAAGTAGATTTGCATGAACTTAAAATTAATAACAATGCTGTACTCACATGTGCTTGTTGTTCAGTTGAATGTATCTGATAGGGGCTGTTTTGTTGATACTCCTACTTCTCATACCAGTGGTTTAGCAGTGACTCTCCTATGTACAAATACAGCACCTCAAAACATAAGAAGAAGTGACAACCTCTTATTCCCCAGAAAGGCTATTAGTGTCTTTACCGGGACAAACTCAACCATCTTGATTTTTAGTGACCTTTAGCTCTCGCCAGTGTTCCCTCACCTAGCATAGCCGTCTGTGTTTCTTTAAAAGAACGTGTGAAACTCCGACTCTCTCTGTAAGCTGCGTGGGGCAGGGTGCCCCTGGCATACAGGCTCTCTAGCCTCTCGAGAGGAGCAGGTGCCAGTAAATTCCTGTGGCCCATAAGCTGCTTAAGTCAGTCCCTAAGTCGGCCCTATCCTCTCTCCCCTTATGCAGTGGGAGCCACGGAGACAGAGTGCTCACCGCGCACTCATGCGAAATAACACACAAGTAAATAACCGCCACATGTAAATAGCACAATATACCTGTTGGGCTTGGGTGCTTTCATCCACTGTTTGTAGGTCAGTTTGGTTTTATTGGCCCCATAAACAGGGCTGGGTGCGTCAGAATTGCAGGTTCATGATAAGAGTGGGGGTAATGGAATGAGTTGAATTCGTCTAAGGAGAGCACTCAGGTAGTGGCTGACCCTTGCCCCTATCCTGCAATGTTCAAGTGAAACCACAGCATCCAGATCCAGATTGGCATGATATCGATCTTGTAGACCCCTTCGTGGCTCACGACACAGAAAAGGTGTGTGCATGTTGGGGTCAGAAAACTTTCCATCATTGAATTGTGTATGTGAATAGACTGAAACGTCAAGAAAAATGTCAACTTGTATACATTCCGGGCTTGTCAACCAGATGGCCGTGTATGTCGTGCTAATGAATCTCTGGCCTCTTGCTAACGTCGTCTACCCATTCTGTTATCAAATCAGGATCAGGCAAGCAATTAGCCACTAGCTGATACAAATTCACAGTCCTTGGGTGACACATGACAGCTCAACATGCATGCTGCTCCATATTTCTGACACCATACTGCATGCACATTTTATGTTTTATAAACATAAAACTTTTGAAAAAACAAGAAAAGATATGAACAGAATCAGGAATAGGCCTTCAATAAAGTGCATAAAATGTCTGTTTTGAAATTGATATTATGGCAAAAATACGTTTTTCAAAAATGGGTCTCTCTCGCTCTCTCTCTCTCTCTCTCTCTCTCTCTCTCTCTCTCACACACACACGCGCGCAGACACACACACACACACACACACACACAAAACTCCCCTCCCTACTGAGTGTGAGGATAACAATAATATCCAATACTTTCTCCAGGAAGACCTGAAACTAATATCCAATATTTCCCCTAATTTGATATGAGGGTGCTAAAAATGAGTCATCAGTAATGCTTTTAGGAGTTTTTGTCATAGGCAACAGTGATACCATAGAGTAAACTCAATTAGTAATGTCATAGCCGTTCAACTTTCCCCATGAACACCTGAAACTGCTCACTCATGCACAACAATGATAATCACATTGAGATTTGTGTTCTCTTTCACAAGACCAGCCCGTACTTTGTGTGGGAACAAAAACTGCAATTACAGATCCAAGAGTCTTACCAGTCACACAGGGTGTGGAGGTGTGAATGCAAGAGGAAGCTTCTGTTTCTAGTTTTAGTGAATTGTTTAGTTGTGGTCCAACTAGTAATTCAGAAGTCACATTGCACTGTTCAGGACTTCCAAATGAGATAAGGAATTTGAAGTCACCACAACCATCACCACAATATCATACACTAAGAATGGTACGGCTAAATAGTATAACATCTTAATGAAAATGCATACAGTATCTGGCTTAAAAGAGAATTCATTAATGAATGGAGAAAGTGCTATACCATAAACTGCAAAAAGTAAGCATTACACTGTTAAGCTCATAAGCCACTGTTGTACTCAGACAATGTTTGTGCTAGAGCTGACAAATGACACACACATGAGAGAAAATCCTTTCCTCGGCAGAAAGCACATAGTATAGCTGCTCTGAAAAGAAAAACAAGAAGAGATATTTTGACAATGGCCCCGAGGGATGCCATATTTCATGTCTTTTGTCAGCTGATGAGAAAAGTGTTCTGTTCCAGCACTCAAGTTGAATAAGCTTTGAGGCTGAACAGGATTTAAGACAGGTTCTACAGGTATCGCAGCATATATTGAATGAAAAAGCTTACTGAATGAAGCCTTGAAATCACAAGAATGCAGACATGAAAACACCCATCACACTCTGTTCCAGTTCTCTTTGATAAACAGCTTGGACAGATACACAGATAGATACACACACAAACGGCTCAGATGTGATACAGTCTTATCTGAGAATTTAAGTAAGGGATGTTCAATTCACTATCCAGGTCACTCCACTACTTGGAAGATAGATGTCATCATGGAGCCACTCCAAACACTTCAAGCTCCAGTCATGCAAGACATAAAATAACTTAACGAATCAAAATAATTGTATAGTTTTACAATAACCGCGTAATACACTACACTACGTCAGTATAACCCACACTCTAATCTGTCATATTGTCATGGACATTAAACATTGAAATGTTTTGTGCAAATCATTTTTACAAATCATCATAAAATAATTTGTTATAATGTATTAACCCTTTCATGCGCAACGTCCACATGCGTGGACAGTAACTTTAACTCTGTTTTCTACTTATTTATCATGTTGATATACACCAATCCACTTCAGGGCAGTTTTAGTAGGTCCTTGGCAATATATTAACAATATGTATCATCTTATATTTGGAATATTGACTGCTTGATGACATCATCAATTCAACATGAGTGACAGTAATGGCCATATGCTGAATGCTTCCATATCTGTAAAAAGCTAGTACTCAAGAAGGCAAAATCATGTAAAAAAAATATTATGCTGTACAGGAGAGTGTGTTGAACAACTCTATGTTTTCAGAAATTAAATCGGATGTAAAATAGAGTTTGTAGACCCTAAAAAGCAACTGTCCACGTATGTGGACGTTGCGCAACAGAGGAGTTAAATGGGCAAAAATTAGATTTTGTAACTAGGACTTTTTTTTTTTTTTTTTTTTCAAATATGATTTTAATTTACAAAGAAACAAACATTTGGTAAACATATTTATAAATAATGACCTAATTACATGTGGTAATGCCAAGGTGGTATGGTAATATGGGGGTAGTAGAGGGTTGGGTGGGTAGTAGAGGGGTGGGTATGAGAGTACTAGAGGTGTGGGTGGATTAGTAGTAGAGGTGGGTAATATGGGGGTAGTAGAGGGGTGGGTGAGGGTCGGTGAGCAATAATGGGGATAGTAGAGGGGTTGGGCGGGTAGTATGGAGGTAGTAGAGAGGTGGGTGGGTAGTATGGGGGTAGTAGAGGGCTGGGTGGGTAGTATGGAGGAAGTAGAGGGCCATAGTTTCCACATTTTCTGTCATTACATTTTATCCTTTTTTACCCCTTTGTTGCGCACTGTCCACATACGTGGACAATAACATAACTTCTATATAAAAGCATATTTTTAAAAAATTCCAACTGATTTTCAATATTGGGCTCATATAGAGTAATAAAATCAATACTAAAAAAATCTAGACACTTTTTTTCATAATGCGTGCATGAAAGGGTTAATGTGTGCATTAAATAAAAGTTATTAAATGAACTAACACTAACCTATGGAAAAAGGTGATACAAATCAAAACCACTATGAAATAATTTTTCATACTGTTCTTTATTTTTATTTCTATATCATTCGATACCAAAAAACCCAAATGTCTACATGCATGGATAGATCATTTTACTTCTCAGTTGACAAAGTGTTGATAGCCAGCCTACCTGAGCCGATGCCTGCAGTAAGCGACACTATAACTGTTCATATTACCAACAACAGAGATGACCTCAGAGAGCGTCATGATGGTCCACTGAACCATCACTGTCTCAACCTCACCATTAGCTTGTAACAGAGAAATGGACTACTATAGCCCTGCTTCATTCAGATACTCTGCCCAGAAAATAAGAGAGGAGCTTCAGTGATTATTTTGAACACACCACGCTGTCCACACAGCCACTGCATATTGGTGTCTTCTTTTTCTGAAGGAGCTCAGTGGTGTGTTTTTCAAGCATCAATGTTCTGCTAATGTGTGGTCTTTATATGGCTCTGGATGGATTGTACTAGATTCTTAATTTCATGTTTCTGAACCTTACAGTGTTAGATTATTTACCTCAGAGGAGCCCATGAAATGAAAAAAGACATGTTTTGGTAAATATATTTTACCGAAGGTTCCTTGTTATGTGAAACCTACATGACAGGGTTTGGGGTAATTGTGTCTTACAGTATGCATGACGTAAACCACAGCCCACTGACCAACCTGTCAACTGCAGTAAATGCTCCAGGCGTCGAGTCAGAGATTCAGAAGAGCCTATATCATCAGAGCTGCCAGGCTGTTGGTAAAGAAAAAAGTGTTGTGCAGGATATTAATCATATTTAGAAAACTGGGTCAATTTTGCAAGCTAGCTAGGGTTTCATCTAACTCATTCTTATATTTCAAGTGCATTCATAAAAATCTGGCCAAAGGAAATATGAGTCTGCGAGCATTTCTATCAGCTGTGTTATTACAATATGGCCAGTCTCCTTATCATGTGAGGAGTATGGAACAGCTGTAGCTTCATAGGGTGCTGTTGTCAAGGGAAAATTTAAAGAAAACACTTTTTTTCAGGATATGCGTTGATAGGAATAACCCTGTATATCATTCCAACTATAATATTTCATGCACATTTCACGTGCCCTCTCATTATTTTCTTAACGTGCAGGTTGTTGGATGGAAATCCATTTTGCCATATGATTCGTCAAAGCATGCATATGTTTGTCAGCATGAAATCAACCAAAAGAAGTGTCCAGGCATTTATAAATATTTATTCATATTCAAAAGGGAACATTCTGTGAAATAGGTGGCTGATGCTCTTGAGGAATTTCGAATGACAAATTAAATAATGTTTTGGGTCTGAGACATTAAAATCAATTTTGAGGGGAAGCTGTAAGTGTTTTGCAGTAAATTGCTGCATTCTACAGTGTAAAGCTATGTGTCACATTATATTAGAAAGTATGCTTACACCAATTTAATGCTAATATTAATGGATATAAAATCATGTAAATATGTAATAAAACCCATGACAGAATTGAATTGATAATTGGTTTTATATGTTGCTTTAGTGTGAATATTCACGACACTTTGTGAACACAGTGAAAAAACTTTAATTTCAGCATTTATATAATTATTATTTCAACATATTTAATAATTCAACAATTTAAAGTCATTTATAACACAGCAGGGAAGTTTTGTGTCCTGGTGAAGGTGTGATAATATTTATAAAGACTATGTCATGGATACATTGGGTCCAAAACCGAACAGAATAAAACACAGGAGAAAGTAGGAAGTGATGTGCACCGTGGAGATGAACATAACGGGACATTCATAGGTGGTACATTGATAGAAACCATACATACAATTAACGGATATTTCACTCATTTAACACTAAACACAATGCTGTTCAAAATGACACACTCTACTCGAAAGAAATCCAAAAAGAAGAGATAATGTGACTGCGTAACATAATGCTCATTATGTAAATGAATAGAACAGCCATAGAAACAAAACCTGTGAATAACAATTCTGGACTTGCACATTTTGCTGTCTCAAAATGAAGAGGCAATGTTCCCCTGGGAAAACAAACTGGTACTGTGGAAAGAATCGTAGAGGTAATTTCATAATAATACAATTCATATCCACTTTCACTCAGACATAGCAGCCCCGAAAAGGTAAATTATATGTACAAATCTGCCCTGCCCCTCACATGTTATGCCTTCGCAGAGAAGTAACCTCTGTTACATTAGAGGGGTCTTTTGGAAGTCTTGTTCTCTTCTCCATTTTAATATCTGGCATACAGTACTTGCATAGAGACAACCTTAAAATTGTTTGACTCTTTTTCTGTTTGCTACAGATCTACAAAATGAAAATAAAACACAGTGATCCTTAGAAGTAAGAGTATCAATTCTCCCAGTCGAGCAACGAGTACATATTTTTAGTAACTTTCTTTTTTTTTCTCCAACTAACAGGATAAAACAGACCGCAGAGAGGGTGAGAGGGGAAAAGAACACTCTGCATAATAGCCCTCACAGTTCATGTCTGTCGAATGAAAAAGAGAAAAGGTTGGCAGCAGAGTGGGGGAAGCTTACAGGAAAGAGGAAAAACTGGATCAAAAACCGAGAACCGAGGACAAGTCGTGAAGGAACCGGGACGGTTGGCATCAGCGGAGGGGGGGATGGCCTGTAGTGAATATGACCTTAACAGGTGACCTCTGTTAAGGTCAGTTTTCCCTGCCTGTGCCATGATGGGTGGCAAAATATATCTTTTTTCAAATCAATCTTTTTTTTTGGGGGGGGGGGGGGGGGGTTGGGGTGTGTGTGTGTGTGTGTGGTCGGGCATCGTGTCCTGCCGTCGTGGGTGTGGCCCCGCCGTCGGCCTCAGACGTCGGTGCTGATGGCGCGGGTGTTGGTGTAGAAGTCGGGCGTGGAGCGGCTGCTCATGGGCGCCGAGTGCAGCGAGGACATGGAGAAGGACGCGGCCGGGTTCTCGTAGTGCGCGGCGGGCATGAAGGCCATGCGCTCGCCGCCGTTGCGCAGGTCGTCCATGGAGCGCATGTAGTAGGGCGAGCACGTCGGGCAGAACTTGTGCGCCGGCGGCAGCTGATGCTGGAGCAGCTGCTGCGACGCCGCCGCCGCCGGCTCGTAGGGCAGCGCGAGAGGAGTGACCGCCGAGCCGTCCACCCCGGGGGCGCTGCACGCGTTGCAGGCAAACTGTGGCTGAGGGTCCCCGGTAGAGCCTGCGTCCACTTCCGAGTCATTCCTCTTGCAGCAGTAATACTGTGGAGAGGCAGTGGTGGTGGTGGTGGTGGGGGGGGGGGGGGGGGGGGGTGAGGTGGAGAGAAGAGGAGAGAGGAGGAGGAGGAGGAGAGAGCAGAAAGAGGAGGAGGAGAGAGCAGGAGGAGGGAGGAGGAGGAGAGAGCAGGAGGAGGGAGGAGGAGGAGGAGGACAAAGGCACAGAGCCAACGGTCAAAATGCAATTCTGTCTGTGAGTATTCTGAGTGTGATGTGTGAGTGTATAAATCCACGTACGTGTGTGTGTGTGTGTGTGTGTGTGTGTGTGTGTGTTTTGGTTCACCAAATCGCGTGTCTACACATTTTAAACGTGACGAGGCCAAATTACCTGGAGTCTACAGTAACACAGCACTGCTATGATACACAGGAGTATCACCGTTGCGAGAATTCCTCCAGTTATGACAACAGTTCCAGCTGTCATCCGACCAGATCTCCATCAAACCCTGCACAATCCAATACAGACAATTACCCAGCAGACATTTGCACAAGCAGAGATGAATTTACTCGTCTTTCACACTAAGCCAAAACAAGCCATTTGCCACCTTAATGTATCCCCAAACACCCAAAAGTCATTGATAATCACTTACATTCAGCAATGTGTGCTTTTAGTACCTGCCGAGATAATAAATGGTTACCATTAAACAACCTAGCAGCATGATGCATAGCTGACACAGAAAACACTCTGGCATTATAGAGGTGCAGAAAAAAGCATGCAGTCAGCCTTCAGTGTGTGTTTCCGTGGCATAGAGACATGAGTGCCTGATTGAGTGCAGTGTGGTGCGGTGTGGTGTGGTGTGTGTGTGTGTGTGTGTGTGTGTGTGTGTGAGTGGGGTGTGTGTGGGGGGTGGGTAGTTGAGCGCAGGAGGTGAACCTACATCAGGAGAGCGGGAGAGGAGGGGCAGGAGGGCACCAGGGGGCCTGTGGGCACAGCTGCAGCTCCGAGGGCACCAGGCATGGGTCACAGCGCCTCGACTGAATGGAGCCTCTGCTGGTCTCACACGCCACACAGAGAACAAACAAAAACAAAAGAAGACAACACAAATTAAAATAGGCCCCCCTGCTCAGCAGTAATGTGCTAAAGGACTGAGCACCACAGTTAGCGTTACAGGACAGAAAGCCTTGTGTTACTACTGTAAGTGGCTGCTCTTGTTGTCAGACAACCATTTTGTCTTCCTTGCCGTGATACCACAGTTACCCACAAGATGGTGTGCAGGTGCACTTGCTACATTACTGTAACAGTATATACATATTATGCATAATGACCTCATATACCACATCACTTGATACACATCTCAATGCAACATGTTACATCATGAAATGAAGCACCAGTGGCGTGACACTTGACTGTTCACAGCTGTTCAGATACAGAAATTATGATTAAATCATAAGGACTGAATGGAGAGAGGTGGCAGGATTTGGCCAACCCAATTGCCAACTGTAATTGGCACTGAATGCCATATTGCTAGAGTGAAAATATGATATACTTCCTGGCATGTACATTAAAGGGCTCGCATGTCTCCCGATATCCAAAGCGAAGAGTATGGATCTGACCACGTATGGTGCCTCTATGAAACCCACAGGAAAGAAAATCAGGCATCGAGAATCAGCCCCACTGGCCTTAAAAGGCCCACCTCTCGGGCAAGAGAACACCGTTGTAGCAGCACAGATTAGCCCAGTTTCCCCAGCTAGCTCTTTTCTTCCTGTCCATTTTGGTTGCAAGTATAAGAGCACTAAATTATATAGGGCGATGGGGAATGCTAATGTGGTTAAAAGCAACGTGCCATCTATTCTCCCTGGAACGTGTCCAAGCACTGAGTTTCCACAGCTCCTCCTCCACCTCCTCCGCCTTCCTTCTCCTCCTCCTCCACCTTCTCCACCTCCTCCGCCTTCCTTCTCCTCCTGGGCCCACGTGAGCAGGGATGGGCATTGGAGGACGTTCGTTCCTCTGGAGCCTCGGCCTCCTCCGAGGGGAACAGGTGTCTCCGACAGCGAGGCGCCGCAGAGAGCTGGCCGTGTTGAGCTTTGAGCTGGCTTACTGGCAAGGGAGCAGGGATGACTACCGTGGGGGGAAATGGGTTTATGAGATACAGAGAGATACTGGCGTAAGAGTCCAGGGTCTGTGAGGACAGATCTGTGGAAGCAGAGGAATCGTATCATATATGAATGTGAGCTGCCAAAGCTCTATCCTCCAGAGAGGAGGCCATAGCTTTGAAAAGAGTGGGCCGTTCAGACAGCACATATATCTGTCTGAGCAAGAGGGATTCAGAGAGACATATCCATCTGAGAGGTCTGCTCACCTCACTACACCATTTCAAACTGGATATGTAATCCTGGATTTTTTTCCCGTTTGAACACTTCTTTGATTTGCGGGTGAATGAAGTACAGTGGTAAAATGGTAAGAAATGGTAAAACTCCATATGGCGTGTGTGTAAGGGTTCAGTTTGTTAAATTGTGGAATTCAATCAGACATATGGATCACTTTTTCCTTTGCTCATGGAAGACTAGGAGCCTGACCGGACTGACATTAAGTAACATAAGAACAAACACCAAACACCGACACACGAGCGCCAAAGGACCAAAAGCATAAGAACCCACAAGACTACACCGTCTGCAAGTCTGCCTTCGGTCCCCATGCCAAAACAAAAGAACGCTTAAAGTAAATGGCTCCTTAAATTGGCCCTTGCTTCCCCTGGAGAGTCCTCTGGTAAATGGAGCATCAATTATGCATGGCGGAGCGTAAGAGACACCGCAGGTGGACAGGCCGCTCCACCACGCTGGCCCCAGCGGATTACATTTCAACCGTCCGATATGATATCGATGCCCGAGTCTCTTAATGAAAAGCTAAGTGTCCGTGTGTGTGTGTATGTGTGTCCGTGTGTATGTGTGTGGGAGTCTGTGTCGGGCGTGGACGTGAGTAGGGGGGTGGTTTGACAGTGTCGGACCCTCGGCGCAGGCACGTCCAGCTGTGGGGAGTGATGCGGCGGTAAGGGGGCTGGGCGGGCCGGCCCGGCGGAGAGGAGAGGAGTGGAGAGGAGCGGAGAGGAGCGGAGGGCAGCGTGACCTGGAGCGGGCCTTGTCAGCGTGCCCGTTCATCATCCGGCTCCCTCTATTACAGCAATGAGTCTGCAGATCAATAGACAGACGCTCGTATATCTCCGTTACCATGGCATCTCGGGGGCCACTGACCCACTTCTCCTTTAACACCACCAACCTCTGTCTCTCTCTCTCTCTCTCTCTCTCTCTGTCTCAGAGCCTCTATCCCTCTCCCCTTTTCTGCAATGTCTCCTTTTCTCCCTGCCCTCCCTCCCTCTCTCTCATTCTCAGGCTTCTATCTCTTGGCCTGACTCCTCATCTTTGATCAGATGGCCTTTATTTAATCCGGTGCTGTTGTGATGCCTCTTCTGTAATGTCAGCGGTCAGCTCTGCTCAGCTCTCCGCGGGAATGCTCTTTTGACTTTCCTTCCTGCCTGTCAGTGGCCAGTTGTCTGCTCTCTCTCTCTCTCTCACCCTCTCTCTCTCTCTCTCTCTTCCTCTCTGACAGGCTGTCTGTTTGAAGGCAGTGAAGGCTACTTGGTGGTCGGGCAGAGTTCACTGTGATTGTTGTGCTGTCGAAATTGCATAGTGATGGGTCAGCTCCAAGTCTTCTTAGTCCATGCCTACACCCGGTATATCAATATGTTTTTTATTCTGTATTCTGAAGTCAGCTTTCTATAGTAAAACTGAAACAAACCGAGTCAAATTTACTGATGAATAGGGTAAATTAAAAGCTCACTAGGGTAAATTAAAAGCTAAATAAAAAATAAAAAATCTTTCATGCATTCGACTGAGCTTATATTCAGCCTTGCTGCTGACAAGGTGCACAGGAAATGACAACACACAGCAGGAGGACACTCTGGGAGTTTTTCCACACACAGAGAATGTGCTCTTGAACCGGTTCAGTACAGAATGTTTTGAACCTTGGTGTGGTTTTTGACCAGGCAGTGCCCTCAGCAGAGGGTGTTGCATGCTTAAACAAAAGTTAAAGGGACACTTCACCGATTAGCATTAAGCTTTTTATCTTTAGAAAACCAGTCATGTTTTTGAATGGTTGTGCATCATTCCCTCAGTTTGCCTTAAGATGGGAGAAATACGGATTTCAATGTTGGACTTCCTGCTTTCAATGATGTAAAAATAAATCATTTTACATCATTGAAAGCAGGAAGTCCGATTCATGGGTTTCATTGAAATCCGTATTTCTCCCATCTCAAGGCAAACTGAGGGAATGATGCACGACCATTCAAAAACATGACTGGTTTTCTAAAGATACAAATGCTAATCGGTGAAGTGTCCCTTTAATGACATGCATAAACAAGAGATAGTAATGACAGTGGTAGTCCCATAAAAGAAATGATGCTACAGTAGTGAACTCCTGCAGTTTAATGCTAGTTGTCTAGTTTTGTTTACTTGTGGCAACAGTTGATACAGAAAACTCGCCCTTTTAGCCTCTGAATGGTAGAATGATACACTCACTCAAGATCACAGAAAAAAACCCCAACTATTTCTTGGTTCCAGCTCCGAACCAAAGTACCATGTTCGGTTTTTGTTTGGTCAAAATGACAGTTTTTGTTTGGTCAAAATGACGGTTCAAATGTTGGTTCACGAATGCCAACAGAAACTGGTTCTCTGTCGGTGAAAAATGGCTATCCGAGTCAGCTTCCCAAGAATGAATAAGTGAATTGAATGATGAGCATAAAGATATAAAAGAATCTTTCAAAATAAACTGTAATTCTTTTTTTTTTTAAGATTATTTTTTGGGGCTTT
>NC_084995.1:34403867-34446367 GCF_963854185.1 Sardina pilchardus | reverse complement strand
TGCACATGAATGGTATGACATTTTATTCTTGTAACCATCATATGGGCCAATGATTTTTCTACTTATGGCCAATGGCCTTTAACTGCCAGAAATCTACTGGCCATCCTGAATCTGAGATTACATACATGGCCCCATGTGCAGGTGCTAAAGCCAATGGTCATGTACAAATACGTCCTCATTAACGTGTGAGTGTTTGAGAGAGAGAAACAAAGAGACATACAGAGAGAGAGAGAGAGAGAGAGAGAGAGAGGGGGGGGGGGGGGGGTTGATATAGGATATCATTTGATGATGATAGTTAAGTTATGAGTTCACAAAACACAGCTTGTAGTAGTCCATTTGTCTTCCAAAGACTTCAACTAAATAAGAGCAATGACACTCAGTTGAGCGCCTATGTCCACCTCATAAAGCACCATGACACATACACTGACCAGTCCCTAGAATATTCTTGCAAGTTCAAGACGCAATAGCATTTCCATGCCGGAACACAAAAAAAAATTAAGATTCTTGTCATCAGCCAGGTCCTGGAGCAAACACCTCACCAGTAAATCGCCTAATAGCGCAGCATCTTAACCAAGCTTTAAAAACAGAGCTTAATGGAAGGCTACGGATGTCCTTCTGTGCATCTGTGGATCGTGTCTCTGTGTCTTTGTCTGAACAGTGAGCTGGCAAGGCGACTGCGCAAATGTTCTGTTTTTATTGAGGAGCTGCTGATTCTCAGCTGAAGGAAATTGATAATGAAGTTTTAAGACTGGGTGGAAAACAGAATCTTATATTGTAAACTCTAATCTGATATGCGAACTGCTCTACAGCTGAGGTATAGACGATCTGACTCAACTTGATCTAGCGTGAAGTGAAGTGTAGTTTGCTGCGCTTTGATTCAACTTGATGCTTACACAGAGCCCAGTTTCATCAGGGGCCTCTGGATGCTCTTCCTTGTGACAGCACTTTGTACCGGCTCAGAGTCCCTCTCAGTCAGGCACTGAGGCACTTTGAAGGGATGTCACCCGCACAGACGACCTGCTTGGGGGACGCTGCTTAGTAAACTTCACACGCCACAGTTTAAAGGCATCTGCTTGAAACACAACCCACCACAATCATACACACACACACGTCACACACACACACACACACACACACACACACACACACACAAAGACACGCTACTCCCACGAGCACCACATCTGCCAAGCCATAGCCTGCAGAAGGGATCACCGCAAATCCAGCAAAAACAAACCACATGGAAACATGTGCAAACATCAGATGCTGCATGGACTGTTATGGAGATCTGGACTGGCCAGCCACCCGGAGACCCCGAGGGTCTACCTTACACACTTGCCAATCTGCCCCCCGGATGAGCAGTATAACAGCTACCCTGAGAGGAAGCATTACATCACTGCCACAGCACTTAGTGCTGGAGACACTGAAATGTGCATAGAAAATGTATGGAAAGTGCATGGAGACACAGGTTAGCAGGCATCTTCTCCTTTTTGCCATTTAACAAGGTGAAATGATAGCAACATGGCATAGTGGTATTTCTGTCATTTAATCAGACAGTAATTAAGTAGACTAATGTAAGAAGAAACCGTGTGCACTGACTGAATAAAATATCTATTCTGATTTTTTTCCCATCAACTAACAACCTTGGTATCTACGGTCATATAGCAGCTTGTGTAAAGTCACTGGAAGTCACATGCCTTTCCATCGATATATTAAACAACAGCATGTTACACTTTCTAGCTGGCTGCTCAGGGAAAAGAATAATTTCAGGTATTATCTGCACGCATGCAAAGACAAAAAAAATCCCGTTAAAGTCACATTACCAATGTCTGCGAATGTCTTTTGTCAAAACACGGAGTATTATTCCAAATATCAGCCGCCGATTGCGTCTCGTGGTGGCTGCACAAGGTTGCACGATGCTTTGCTTCGTTGGCAGAAAATCTCCACTGTCCGCTACATACACATACACATACACACACACACTGTGACTTCTGTTATTCGAAAATGACCACGGTCGCATCATCACTGGTTGTATGCATTATTTTCCTCACCATGTCTGCCTTCTCCCTCAGCTGTGCTGGTCGTGTGAGAAATGATGTTGCATTTTCTTGGTGATTGCAGAGGTGCGAGTTGGTGTTGTAGCCCAGATTGCGGCTCAGTATCCAACCCATGCAGAGAGCAGCTCAGGAGCGCTGTAGGGCGCTAACGGAAACGCAACAGTCTGAGCAGCGGCAGCGACCGGCAGAGGTCAGGGGACGAAGTCCTCACGCGCCTGCTGCAGGGGTCCGGAGTTAAAACATCGGCTCCTTCGGTTCGGCTACGTCACATTTCACATGGTCTCCTAGAGAACAACCTCGACTACAGTACGAATAGGACAAGATATATTTAGGCGATTTGTCAATAGTTTTATTCACCTTATTGAAACAGAATTTCTATCAACTCATCAACAACTCCCCTGTAACTGTATCTGCCTACACTTAGAATGCGCAAACGCTCCCTTTCTTTTGACAATATTACTACAGAAAAAAATTATTGCAAATACTAATAATGCCTACTGTAAAAAAAAAAAAAAAAAAAAAAATCTCCTGAACTAGGCTACATTAATTACATTGTCAATTTGTTGATGGAGGGCAGTTAGGACAAACCAACATCCTAATTAACAAGACAAAAACATCCTGAGAAGGACACCAACTGAGAAGAAAGCAAAACACGATATATAAAATCAAATGCCACACTGCCACACCTAGATAGAACCATTGGAACACAAAAAACCCTAGCAACAGCAGGCAAGTGATCATGCCACTGGGGTCTAACTGGATGATTGGCGACTAACCACATCTCTTCACAGACATTACAGCCAAGCTATGTGCACTTATTTGTGCTCATCTGAAAGCTGCCTGCCATCAGGACCTAAGGATCCACACCAACCATCCTCAGCCAGCCAGTCAGTCTCTCAGCAGGCAGATGCTGTAACTGCTGACTACCACCGAGAGGACTTTCTGCATATCTATTGCGCATGGTCCCATAAATCAACCCTAATGAAACTGTCAGACGTCACATGCTTTCGTACATCCATTTAAACCTAGGACTAGCATTAAAAAACATAATTTAAATACTCTTTGTGGCGCCCCCCACTTAACAACCCTGCATGAAGAAAACAGTCAGAAACTAGCTTATACTGGTAGCTGGTTTTAGATAGTCTATCTAATTAAGCCCTTGAAACATATCACTTCACAGATGCTTGCTGTATTTTTCTGTGACAAAGTGTACCATGTTGAGGAGATGAGGGAGCCTGCAGACAGTGGTCTTAAAGTTCCACAAGAATACAATTTGGTGGGATGGCCTACTAAAGTACTCTGGCTCGCTGACACGATAAGGCACTTTTATCATCTGTCTCGCCACACTGGTCATGCTCACTCGCATAGTAAATCACAGCAGGCCCTCCTTGGGACTATTTAAGACAGGTGCTAATTCAACCAGAAGCGATACTTTGCAAGAGAGTCCTGATTTAAATGGTGGCCGTCTTGTAGTCAAACCATTCGGGCTTAGTTCTATGCCTCTTTTTAACTGAGGTAGAACCCATTTTGCCCCACTTCATTGCAATGCTTTTGTCTTTCATTCACACATTGGTAATTTGCGACTACAGATTTGTGAAACTAGAAATTGGAATTAGGAATGCTGCTACACCTGTTATGAGACCTGCCAACCTGCAGTCACAGTTATTTTTTCCTACTGTATTTCTGACAAATGCTGCACAACAGTGTAAAGTAAGGAAATGCACACATACTGTATACAGAGAGAAGAGGGAGAGAGCAGAGGGACAGAGGAAGAAAACAACAAAGCACTGCACAGCATGCCCCTGAATCACTGCCTGAGTTCATTATAATCCCTAGCAGGGTTCTGCAGCAAAAAACATTAGAACAGCATCCACCAAAATGGAGCCTCTTCATGGTGAACAAGGGGGCGAGTATGAGCAGAGAGATAAGAGTGAATGCAACCAAACACGTGAGCGATGAGAGTCGAGCCCTGTGGGTCGGAGTGAGACGGAGCCATAGGCTTCCATAAGCTTGGATGGAGCCATAGGCTTCTATAAGTGCCTGTGCCAGCGACTGTATCTGTCTGCAGGTCTGTCTGTTTTCATCTCCTGTATGATCCGGTGAGTGTGTCTAATGCTTTTCATATGCATCCATATTAATGACCTTTTTTTTTGCAGCGCATGTTAGAGCTGCCTGGAACGGAGTTGACACTGCATCAGTGTGGGTCATATGGGACTGTACTGGGAAAATGGCACCGCGATTCACTGCTCTGATGCAGCAAGCAATCAGAGAGAGCATGGCAGATGGTGGGACAGCAAGAGCCAGTGCTACAGTACCTACTCTGGTTCAACAAAATGTATCTGTGGAAGCTGAGCTGGGAGCATTGGGCTAAGTGATACTAGACACATCCCAAACATTAAGTACAATCATTGAGGAAATTGCATTTAGATATTTGTATTTGTTATCATTATTTTTTTTGTCTTCTGCTTTGTTGGCTTCTGACACAGGTGATGTTTATTAGTGTGATTTTAAGGAGAATATTACAAAATCAGAGGTCCTGAATTTACATTAGGGATTTCTTCCCTGGTGTAAGACAGAGCAAGACAGCTTAGTGCACTGTCAAATGTGAAGGTTTAGCTGTTATCTTTGCAAAAGGGATTAGGCCTAAACCTGATTTTGCCCACTTTTATGCTGGTGGAAGTGAAAGTTACGACATCAAATGACTACAAAAGCCCATTCCATGACAAATACTCTATCTAAGAACATACTGACGAGAAGGTCTGACATATGGACAGAAAAGATAATGCCGTTTGCGAGAGGATCAGGCTGTGGAGGCGTGCCGTTCCATTTGTTCTTTGCGGGAGCGGGGGAAATGTGCCTCTGCTTAACACACAGCTGTGGCACCTTCAGCCAGCCTCGTCTCTAAGTGCTGCCCCAGTGAACACGTTGGAAATTAAAGCTCGCGCTCTGGTGGTGTAAAGGCTGAAAGAGCCATGTTTCTGTACCACTAAACTCGATTAGCGTCACCGTGAGCACGAAACGAGCCTCGGAGCGGCTAGAACGCGCTCCTGCAGGCAAGAAGAGTCGGCGTACGGCACAAACAAAAGAGCCCCGCGAGCCATATCTGCCATAAGGCACGAGGCCCCCACGCTCGCTGATATCAGCCTTACCAATTTGTGCTTTATTTATTAATCTTGTTTAACTGTTTTCTTTTTTAAAGTACATCTCCCACCACTTAAGCCGCTCGTTTGTCATGACACTCAGGGGCATAGCAGGAGAGAGAGAGCGGGGCTTGCGCGGGTAAAAGGCACAGGAGAGAATCCATGAATCAGCGTAATAGATGCCGCCTCTCATCTGCCAGCACGCGAACGTCCTCGGCTGCGCCGCGCCCCCCCCCGGGGGGCCTCGGCAGGCTCGGCGCCAACTCCGCCCGTGAGCCTGCGACGCCGCGGAGCAATGCATCAGGTCCGACGCCGCCGACATTTGAAATGTGTTAATTAAATGTACCACAGACCATGTCGCCATGCTTAATGCACTTTTAATAAGTATCATGGTTGAACACTCCTCATTTAAGCAGTGACCTTGAAGCCACTCATATTCACAAGCTGAAGTTATGCAAATGATGAACTGGGGATCTCGCCATCGGATTTTTTGCTCATGCAGCTTCACCTCTTCAGGAATGCCCACGAATACAGCAGAACCAAGTCTGTGATCGCCTACTGGCTGCCATGATAGCACGGCCATCTTTAAGGCCAGATCCGCCTCCAGTAGTGGTGTAATAGAGAGCCAATGCATTAGTACAAACAAAAACACAGCAGATATAGGATATCAGTAAAACACACACAACTTTGCTTTGCTAAAATTTCTCCAAATTTTTTCAAGTAGGGTTGTGTCAATGGACTGATCACACACAAACAAGGGGCGAGTGACAAAGGGGTTCCCCCGTTTCTCTCAACTCGCCGTCTCCACTGTCCAAGTCGCCTGTGAACCACCGCCTGTGGTGTTTTTTCCGTGCGCGGGTGAGTGGTGGTGGATGATGATGGAGCAGGGACTGGGTGCTTGTGTCGGTCGCTGAGGTGGCTGCTGTGCTTATTTGAGGACCTTGTGGTAGGGGTAGAGTTGCAGGGCTGCGGTGAAGGTGCGGATGTCCGTGATGACGGTGGCCGAGGCCAGCTTCGGGGAGACGGGCAGGAAGGTGAGCTTGGACACCTCGCCGTAGGAGGACGAAGCGGCGCACTTGATGACGCCACCGTCATCCCCACCTCCTCCTTCTTCTTCTTTGTGCTCCTCGCTGGGTGGGTCATTCTCCTCTACCCCAAAGCCCACCACCTGTGAACAGAGAGCCACCATTTTAACTCCACTCCGAGCTTTTCACTCTACATTGGGCATCTGTTTCCTCAAAACACGTTTTAACAGGAGTGCCATTCATCTATTGCTTTTTGGTGAGCTTGCTCTGCAGATTGGTCCAGCCACCTTCTCAATCATGCCCATTGCTGAATATTCAAAAACCCAGGAATCAATCAAAAACAGCAGCAGTTGAACCCAGGAAATGCCAGAGAACACGCATAAAGCGTTAGTAGTGACTAACGTTTCGACGCCACAGTCTTCATCTGAGTCAAACCGTTTGACTCTGATATTTTATATATTTTACAGTTGTCAACGTTTTAACTGCATTAGTTTGACTAGATTGACCCTCTATATTCATACATGAACGCCCTCCAACTGAGTATTTCACTTATCGAAGTTGTGAATTTACATTAATTCATCTTGAGTACAGGAGTGGAATGACACAATGGTGTTTGGACACAGATGTCACTAGTCAAACAACTCCTCTAGAGCTAAATTACATTGATCGAAGGAAAAACAAGATTGAGGCTTTACCACAGAGCAACAGTGCAAGTACTGAGGGCCAATCGGCAAACACATCCAAACCGCCATTTTTTAATACTAAAGTACAGTCTGGTACACATACAGTTCAAGATGCTTCATTTTATGTATAGGGACCCTATTCATACTAGTGCAGAAGTGTGGTGCTATTTGGAGCATCATTACTGTTTCAAAAATGGCGCTTTTGATACGTCTGGCGATTGGCCCTTAGTACTTGCACTGTTAGCCATTTGGGTTGTAAGAGCTAGAGCCGGTCAAATACTAGAAAGAATAATACTTCTTCGATCAATGTAATCTAGCTCCCTGGGTTTCCAATTACTCCTGAATTACACTTCAGAAAAATATTGCAACACGTCAGAAACATTCATTATACTGTAAGTTGGCTGTGCATTCTCAATATTTTCCATGTAGGATGTAGCTCTATAGATACTGTAGCAAATGTACAGGACTATTTTTTTACCATCAACTTATAGGCTGTCGTCATTAACAAGGGACAGTGTTTTGAATGATGGATATTGCTATTTTTGATCAAACAACACTTTCTAGACACAGGTGTTACAAGATGTTACAAGAGCGCAAATTACATTGAATCACAGTTGTTTAGAAACTACACGGCTAATTTTTGTAGAAACACACCCTTGGATGGGTACTATCTTTAGGGATTCAGTAAACAACCGCAAAATGAATCGATTTTTTTTCACAATCTCAACTGGAACTAATGCAATTATGGTTAATCTGGTCACATCTATTATTTTTATATTCATATCCTCCTCCTTGTGTGACAGACTGTGAAGCTAACCTAACAGGAGTGCTCCTGATGTACTATGCACTCTCACGGATCACACGTTTTTGGAAGAAAGAAATTTGAAATATTGAACTGAAGCTCGACTTTCAAAAATTATATCGCAAATAATATATATCCCAATATATTTCCCCAAATCATCAACCCTAATTCAACCCTTTTTTTTACCAAATGTGTTTGGTGTACTTGGTGACTGACATGCGACCAGAAGTTGCGACGGTAACGCATCCTGCTATTTAAAAACAAGAAGATGATTAGTTTAGCGTTATCCTATTGCGGAGAGGGAATTTGAAAGACAACTGTTTATCCCACCCCTCCGATTGAGCCCTGCCTACGGTGAGTTCCCAGACCCTACATCTTGATGTGGGTCTGGCTTGTCAGGGCTTATGGGCTTACATGAACACTCAGCTTCTTGCTGGTTTGGCCCCGGTGCTCCATGTACCAGGAAACCAGCTCAGCCTTCGTCATCAGCTTGAGGGCATCAATCTGAGCGGGAGGCACAGAGAAGAGATGTGTTTCAAGTCTGTCATTTGTTTCATATCGCTGACACAAAGCTCATCATTCATAACTACGCATGAGCGCGAACCCCCGCACCTCTCGGTTGAGTCTGTCGAAGACGTACTGCTGGGTGACCACCTCCGCCCAGTTCCTGTCCACCTCCTCGCCCAGGTGCGTGTCCTCGCACTCCTTCAGCTTGATGAGCGCCGTCACCTGGGTCTTGAAAGCCTCATCGCTCAGGGCAGTCATCTTCTCCCCGAAACTCACCAGAAACTCCTCAATCTTCGTCTCAACCAGCTCTGTACTGAGGTTGGGGAAAAAAACACACACACGCACGCGGGCGCACACACACACAAAGGCACAGGCAATGTATTATAATTCCACAGAACTTTAAAAGAGGCGTCAAAGGAAAATGAAATCAAACACAACAGAGCCGACAGAATCCATTTTCGGGGGCATTTCCGCGGCAACAGTGCTTAGGCAGCCTCCGTCTCCGCGCTGATGAAAATGCTGCCACGCGATTAGGACTGTTACAAGACAGGCAACAATGCATTGAGCGTCTAATTAACATCTTGGGTAATTGCTGTCTCTTCATCATCCGCCTCTTAGCCGTGATTGCAGTCATTACTGTAAGCAGATTTGCAGACTGCAAATTAAATCAGGGCCGCTCACTTGAACTTGGTCGCCTGCGTCTCCACGGTGACGGAGAAGCCCAAGACCCCGGAGGTGTTGCGGCAGGTGGGGTACACGTGATACCTGAGAGGGGAGCAATGAAAAGGTCACGGCAGATGCAATCCCACAAATAAAACAAACACAAGCAGACCTAATGAAATGACTAGACACAACAATTTGGAACGAACCCAAGGGTCTCTTTCGTCCTCAGGAAGTCAAAACATGGCTCCTCCATGTGCATCTACACACGAGGACAGAGAAGGGCAAGTGTGAGATGTAGAATACGTATACAGAATACATACAGACACATTGACATTTTCTGAAAATTCCCTTTAGGATCAATAAAGTACTCTCTCACACAAATACAAACAAAACACACACACACACACACAAATACAAACACACACACACACACACACACACACACACACACATACACACACAAATACAAACACACACACACCAGACACACACACGCACGCACGCACGCACGCACGCACGCACGCACGCACGCACGCACGCACGCACGCACGCACGCACGCACGCACGCACGCACGCACGCACACACACAGTTATCTCCCTGCACTACAGTAGCTGAGTACTCTACATCCTCCTCCCCATCTAATTCCAGAGAGAGTCATCTCAAGAACCCCTGAGGGCTGTTGGTCTTGGAGGACAGCCAGCCCAAGGCAGAGTGGCCGGGATGGCTCTCTGGTTGGCCGACGGGACGGACCCCCCCCCCCCCCCCCCCCATCGCCCCCCCACCCCCCCCCCCCGCAGCCCACTCACCACTAGCAGCTCCATCAGCGTGTGCTCCCGCAGGTTCTTGGGCCCCGACTGAAGAGGGAGAGGAGAGCAGGTGAAGCAGCTTATCAAAACACAGACACTTTTAAGGGGGCCAATCTAAGCCCACTTTGGCAGTTTCTGATGAGGTGAGGTTAATTTAAGGTTAAGAGGCAATGCCACACGATGGGATGGTGTTTGATCACAAGAAGCTCTTGTAACGGTCTATTAAAAAGACTGCCGGTGCACTATCTTTGTTTAAAATCAC
Organism: Sardina pilchardus; assembly: GCF_963854185.1. Lineage (NCBI taxonomy): Eukaryota > Metazoa > Chordata > Actinopteri > Clupeiformes > Clupeidae > Sardina > Sardina pilchardus. The sequence goes on along the minus strand of NC_084995.1, from coordinate 34,436,424 downwards.
ATTTCCACAGAATAGTTTTCTATCCCAAGAGACTCATCATACAAAGGGATTGAGAATTCACAGACAGACAGCGAGCAGCACATAGTTGATTATCAAAACAAAATAAATACTCCTTTCAACACACAAAAGAGTGGTCGAGACGGACACACCTGGTAATAAACGGTGACCTCAGAGTTAGCATCTCCTTTGTTGAGAGTCTTGACTTTACAAAGGTGGTGCTGCTGAGGAAGCTCCACCACTCGGAAGAGAACAGGGACCTCTACTGACAACTTCTTGAACTTCAGCTTCCTGAAAACAAATGAGGAGAGGATGTTCTCCAGAGGTACTGTATAACAACACACTGTTCATTCCCACCCAAAGTCCAAGAACAAATACTCACTCTGTAACATACTGCAGAAACTCCATTGATTCCTGTTAACAAAGAGTAGAAACAACAGATGTCAAGTGTATTTATATCAATGGCAAAGGGATCACTATTCAACCAGGAGCCAAGAGCGCCCACCCACCCTGCTAGTGAAGTTGCCCTGCACCAGGCCCTCAGCATACAGCTCGGACTTGAACCCGCCGACAAAGTCCATGAGGTCAGCGACGGTGAGGCCGTCCACAACAGCCTGGTACTTCTGGATCATGGACAAGCGCGCGTGTTCTAGGATCAGCAACCGCACGTCCCTGAGGTCGAGGGGAGGAGAACACAGAAAGCAAATGTGGAGAACCGACATAGAGATAGCATCTACAGAGGATTAGATGCTATTTTGTGTCTACTGCAGGTGTTGGTGGAACTAAGTAGGCCCCCAAGGTACAAAAAAGTAACTTGGAGGAGGAAAAGTAAGAAGAATACATTATGCTGAAGAGGGAAGGTGGCCATATTTAGACGTCTGACATACTTTCCTAGTTTCTCTGGCTTTATTAGGATGTTGAAGTAGGTCTTCTTGAGCTGTTCAGCAAACATGGTGAACACATCAGCAGCTGCACTGAAGTCCGTCAGGTGGTCCACGATCAGGTTGAACAGCAGCTGAAACAACACGAGACGAGAGGCCGTGTCTCAGAGGCAACCATGCACTGGAATTCTGAACCAACATTAATTGTCTGTGCATTCTAATGCTAACACAGACACAGACATCTGCTTTGGTGTTGTTTAATTTTTTTTCTACTTCAATTGACAATTTTTGGGCTCTTTTTGTGCTTTAATTGACATATGACTACATGTGTTTTGTTGGCTGTGTGAGTGTGTGTGAGTGAGTGAGTGAGTGTGTGCGCGCGCGTGTCTCCTCACAGGTAGCTTGTGGTTGAAGCCCTTGACCTTGATGACTAGGCCGTGCTCCCCGGCCACCAGCTTGTACTCCAGCTGTGCCACGTCGGCCTCGTATGCCGGCTCGGCCAGGTTGTGCGTCAGGATGTTCACAAAGAGGTCGAATAACACCAGGCTGAGGAAGACAGAACAGGAACAGGAACAGGAACAGGGGCAGGAAGCCTGGAGTCAGATCAACTCAGCTGATTTGGGTAGAGCAGGCAAACGTGCTAACCTCAAGCATGAGCAGCGTGGACTTTAGTAAGGTTTAAAGGTTTGTAAATCCACTTTACAAACCTTCCTTATGCAAATGCAAAGTCTCAAGTCCAATTAAAGCTAATTTGAAAACTTGGAAATGTCAATTTACTACTTTAACATCATAGGTAAGACACTGAAGTATTAACATGATACCACACAATAGCTAATTCATGCAAGTAATAATTCATGTTTTGTCAGAATTTTGTCAGACTTTGCACTTTGTCCAGAATGTAAGCTACTGACATTGGGTAGTTTCATACAGAACACTTCACAGTTGGTGAGTATGTAGAAAAACCACCAAACAGCTGCCACTGAGCCCTATCTCACATCTATCTGTCAGTGAACCCTTACAAATCATCCTACACTCATTGCTATGCCAAACTTGTACTATTCTAGACAGTATACGCTGTGCTTTGAACAATAAGACTTGCCAAAACAAAAGGTGGAACTTTTCCCTCTATCATCATAATACAATCATTTATATCCAAAGCACTTAGATGCACTTACTTTTTTGCAGACTTCTGAATCACAGGTGAGATTAAGTGGAACCGGATATATGCTGAAGACGAACGCAAAAATTACCACCAACACAAAAAACAACAATAATTGAAATCTCATTTTAATAGCACATCAGTGAGCCTCTCAAAGAAAACAAATACCTTTTGGTATCTTGAACTTGTTGTCCTTCTTATACCAAAGACATCCTCTATCGCTGTTGACCACCCTAACAGGATATTCCGTGTCAGGACAGTCCGATGTTTTCAGCGTAAAATCGGTTGCTGGTAGGAGAGAGTGTAGACCATCAACACTTGCAGTACACTTTAAGACAAAATGCTAATTGGTTCAAACTAGACCACAATATAGGTACTTCATGCATCATGCTACTGGGTTATATAGTCCATCACAGTACTTCCGCTCAATTGCCTTTTCTCCTAAATAAATAATGCCGTCTCTCATACACACATACCAATGAATTTGTTCTCAGCTGGGAGGTGCAATTCTGGGTTCAGTTCAAAGTCGCCTGTCCAGCGCTCGGTCCATTCCTTCTGGACATCTGCAGTGGACAGAGGCCAGGAGACAACAAGAACTGTCAGGCTAAGAAAACCATTTTACCTCTCAGTCAACACGTGGCATTCAAGTGCTAAGATTCACTCTTAGGGATCTCTGTTAGCCACCAGTCACAGAGCATTACAGTTAGCCAACTCTTGACCCCCGCCCTGTAAATCATTTCACACGTTAGCCCAGTGGGGCTCACCCTCGATGCTGTACTGCGTGCCAAACCACTTCTCCCTCAGGCAGCACTGGCCCTCGTGCTCCGGGGACAACAGCATCAGGTTGGCCTTGTCTGGGGTCAGCAGGGACAGAGCAGCAGAGATGACCTGAGAGGGAGAGAGACGGGAGATAGAGAGATAGAGAGAGAGAGAGAGAGAGAGAGAGAGAGAGAGAGAGAGAGAGAGAGAGAGAGAAAGAGAGAGAGAGAGAGAGGGGGGGGCAGGAGAGGGGAGGAGGAAAGAGAAGTGCAAGAACAGGAAATTATATGTGCCTAAAATGATCAAATACCTTCAAAAGACAATATAGAGAATAGCCTTTCTTGACATCGTACATGGCCGAGCTTAAGCCTGAATTCAGGCACCATGCCTGAACTCTATCAGGCCTGGAAAAAGAGAGTAGATATAAGGAGAGAGAGAGAGAGAGAGGAGATAGAGAGATAATGAGGGAGCAGAAGAGAAGAGGAGAGGAGGAATGAGAGAGGCAGAGGAGAGGAAAGAGAAGAGGAAGAAGAGAGTAGACATAAGGAGAGACAGTAAGAGAGAAGAGGAGGTGAAGAGAGGATAGAAGAGGGAAGAGGGAGAGAGAAAGAGAGAGAAATAGACAGAAAGTGAGGGTCCAGTAAAAGAGAATTGGCTTGTGATTAGAAAAGGTCTTACTATTACCACATTATCAGCTGAAGGACACCTGTTATACTCAATGATATGGTTTGGAATAAGAAGCTTCTATTGAGGTGCAGTCCTTGGAGAAACAATGATAAAAGCACAAAGGCTGTAATAAGCATGTCAAGTACCTCTGGTTTGAACTCAAACATAAGCTGGTCTCCTGTCAGGTAGTCCTCCTTTGGAAACAGCTGCATGTTTTCACAGATGTCCTCCACATATTCAATTGGATCCGTCTGTAGAGCATCCAATGTCAGCAAAGTGTGTATCACTTTCTCAAAATCATGCAGTGAATTATAACAAATATAAGAGAATGACCTGTACCTGTTCCTGATAGTGGAACTCATTTGCTTCAATCTTTTGAATCTCCTCATATATTCTGAAACCATGCGCAGAAAGAGGAAGAGAATGAATCAGTGAGCCAGCAGACACACAATTATCATGTTCAGTTTTGTCCTTTACATTTATAGGCCAGGTGTGTGGACTTGGAGTGGAGGCCCTTATTCTACTCTAAAAATACTGCAGGTAACCTACCTCTGCTGAGGCCCCAGGGTCTGTAGCATTTTCATGTACTGGAACACAAGGTGGACCACCTGCAAAAGAAGCCAGGACCCACATCTCATATCAGGACCGATCTAACCCCATCACCTCGGGCAACAGAACATGACAGCCCCCCTGTAGCCCTGTGACACGCTAAGTGCAGCAGAAATGACAAGCATTGCCTCCCCCCTTTCCCGTGAGTTTAACGTTTTTGAGCGTGGCCGGTTGAAGACCACTGAGGCTTTTTCGGAGGGGAGCAGAGTGAGGCACTAAACTTGATTAGGGAGCGTTAAGCAGCGATAGGACTGAATAAACCCAGTGGATAATGGATACTGGATTGCTTTAACCTGCTTCCTGTCTGGCTCAGGGCCCTACTAATCCTATTAGACACACATGCATCAAACCTGCTCCACTTACTTCAGTAAGGATACTGGAGAAAGGGGGGGGGGAGGCGGAGGCCACCACACCACTGTAATGATGTTAAGTGTGACTTGTACAATATACCATGTAAGGTTTGGGAGCCTTTGGGTTAAAGCCATGTCTGGTCATCTCGGAATGCTTCAATTTTTTAATGTCGGAGGACTTCAGTGTACTGTAAGCAGGATGAATGAGGCAGTGCATTATGGGTAGTGGGTCTCTGAGCTGGAGGGCATGCACTGACCTGATAGAAGTTCTGGAAGCCCTCGTCAGTCAGCGTGATGGAGACGCTGAAGATGGAGTAGGTGGTGTTCTGGTCAAAGCCGGTTTCGCTGTTTCCCCCAAAGAGAGCCAGCGCCCAGCACCTGAGGGGGCGAGACAGAGACACGAGAGAGGTTTGCCGTTTCTGTCACACGAGAAGCAGAATTTCAGAATCCGCGCGGGATTAGTTAGAGGACAGCGTTTCCTTCGCGCGTCTGGACAAGACGACACTTACTTTTTCCTCAGCAAAGACAGAATGCTGCCGGTTCCTTCGTGGCCGATTAGCCAGGATATGTAATGGAGGGGTTTTACCCTGGGAACAAACACATAAGCCAGGTTTGAGTTTAGACAAAAAAGAAGCTGTTTAGACCACCTTGAAATGGTGGATAGCTTTGTAATTGGTGGAGATTCCCAGTGTTCTCACCTGTAATGTTTTTCCTGAGGAGGCAGGGCCCAGGTGATGGTGAGGGCGTGAACTTTTCTAACAGGCACCACTGCAACACAGACGGGGTTCCAATGGCATATTTATTACACACACACAACTTTAGCCCAAATATTGCATGCCACAGGTATAATATACTATTTCATCAGTGCATGGCATGCTCAACCCGTTACTGAACTAACACTTTTAGAGAAGCAACAACTACACGCTATACAAATAAACGGACTTGACTTGACTTGACATTTATGGGTGATCTTAAGGAATAGCAATGTATCTTTTGTAAAACATCATGTGTCATAACATGGTTAACAATAAAGTGTTCAGAACACCGTTTCCTAAAAAGGAAATGGCTTACAGACAGACCTCTGTAAAGCTTGTTGAAAGCTGGAGTGTCAAAAGGATCCACCAGCTCAGAGAAGTTAGGCTGCGGCTGAGCGCTAAAAAGGAAAATAAATAAATAACCGTGTCAATACAACCATGTCAGAGGATACAGTCAGACAAAGCCAGCACAGACTTGGACTTGGCCATAGTATGTCTCTCAACTCACTTGTTTGGAACCTTACTGAAGATCTCCCGCACCCATTCTTCTAGAGTGTCCAATTTCTCTGTGAGAAGGGAAAGCAGCACAAGTATGTTGGCAGGGGGAAATAGAATTTGGGCCATCTGTGAGTCAAGGCACCCCTTTGGTTTGGACAGGGAATGAAAAAAGGCAGAATTTAGCACACACACCTTTAGACTGCACGGCTAAGGTCATGTAACTGGCCGAATAGTATCTCTCCCAGAACTGGCGAAGACGCTTATAAACGTTGATCTTCTGTCTTTTGGGTTCATGCTTCAAAGTCTCAGCATTTCCTGGCCAGAAAGAAAACAAAAACATCAGCACTCTTTCTTAGAATTTAAAGGGATATTCCGCCATTTTTGGAAATACGCTAATTTTCCACCTCCCCTCGAGCAAAACAATCGATATTTACCTTGTTCCCGTTCATCCAGCCATTCTGTGAGTCTGGCGATACAACTTTTAGCTTCAGCCTAGCATAGATCACTGAATCGGATTAGACCATTAGCTTCTCGCCTGCTAGCTTCATGTTTAAAAGTGACTAAGATTTCTGATAATTTTCCCATTTAAAACGTGTCTCCTCACAAGTTAGAAAGTGCAATAAGACCAACTGAAAATGAAACCTGGCGTTTTTCTAGGCTGATTTGACATGGAACTACACTCTCATCTGGCGTAATAATCAAGGCAACTTGCAAACGTACCATAGGCGCAGTGATATCGTACGCAGCATCTGAAAATAGTCCCCATAGACATCAAGCAGTAGTAGTGCCAGTAGCTGCAAGTTGCCTTGATTATTACGCCAGATGAGAATGTAGTTCCATGTCAAATCAGCCTAGAAAAACGGCAGGGTTCATTTTCAGTTGGTCTTATTGCACTTTCTAACTTGAGAGGACACACGTTTTAAATGGGAAAATTACCAGAAATATTAGTCACTTTTAAACATGAAGCTAGCAGGCGAGAAGCTAATGGTCTAATCCGATTCAATGATCTATGCTAGGCTGAAGCTGAAAGTTGTATCGCCAGACTCACAGAATGGCTGGATGAACGGGAACAAGGTAAATATCGATTGTTTTGCTCGAGGGAAGGTGGAAAATTAGCGTATTTCCACAAATGGCGGAATATCCCTTTAACAGGTCGTAGACTGAGGGCACTTATGAACCAAGCATACGGGAATCAAGCATATGTTTTCACGCTGGGTCATTTCACATTGTGAAAGAGTGTGATTCTCACCCCAGCAGAACTTTCCCATGGGGTGGTTTTCCCTGGCCAGACCACCGAACAGCATCTCCTTACGATGAGAGTCGGATGGCTTTGCCAGCTGGTACTCTTTGAAGGAAACCATGCAATCACAATCAACAATAAGAACGATAGCCGATTGGACATCATCATATGCAATGGTTTTGGAAGTTCCCTTACCGCTGTCTACAGCTTCCACCTCTCTTTCAATGGCGTCTTTGATCATCAACGGACATATGAAGAACTGTGCCCACCTAGTATTACATGACAAATACAAACATATGTTCAAAACTAACGCAAGGTTACCTATCGAACATGCAGTGTAGCTATACGTTCTGAAGAAACTGTGTTCAACACTGACCATCAAAGACCATCAACCTTCGTTAAAATACCGAAGCAGTAGTCATACTCACCCTTGCACATACACATACACATAATAAAGGACATGCTTCAAAGCATGGCAAACGTGTGGTTAAAGGCCCAAGGTGGGCAGAGTCCACTTGATATTATGATATTACTGTATCCTAGACAAAGGATGTGTAATCATGTTCTAAATGTAACAAAAAATGAAACTAAGGACCTTTGTCTGTAACCTCCTTATGCATGCATATTGCTGTGTTTTTTGTGATACAATGTTTTGAACAATGGGAAGTCTTATTTAGACGAGTTAGAAGCTTTTCTGGCTGGTCTTTTTGGACAAGGTTTTGAGGCCTTGTGAGATTTCTGATTCATTTCCTTTTGTGGCCTTGTTGACCAACATTTCAACACTGTATAACAGTTCTGTTCGGTCTATCCATTCAGAAGTCAATGGGTGAGGACAGTGAGGCCTCACCATTTGCATTGCATTTGCTTTTCCTAGCATAACAGTTGAACAGTGATGAGAATCTGGCCTTAGTATTTCCATCCAACAATAATAACCAGTGCACTGCAGACATCTCTGCATGCTGTTTGTGAATACTACCAAATAATGGAGAGCAACACCTTTTGACTGTGCCTAACATATTTGCAAAGCTTCTATTAGTTTTAAAGAAGTGTTCCTCATTCAACTTTTAGGTGCAGATGTTTCTATGGCTGAATCCTGATTATCCATAAGCCCTGAACCCTCAAAGCCTTACATACTAACATACATCGTAAGTGATCAAGTTTGCGAAGGTGTAAGGGTTCAAAACACTAACAGGAATGGAACAGCATCTGTGACCTATCGTTAAATTGACAACACAAAAAAAACGTGTTTCCGTTTTATGGCAGTTGTTTACTAATTTTTTTTAAGCCTCCAGCCTCCCTTTGGGTAACCCCGTGTTGAATTGTAGGTAATTCCCTCGAGTAAAGTGTGCATAGATGCAGACTTACTGAGAGAGCACAGAAAGGGTGTGAGCGAGCCCTCAAGCACTTCACAGTTTCGCAGTGGGACAGCCCTAAACCCTCACGAAGTTCACGGGAACGCACATCAAAGTGTGCGAGATTGTGAGGGGAGAGATTGGGATTCAGCCTATATTTTGTGACTCGATCTCCCAGCAAAAGCACATGCGATTCCCCCGAGGATAAGAAACTGCAGACATTCAGTATGGCCTACCTATCAAGGGCTTCTTTGAAGTGTTTCCTCTGCACATCAAACTGGAATATCGTCCTCTCGCAGTCGGTGGAGGCATTATCACTGCCGCCGTGCTTTTTCAGGAATGCATCAAAGCCATTTTCTGATGGATACTTCTCACTGCCCATAAACACCACTGGGATAGAGGATGGCGGAAGGTGAGGGAGAAAAAAGGAACAAGAAAGGGAGGGTGAGAGAGAGAGAGAGAGAGAGAGAGAGGGGGGGGGGGGGTTACAAAAGCAAGCAAGAAAGTATTAAGAAAAAAAACTTTTCTGAAGCAGCAGAACTGGTATGTTTTGGACGACACCCAAATGTTTCATCCATTTGTAGCGACTCACTGTGTTCAAGGAAATGGGCTAGTCCTGGCAGGTCATTGGGGTCGCTGAAGCTCCCCACGCCAATGCAGAGTGCAGCAGCAGACTGGTGCAGCAGAGGAGAGAAAAAAAAGAGAAGGGAACTCGTGAGAGCCTACAAAACACAACACAACGGACAGACAAAGCGACTCTCACAGTCACAACAGAAAAACACCCCTAACCCCGCCACCAAGCCTGTTTCAAAGCCACAGATCCATTACGTCTGGCAGCTCATCTCATTGTTATCAATACAACTCTAGCCAGTTCCTCTTCAGAAGATGACTTGTTCACACAACTTACTTCCCAATTCAAATCACAAAAAGGGAAGAATGAAAAGAAAAGAAAAAAAAACATCAGTCTGGTACTCTGCTAATGTAATCACCTTCTGACACACAAACAGCCTTGCTAGCACACAGAAATAATTGTGGTACAAGCTACATGTTCACCTCCCACTCCCCATCTCATGTAACGCAATACCATGTAATAACTACCCCATTGCATCATTCACAGAGGCAGTGTCTAAACTGGGAGGCTGGTGACAGAGAAGCTAACAGGGTCCTACTGTGTGGGCACGAATCTCAGTATCGACCTGGCTCACATCTACAGGAAGCTGCAGGTATGTGTCAGTGTAATGAAAAAGAAAACCAAACCAAACAACAGACTTTGAGTTCATCTTTAAATATGGTTTCCTATGAGTGGCGGCTTGCTGTAGCAGAATGAGCTTGGCCACAAATTGCATGACACTATTTGAAATCAGTAATGACTCATTACGCTCTCAAATGCAGCACTGCTATAACAATGTTGTAAATAATACAGGGAATGTGTACAATCCTAATTTAGTGCAATTCAGTGCAATGCAGTGTGCGACTGAGGGATTACTGAGCGATGCTTTCCCAGCTCTATGTATTGAGCATCTCTTTGGCTTGCTGACCTGCTTTTCAGAGCTTGCTTTCTTCTTTCTCGTGTCATTTTCATCATCCAGGTCCTCAAAGTCACTGTCCTGTTCATCATCTCCCTCCTCCGACTCTTCGTCGGTGCCTTCTCCCGAGTCACCCTCCTCAGCACTCCCCTCTTCCTCCTCCTGCTCTTCCTCCTCCTCCTCAGATTCTTCATCATCATCCTCGGAGGCCGCCTTGCCGCTGAAGTCTGAGATAAGGAGAGCTCTCAAGCCGTTACCGAGTACAATGTACCTGGATTTCAAAGACGTAGAGAGAGAGTGTGTATGAGTTTCAGACAGAATCTTCAGTTTGTGCTGTATCCTGTCCATCCATACAGTAGCTTAATGGGTTAAAAGGGACAACACTCAACAGATCTTCTTTCACAGTGTGATAGACACCTACTGTAGTCCCAATCTAAGCAACGCTATGATGACAAGAGAGGAAACATGGGTATCTGCTTACATTCTAACATGAAACAAGCCTTTCAGTGTGCGATCAAATTCCATGTCAACTTGGCAAGAGCTTTACTCAAACCATGGCAGTAACAGTGATCTAATAGGATTATTAATGATCTTCAGAGATGTGAGAGACTGTAAAGAATTTCAGAATTGTATCAGATGAGTCAGTGAGCAAGCCAAAATCGCACTAGATAACTTGTTGACCTCATAGAGCTTTACCTGTACTGCTTTGGGTCACTGGGAGATTTCACAATTTCCGGATCTCCTTGACTGTCCTCTCCACCCCCATCCCCAGGAGGCACATCCTGGTCTCTTGGTTGTGAGAGCTGCTGTCCCTCTCCCCGATCCGAACCAGGCGTCGCGGCAGCTGCACTACATTCGGCATTTTTGGACTTGTTCGTGAGGGGCATTCTCACTGATGGCACTTTAGTACTGTGGCTGAATGACACCGTGTGACGATAAGAATGACAGGTAGACACCCACTTGCAAAGTCGGAGTGTACTTCTCGTTGCCTTGAACAGCGAAATCCTGAATATTTGATGCAAAATAACGGACAGACAGACAGGGTTGTGAGAGACACACTAGAACAACATGTGGAGAGGAAAACAATCGTATGAATGGCTTTGGAAGCTCTCTACATGCTGCTTTGTGCCAAAAACAATACTTCCAAATAAAATGCTGGCACGGCTAAGCGCCAACAGCTTTCATCATCAATAGATGTTTCACTCCCAACCAGTCCAAATGGCTTTGCTAGTTAGCTAACAGTTAATGTCACCCATTTCCAATGCGTTGGGAGATACAATGTAATACAGATACTGTAGGCTACAGAAATCATTTTCTCCCGACACATGGGTGATGTAACGTGGAAGTAGCCCTTTACAGTGGCACTGACTTTATCCACTGTAAAGTCAAAATGGGTAATCGAAACTGATAGATCAGCCACGTCAATGTCTGAACTAGCAAACCAATTATCTGGACACTAGTGGACTAACAGGCTAACGTTTCTGGGCTAACCATCATCATCATCGGTTGTGCTATCATGCAGCGTGCTAGCTGGCAACACTAACAGCATCCAAAGAAATGTTGTAACACGTCTTACAGGCAGGTGGCTCGGACAGTGAACAAACAGATTTTGTTACAGATGCAGTTTGTCCCAGCCAATTCGAATAATGTATGTTGCCACTCTAATAATTAATTTATTACAGTTAAACAAGTTGTAGCGTAGCATCAAAACTCATACCTGCTTGTCGCTGTGGATCAACCTAACTTCCGTACTCTAAAGAGGGCGGAACCTTTACAGCAAAGTGATTCGTGATTTGCTCAGAAATATTGCGACACTGTTACAGAACCCAATTACTGTCGTTCCAGTGACAAGGCCACGGTGCAGGGATTCTTGTGGGAGGATGAGTATGCACGGTTTTGAATTAGGCTGGGATTATACTTGCCGTTAGACCAAGCGTAAGCGTATGCGCCCGTGTGCGACCTGCTGTGTCCTGTGTACAGACTCGCTGCAGCATTACACACCTTACTGGAGGTCTTCACCAGGGGGAGACTAGTAGCCTAATGTCAGATGTGGATGTGGCCATGTGCCATTGTTTACTCTCATGATTGCCCCCAGCTTCGATGTCGATAATGCATCTTGCAGTCACCTTTTTTTGGAGTGATCGCCCCCTACTTTCTTATCAGTATTGCATCACGCGGACGCGTCGTGTTCGCTTGCGACGACGTGCACGACCGACGCACCAAACGACCGCAAAATACGCGAGGCAGCCATGATGCGTACACGAACTCGTTGTCTACAGCAAGTCTAAACGTGCCTTTAGACATAGGTCACTTAAGTATGTGCATAATCAGTTCTGACTGTCAAGCATACCTTACCCTGATGATAGTCCACCTCTCCTCCAAATGTTTTAATGTAACCAGTTAGCTGGTGCAGCTATCACCTTCACAGCACGACTCACATCATGTTACACTCATTCATTCATTCACTCACTCATGCAATCGATGGATCAATCAATCAACCAACCAACCAATCAATCAGATTTCATTTAAATACAACCTTTAATGCAAAGTGCCGAATGGTAGCTAGGCACCAGCAGGACGTTGGCTAGGAAAAATAGGCCTACATGACAGATGAGATCAGTAGCCTATGGCACAACAGGGACATTGTCAGCAAACCTTATAGGCTAAGCAAAGTATAGGAATGGTAAGAGAGAAAGGTGAAATAAATAGCCTACAAGAATGATGGAAATGAAAAAAAAATGAAGAATGCTTTCTTTCTGGTCCACAGTGCTGCAGCATTTTGTATGGTGTTGAGAACTTCCTTGGCTAGACCAAAAAAAGAGCATTTGCAGTAGTTCAGCCTTCTGGTAATAAACACAATACAGTTTCTCTGTATCTACAGGAGAGGGAAATGTCTGTAGCTAGGCCTAGGCTGTACTTTAGCACTATTTCTGAGTGGATAAAATGCATTTTTTGTGATATGGCATACAGTGTTAATTGTGTTAGAAATGTTAGAAATGGGATGCACAAAACATAGGCCTTGTCAAATCATCATAGTGTTTCATTATTTATAAACAAATAGGCTTACAGTAATGTTGTTCGCCAAAACAGAACACGCCTGCATATTTGCAGCCTATTTCAGACTGTATTGATGCATCATGCCTATGTTTGGCAAGCCTTTTTATTGATTTATTTTCATAATTAGGCTATGTTTTGCATAGCCATGCATTCCAGGGCTCCTGTTCATCATATCAATACAAAATCAATGCATCATGCCTTGATCATGATTCGCAGGAGGGGAAAAGTCCAGATTGTTCTAGTCCCTTATTATCATCACTCTTTACAATCTTGATGCAGGCCATGTTTATGGACTAGTTCATTTTCATTTTAAATATTAAAAAGAATGTGTGGTGTTTACTGCACTACTAAAGAAAGCCACAAGGTGACAGACAAACCACTATTTGCTGGGGGGAGGCAGGGTCAGAATGGGATGAAAAACGGAGATGTGCATTTTCAGCATAGTCAATTTCACATCTGTGAGGGGCTGGCTAATGCCAAAGCAGGGGATGGAGAGCCCGATGCAACCCTAACGAGGTCAGGTGCAGTGGCTTTGTGGGCCAGTCTTTCTACAGGGCTCTTTAGCACTGGGAACTTGAAGAATTGGACAGGAGCAACGCCATCAAGAACATCACAGATGATTCAGGGAAGACATCTTAGCTGTGGATAGAGCAGGGCACAAACTGTGTACTACACAAACTCCTTGGACATAAGCCAGGAGCCACCTCATCTGCATTGCTTGGACTAGGTTATTTGTCTGATGATGAAAGACCTGAAATACCCAATGACCCCAGGTATCACTATTGATGTTTCCAAGCTGCATTGTAAGGTGTGTGCCAAAACCATCGGATAAACATGCTTTGTAGTGATAATGCATGTTAGGTGCAGGCTGGGAGTTTTGACGTCTTGTCACCTCAAGCTTAGAACTGGTTACCAATCCGAAACTCAAGAGATGGCTGCAAGGCTACCAACCAAACTGGTGGCTTTGTGGACCTGTGAGAACCACATCAAGCCTGTTGTCTGGAAACTCTTTTGCGAATGGAGGCTGGAGATATCTCACCGCTGATAGCCTACAGGATAGGTTAGGTTCTGTTGGGATGATAATCTCATTGTCGTTAATAGAGCTAATGAGCATAGCCGTGTACAATTGAACCAAGCTTTCACCCACAACACTCAAGTCCCTACTGAATGGCAGTGAATCCCACACAACAATAATTACAGTGGAAATGTCAGCTAATACCTCATTCTCCAGGTTTGAGCATAGCCCATGTCATCCCACTCATCATTAGGACATTTTGTCTCTGTTCAGAGGTCAAAGTGTAGGCTCTTTGGATCATTATACACTTTTATTGTGATTTCCTTAAATTTGAAATAGTACAGTATCTGCACAAGCCTGCCTTGATGAAAAGAACAGCTTTGTGTCAGGTCACTGAAACTGCTGGAACTAGTCATTAGAAAAGAATGGTCGAGTGCGCTGGTGACATTGGATGACTCAGCCTGAGACTGCCCCAGTTTTTTCTAACACTGGCCACACTTGAATAATATTACAGCATCCTGGTCCTTACAATCTTTGGTAATGTACATGGCTGTGGCGGCTTGTCAGTTTTATTGTTATTTTATGGATTTGTTTGTGGCACACTACCCAGGGTTTGAATGGTCAATTCTGGCATAGTCTGGATGCAATCAGTATGTCTTTTGTTCACACAACCAACCAATTTGTTGTGTGTAGCTATACCTGTAGGATAACCAAACAAATTTAGGCTTTAACACACTTTAACGTCAGGGATTTGTTTCCATAATCACTCAATTTGTAGTATGTGTACCTCAAGTCATGCATCTTGTTGAAGTTATTTTACTAAATGCAAACCAATACACAGAATCAAAACCATTTACCATTGTATATCAAGATCTATCATTTCGACGACTAAATGAGTTTACCTTCAGCATGTCTGCAGCCTGTTTGAAGTTTGAAGACAAAGCAAATTCATTTGGGAACAGTGGACTTAATGGCACGCTGAGTGTTGATCGACTGCTTTGTCACTGTTTGAGATGCTGCTGTCTTCTTGTACTCCACCCTCTTCTTCAGTGCTGGATTAGCTTTCATGCTCAAAGCCTCCTGCAATTTAACATCAATATCCCAGTGCAAACAAATGAGCCAACTTGACTCATGTAAATCAATCTCAAGTATAATTGCTTTTTTAGAATATTTAACAAAGTCACTGTTAAATAATGAATGCCACTTATAGTGGCAACTATTGCAAAAGAAACTCCAGTGTTGATCATAAAGCACATTAAGAAATGTGTGAAGACAATATTACAACAGGACCAGGGTAACGAAAGTCCTCGTGTTGTCACACTAAAGTCCAAGCATCAGATACTGAACGGTCTGACTGATTCATTCAGAAGTTATAGAAAATGAAAGGTACTCAGAATCTCAGTTGCACATCCTTAAACACCCACCATCTCAAAGAAGGTCAGCAGAAAGTGGATGCTAAATAGACATCCCACGGACTGCATAATGTGCCTCACAGCGGGTCTGTAGGCACATACAGTATGTGAAAAACACAGGCCCTGCGCAGTAGGTTGTCCCAAACTTCATTTCATTTTCTCTGCAGTATGTGGCCCCAGTGGAACGCCAAGAAGCATTTGACAAATTAGCACTTCGTCTAGTATGAATAGAAAATTCATGTGGTTGAAGTGAAAAATTCCTCCCATTCAAAGTCCAGGGACGTGTTTAGCTTGGTCCCTGCAGTTTAACTAAAGATTTCCCTGTCAAAGAATAAGAAAAGCAAGAAATACCAATGTACAAGAGAAAACTATGTGTGCATATATATTTTTAATGGGGAAAATGTGTTGTGGTGGAACAGATGTTCTGTTCAATCTTTTCATTAAAGCATACGGCGAATGCTGTGCTAATATTTTTTGGTCATGTGTAATGACCAAATGTGCTCATTGTTTATCTGTTCATAAGCATTCACAGTTCTACATGGAGAAGTTGATTAAATCAACTGACCAGGGTCATTATGTTGCTTTATATCATCTTGTAAGCAAACAGAAATTACTTCTCTAATGTAGGCATTCAGTGTCTTGGCAAGGATTTGATATTCTCTCTCTGTTCCACGTCTCTGCTCTCTGGAGTCCAATTTAATTACCTTTGAAGTCTGTGTCAGCAGAGGGTAGTGACTGGTGCATCCATGACACCCCATTACCACAGTATGTTTATGTGACATTTCACTGCCAAGCAATATGGTGTTATTGGAGTACATTTTTAATGAAAACTTAACTCTTCAACAGCTTTGCGTTGCAAGCATGGGACAAATAAATAAATAAATAGCTCACATAGGTTAATTGCTTTCTCTGAAATATGCTATGTCAATATTCATTAGTGTCCTGCAATGCAACGTATTCTTTACTTTTCTACCAATTATGGTTTGGTTTCTGTACATTACTCAGATGTAAGACTGCAGTAGATTACCCCAGCCATAGTTCAGTTATTTAATTATCCAGAAAGAGATATGAATATTAAACTGTAGTGATTCCCACTACGATTGTCGCTCATGCAGTATACAATACTAATAAGTAATTATGCATATACAGATGAGCATTGAGTATGAACATGAGTCAAGGATAACATGTGCCAAGTGAATATTAAGACGTACTGTAATGCACCACCTCATATCATACTGTATAAGAGTACATGCAGCAAAAAAACATGCATTTAATGGAAGTGTCTCTCATTTTGACAGGGGCATCTTTATTAAAGGGCATTATTTATCATTGTTTCCTTTATTTGTTGAGTGAGTTTGTTGAGTCTAATATGAAATGCTTGCACTTAATAATGACAGCTATATTTCCTCATCAGTGTAAGTGAGTGGATTATGGTTATCACACCAGGGCACACTTCCACCCCAAGTCAAAAATGCACTCGTACCACAATTCATCATTAGTATCTTCATGTGCATTTCTTACGGAGACCTTAAATATTGGCTCAAAATCTAGAAAGTACTATATTTTCAGACAACATACTGTTTGATTCCAGATGGGCAAAGAAAATTATATTACAAGACCCCCCATATCACCAATTATGCATTTTATTCCAGCTGTAGTATTGACAACCACCATCTTGGTTGTATAAGATATATGCCCTCAGTTCCTAGGGAGCCATTCACACAACAACTCCCCAGGTTCCATGTTGTCTTCACATTTCCGAGGAAATACTGTGAGCGCAAGGATGGAATCATCAGCGGACATAGTCTATCACCTGCTGTACCAGGTTGCTATTAGTGGGATTCGAACCTCTGACCTTTCTGTTGCCAGTCTGTCATTTTACCAGCTGAGCCCTGTGCTTTTATGGTTAATTGTGCCTGATCACCGACCATTGACAGAGAATTGTATTCAACCATCAACTCTCAACAGGCTGAGAGTCAGAGAGGCCAAAAGTGGCCCAACGAATATTTCCAGTGCAGAATGTCTGAATTACACATCTCTAGTTTAATATGCTTCTCATCACACAGGAGCATAATCTCAGAGCCCCTGGAGCTGACCCTTTTTCAATGCACTCGACATGAGGCAATGCACCAAAGAGACAGAGGAGCTTTTGCATTAGCAAGTTCACCCAAAAAATCCTATATGTGAAAAATCCTTGACGATGATGTTCTTTGGAATGCACATGCAATTTTAAAGTCTACATGATAAATTCAACACCGAGGAACATGAGTGTTCAAGACGTCTTAAAGGTTATACAGAATAGCACCACAGAGAGTAGGTGAGGTGGAAATATTACCATGTTCTTCCTCATGAGGGAAAATCACTCGAGTGGAAAACAAAAAGAAAAAAAAAATCAACAACAAAAAAAACGAGCAGAAAGAAACACCTGATTGAAAGCCGGCAGACTTTAGATGCAGTGCAGCAGCACAGAAGCTGCCTGATGCCTTTGGAGTCACTGCACTCTTAATCTACCCAGGGTTTACCTGGATGCTCTGAAGGCCAGGTTCCCATGACAACCAATTTAAATCCTAATTAAATGGGAGGTTTGTGTAATTAGCCCTAACAGTTTTCCATAGCTCAGGGCCTGCTGTCCTTGTCTGAGGTCTGTGGGAGCATGGCAGAGGAGAAACCGACATGGCGATTGCTGCACAATCACCTGTAGATTTGGTCCCAAGCTGCCTTGTGTCTGGAGTGTCCTTGCAGTCAACCAACCCCACACCCCACACACCCGCCCACCCACCTCCGCTCCGCCACCCTGTGCCACCCCGGTAAGGTAATTAACAAATGCCTTAAGGCAAAGTGATCTCAGTAGCTTGACCACCGCTGTATAAACCTGTGAGTGAAAAAAACAATTTGTGAGGCGGTGGGGGAGACATTCCCTTTAGATATGTGAAGTCCATTCCTTCTCATTTGAGAGTGGGTAGGCATGAATCAAGTGAGGGCAATCATATTAGTACAGCCACCGCCATGCTTTTTTAACCAGCTGTTATTTATATATTGCAAACACTACTCACCAGATCTCACACTTGAGTTGGATGTGTAAAGCGTACCTCATGGCAAAAGTCTGGTAAGTGAATCAATGAGTAGTTTACATACTCCTTCCAAACAGCTATGTTCTAAAAGGAAGTCCATTGATCTTGGCAGTGTAAGTATTTGACAGCCGTGCAAGGACACATCAATACTTCTTAGGGACTGGCTGATATTTAATTATATCCTAGTGTATACCCATTCAGGGAAGGGTGCTAGTCACATAGCCAGCAAGGCCAGATGAAGCCGAGCACAGAGAGATATTTTAAATGCACAACCATACCAAACACAGAGTACATATGCCATGCGTGTACAAAGCAAATACAGGTCTTAATTACAATGGCAAAATATATAGGTGAAAAGAAAGAGAAGCTGTGTGTTGCATTTTTCAGGCTATATTTTCTATGATACCCCTGGTCAGTCAATAGTGAAAGTAATTAACCGTGTAGAACTGTTTTGTCATTGACGTCATTGAGACCATGGTGAAGTTAGTTTCACTTAATGCCTATGAGTTCAAATACTAGACAAGTGCAGATGCATGTACGCTATACTCTGCTAGTCACAAACAGGTTTTTAGTTCAGCAAGGTTTAGTGGAATCCCTTTTCCATAGAGTCTTGCGTGCAAGCAGATTCCTTCAAATGTGCTATCAAAATAGCAATGCGCTGTTGGAAGTTGTGATGCTTGTTGTTAAAGGGAATGACAGATGTCATTCTCATTGGTTTAAAAGATGTTATGCCCAAAACACACCCATGACTGATTCAGAAACATAGGAACAATCCTTTTGCGTCCAGCGTTTAATCACGCCTTTAAATTAGTGAATGTAGACGGGCCACGCCTTTAATGTCTATGAACTTTCTGCCTCTGACCATCCATTTCTGATCGCCAAAATAGAGCCCTTGAGCTCAACAATGAAATGATACCCCTCCCTTTCATGTTGCTGAGCGCTGATTGTCTGGAATTGTTTGTGGTTTGAGCCACAATGTTTGTTACATGACAAGGCCTGTGCATGTGTACTAGTCTTTGAAAAGCACACACTCAATGGCATGCTAGAGGACCACAAAAATCAGCTGCATTTGGAGTACAATCACATAGAAGAATGGCAACTATACAGGGGTGAAAATGCATAAAAAAGTCTGAATCATTTTTGTTATAAGTCATTTTGATTTCTGCATATCACAGTATATTAAATAATGTAGATGGTTTATCACAAGCTACCAGAGATTTATGCCAGGCTATGTGTGTCTGTGTATCGGCACCACACAAGCTGGGCTATATTGTCTGATGGAGATCCTCTGGAAAGCTTCAGTGCTCTGTGTAGCTTGGTACAAAGATGTTGCATTATAATGTATGGCCAGGGCCTATCCATTATCCTGGAGACATTTGCATGATGGAGACCAAAAATCAATACATGAATGTGCTCTGAATTAGATGTGGTGTGGCATTTGAAGAACCAAAGAGCATATGAGCCCTGATTTGCCATGTAATAGCTTCAGGTTTATAATGGTAGGCCTACACTTTGCTTGAAGTATGCATAATGTGAAGCTTTAATGAATGGCGTCTATTGTCTTTTGGAAATGGGTTGTCTGAAAACCAATAAAGTGCATATTATGTAAGAGTAAGAGGAATATATAACATGAAAAGAGAATGCAGCTATCACAAGTCACGAGGGTGGTATATTCGTCAGTCACATTCTGATTTCACACTTCAACAGGGTTTTTTTTTTTTAATCCCAGAAGGAAACAAAATGGTAAAATGAAATTTTAAAACATAGCCTTGGCAGACATGTTCTACAATTTGTCATGTAGCCTACTGCATTATAGCTTCACCACCACCAAAATCTCATTTGAATTCCTACACTAAATATAGGCTATAATGAATTGCAAATGGTAATGTAGTTCATGCTCAAATGGGGGCCTGGATAGGGGGCAGTATTAATTTTTATAAAACAGTCTACTTATACCTCCAAAAATATATTCATAAATTAACCACTTGTGCTAAATAAGGATATTTCATAAATTGAGTTCAGGAAGAATATAGGCTATAGCCTAGCACAGCGAGGTAAGATTGCGGGATTTTTTAGGAAAATTAGCTAGCCTAAAAAAAACCCATATGTGTATCTCCAGTTCCTGCGTAATGGTAATATGCCGTAGGCAACATACGCCTCTGTTTTGTGAAGTTCGTGGCCTCTGAGAGGTCTTAACTGCATTCAAATGTCAACTTTCTCTGCTAACTACAATAAACTTTAAAGACCCCCTGTGGTTTTGCCTATGCGCGCAGGTTGGAGTTCTTCCCTATCTCCACCATGATGTCAAAACCACTTAGCTTACTCTGCCATCCAGCTGTCTGTTGTCGGTAACCTATTTCACGGAACAGTTAACAAAATAAGTCAGCGTGATAAGATTCAAAGTTTGCAATTTTTGTAGGTGATGAATATAACATGAATTTTCAGGAGTATGGAATTGCCCGCAGGCCTCTGAGTGATAGTTGAGAAAGTCGCCACAGTAGAGATGTTGCGCAATGATGCCAGCTGGCAGAAAGTTTCCATGGAAACCAAAATAAGGCCCTGTTAAACGGTTAGAGCGATATGCATAGGGCAAAATACACAATCAGTTAAAACATAATCAAGTGGTTACTTCAAAAACAGTGAGGTCCTTCAGTTAAAACATATGTCCTCAAAGACAGTGAGCACAAACTTCACCATATCCAACATTCCACAGGAATTCAGCGGATGTATTGTAGCTTAAAACAATGGAATGTCAATTATTTTTTTAAAAAAAATGTTTAGCCTAATTAGTACAAGCATCAGAACTCATTTGGAAGAGATGTTCTCGACTGCATGCTTGTGGACGGGTTGCAGTATTGATAATGTCCTGATAACAAATGTAGAAGATGTCCATGCATGTGCGCGCCCTGTACAGTGGGTTACAGTTACCCGTAGGCTATTCTTTAAACTCAGAACTGTTGCTGCGTTTATCTATGCGTTAGTAGCCCCCTTCTACCTACAATATTCCAGCATCAATTCCGAACTGAACAGGCTGTCACTGGATCAGTAAGTAAGAAGTGATTCTTCGTAGCGATTCTGCATACGCGTGAAGCTGCAGCCTCTACTGGCTGCACTGTTGAGCGCTCGTCAGGGGAGCGGACCTGCATTCTAAAGCAAACCTCTTTTAGACATTGCAGTCCAGTCACGTCCTCGGTTTTCCTATTTGCCTCTGCCACAAGAACGCTGGGATGAAGAGTGTGCCTCAATGACCACGACATGACAAGAATCAACAGCGTTTAAAGTGTTCTGTCGGCCGTTGTTTTAATTGCCCTGCACCAATCTGAGTGAGTAGCGCACATTTCTGCTTAGTTTCCGTATGGATTCGAATGCGGGCGGTGGTACAAGGAGACAAAGGGAAATACTAATAGATTGCATTACAGTGCAGTGGATTTCACTAAGTGTATTAACTTGTTAATGATTTTTAGTAATTGGATACTGGTTAATATGGCATGTGTAGCTGATATGCTGCCACAGCTTTTGTAATTCTCTGTTATAGCCTGGTGGGTTTCCATAAGTTACGTTTTTTCATGCGGTACTTGGTCATTCAATGGTTTTCTTGTGCTTACACAGTACAGAGTGAAGCTAGCGGAAGCATTGGGTCGATTCTCTTCAGAAAGCGATGTGATAGTCCTGCTTGGATATCAGTATCATCGAGTGGGTATTTCGTGAAACGTATTGAATACGTTGACTGTCTACTAGGACGTTATTCACGCAGATAAAACTGGTGTGCGCTTAAGTGAGGTGCTTAAGAGTTAATAATTAAAATGGGCCATTGTCTCATTATAAACATCTGTTATTTAGCGAAAATGACATTTTCTGTATCCTCCCAAGTGTCTAGTATCCATTAAATATAATTGCATCAGCGTCTGAAACAACCAATAGCTGTGCGCTGCTAACATGAAATGATAAAGGCTTTTTTGAAAATACAGTAATTCAGCCTCCGGTCTGCCTGTATATCTGAATCCCCTGCAGTTAGTTTTATTTAATAAATATGTCTATTAGCAAAGTAAAAAATTTTGTCTACGGAGGTCAAATAGACTCTTTTGACTCTTTTGTCATTAGCTATCACCTGATCAACAATCATTTTTTTTTTAATCCTGCAAAGGAAGATTATTTTGGGGAGTAAATCTATTATACCCATACCACATCTATCATCCCTCATACAGTAGCATGTAACGATGGTTGGAAAAGGTGAGGAGACTGTTATTTTCTTATGTTTGTAAGCATCTTGGCATGGCACAGGCTACTATATTAGATCTCCAAACTGCACCCTCATGTATCAAGAATTATAACCTTTGTTTGCTGTACGAAGATGCTGTAAACAAAGATAATGTCAAAGTATGATTTCACTGTCTTGTCCTTTGATGTATACAGCAGATAGATAGCTGTGATGGTTGGCCTCCTTTCACTTAGTACTGCAAAGTCATGATCAGAGGAGCCATTGCGTTGCATTCCACAGTAGTCTCACTAAAGTTATTTTATTTTACAGTGCAGTGACGAAGTCTCTCGGGGGCTATGCAATCACCTGGCTTCGGCGGAAGGATGTTGTGGGTTACGCTGCTGAGCACAATTGCTCTGGGATGGACAACCCCAATCCCTCTATTAGACGACTCGGAGGAAATAGATGAGCCTTGCTTCGAGCCCTGTGACTGCGAGGTGAAAGAGGGCCTGTTCCATGTCCATTGCGACGGCAAAGGATTTACAAATGTCAGCCAGGTGTCACAGTCCTGGCTGAGGCCTTTTAAGCTGTACCTGCAGAAGAACTCCTTACGCAGGCTTTACTTTAACAGTTTCCTGCACTTGAACAATGCGGTGGCTATTAATCTGGGGAACAATGCTCTGCAGGACATCCACGTGGGGGCTTTCCACGGGCTCAGGGCCCTTAAGAGATTGTACCTCCACGAAAATAAGCTGGAGGTGTTCCGCAACGACACGTTCCTGGGGCTGGAGTGCCTGGAGTACCTGCAGGCCGACTACAATGTTATCAAGAGGATAGACAGCGGGGCGTTCAGGAACCTGCACAAGCTGCGGGTGCTTATCCTGAATGACAATTTGATCCCCGCGCTGCCCGGCTTCCTGTTCAGATCGGTGTCTCTGACGCACCTCGACCTGCGCGGCAACCGCCTCAAGGCCCTGGCCTACCGGGGCACGCTGGAGTACATCGGCCGCAGCCTGATGGAGCTGCAGCTGGAGGAGAACCCGTGGAACTGTGCGTGCGACATCGTGCAGCTGCAGGCCTGGCTGGAGCGCATCCCCTACACGGCGGTGGTGGGCGAGATCACCTGCGAGCACCCCTTCCACCTGCACGGGAAGGACCTGCGGGAGATCAAGCGGACCGAGCTCTGCCCCTCCTTGAGCGAGGCGGAGGTGGAGGCCCGGTTCGGCATCCCCCACTTGCCGTTCTACACGGGCAGAGCCAGGCCCACCAAGCCCTCGTCCATGTCCTCCGTCAACCACAACACTGCCTCGTCTGAGCAGAAGGAGAGGCCCCTGAAGCCCACGAAAAGGCCAAGGCCGTCCAAGACCCCGCCGACTCCTCGTAGCGTCTTCCCCAATCAGCCTCCCATTGCTGGCTACCAAACCAGACCGCCCATCCCAATCATTTGTCCCATTGGCTGCACATGCAACTTACACATAAATGACCTTGGTTTAACGGTCAACTGTAAAGAGAACGGATTTCGTAACATTTCTGAGCTCGTGCCGCGACCTCTTAATGCCAAGAAGCTTTATTTAAGCGGGAATCTAATTCAGAAAATTTACAAGTCGGACTTCTGGAATTTCTCCAGTTTGGATCTACTGCACCTGGGCAACAATCAGATCGGTTACATACAAGAGGGCGCCTTCATCAATTTGCCGAATTTAAGGAGTCTGTATTTGAACGGCAACAACATCGAGGTTCTGACGCTTGACATGTTTCACGGACTTCAGAGTCTGCGCTACCTGTACTTTGAGTACAACGAGATCAGAGAGATCCGGCCGGCGGCGTTCAGCCTGATGCCCACGCTGCAGCTGGTGTTTCTCAACAACAACCTCCTGCGAACGCTTCCCAAGGGGGCCTTCGCCGGCACGTCGCTCGCCCGCCTCAACCTGCGCAACAACTACTTCCAGGGCCTGCCCGTCGGCGGCGTGCTGGAGCACCTGCAGGCCCTGGTCCAGATCGACCTGAACCAGAACCCGTGGGCCTGCACCTGTGACGTGGTGCCCCTCAAGCAGTGGCTGGACACGCTCAGCTCCGTGGTGGTGGTGGGCGAGGTGGCCTGCAAGACCCCGGAGCCGCTGGCCGGCAAGGACCTGCGCTCGCTGCCCGTGGAGTTCATCTGCCCCGAGCTCCGGCTCTCCTCCCCTTCGCCCGTCTCGTTTGGCAGCAGCGCCGGCGTCTCGTCCAGCTACCCGGCGGGCTCGCCGGGCTCGCAGCCCGCCGCCGCCAAGGCGGTCATCCCGCTGTCCGTGCTCATCCTGAGCCTGCTGGTGCTGTTCGTGTCGGCGTTCTTCGCGGCGGCGGCGCTCTGCGCGTACGCGCTCAAGCGCCGCGAGAAGCTGCCCTTCAAGAAGCAGGGGGAGGTGGGCCTGACCGGCATCCAGATGGAGTGCGGGATATTCCCCGAGCAGCCGGCCCCGGTCCCCGAGACGCCGCCGTCCAGCCACGTGTACGACAGCATCGCCGCCCCCATGGTGCACATGTGCAGCAACCCCATTTACAAGCCCAGGCCAGAGGACACCGAGCATCCGCAGCAGCCCCAGCAGGAGCAGCAGCAGCAGCAGCAGCAGGAGCGGCCGGAGAGAAGCAGGTCAAATTACAGGACGCTCGCCGAGAAGGAGGAGGAGTGGACCATGGCCGTGTCCAGCTCCCCCATCAACACCATCGTGGGCATCGGATCGCCGTGCCGAGACATCACAGGCTTCCACGAGAACGGGATTCTGTGCCCGACGGTGATCGACAGCCAGGGTCCCACTCCGAAGGTGGGCTTCGTGGATAGCCTGTTTGGCACCAAAACCCGGTTTAGTGACATGCCAGACAGACACGCGCACCCGCCCCCCGAGTACCCGCACATCAACCAGGACGCCAGGCAAAAGCAAACGATCACAATCGAGACAAGGACAGGATGTCCCAATCAAACCCAAAGTGATTACCCCGAGTTGAGGGCCAGGCTGAAAACCAAGGTGGATTACATTGATGTGCTGGAGAGGTCATATCAATTTTAATACATGACTGCTTAAAAAGCCTGTATTCTGAGAAAAAAAAACACATGGTAAGACTAAGAAGGAAATGCTGCAGTCCGTAATTAGTGTTTTCCCCTCACGTTGCTCTGGAGGAAATACATTACTCAGATTTTTATCAAGTGCCTTCGCAAGAGCAGCCAGCAATGTTGTTAATTGTTATTTTTATACGGCCACAGTTTTATTTATCTAATTACAAATATATAAGTAGGAAAGGTGGGGCACTAGTGCAGCTGTCATGTATACGTACATGTTTGTGTGCACCTGAAAAAAGGGCGTGTCTTTATAAAAATATATATATAACTTGGTTTTGGCTTTTATCTTGTTTGCATATTATGGACTTCTGAAATGTGTTTATTGAACTGGAAATCGTCCTCCAACAAATAGGTACACAGCAGTTATTGTATAACTGTCAAGCGCTTTGTTGATTATGTATTTTCACAATGAATAGATTGTCTTTACTGGGACTTCATTGATCAGTGAAATGGACCCAGACAAGGTCAGAACAGAACACTGAAATTTGCCAGAGACTTCTGGACCGTTTATTCGCCGCAGAGATGGTACCCTTTTGTGCTCCATCTTGCAAATATTAGATGAAGAATGTGCATATATTTATTCATAGATTTCAGTGTTGAAATTATTGTACAATGTTAAATCAGTGTATAAAGACTATGCCTCTGGTTTAGCTTTCCATAAAAAAAGAAAAAAAGGAATCCAATAAAGGGTGCTTATCTAACGATATGGTCTGACCAAGTCCCACCATGAGCATGGCCCTTTTGATTCAATCAGTGGAGTTGTTCTAAACACACACACCAACCTGCCTGCTATTGTACAAACAGATGCACTCACCACCACTGCGCACAAGCTTTCGCAGAAACACACGTTTAAGTAGTATTCCTTTTATGGCGACGATTAGCCATGCTAGGTGACCCCTGTTTGAAGCATAGCAGAGTGCATTTCGTCACAGTGGTGGTATGAAATGGACACATTTTTATTTGCAAGGCGGCGTGTCAAATCTGTCCTAACCCTGCAGGGGGAGGCCATGGAGAGCTGGGCTGTCTCTCCTCGGTCCTCCTCGCTCAGCTCCGTGCTCTCGCAGTGTCCATGGGAGGGAAACAGTTAGATACACCTCCTCACGATTCACAGGCAGGCTTAACCTAGTTACACAGAATTGCATAAGGGAAGAAACATTTCTCTCTCTCTCTTCTGTGATGGATGCAAAGGAAGAGTAACCACCCTGTTCAAACAGCGGCCTCAAATGAATCATGCAGCACTGGTGTCAAACAGGAGCACAGGATTGGGTACTGTATGATCTTTTTCATGTCTGCCATGTATGATGCTTCTCTAAAGTACATGTGTCTCCCAAAAACCACAACAGAATATGACAAGCAGTATCTAAAACCATTGCCTTCATGCTTTGTCATGTAAATATATATATATATATTTATATATATATTCTTAATTCCAGTAGGATGTCGGAGTACAAAAACCTTCTCATGAAAGCCCTTGTATTTTTTTTTTGTGAAAGGATGTTTATTGAATCTGTAGGGATTATTGAGAGAGGCCCAGTGAGCGATTCTTTTCTAAACAAGACTGGTGTGAGTTTGCCCCTCTGCTGTGTGGGGCTGACGGGAGTCTTGCGGGAGACGGAATGAGGCGCATTCGCCTGGATTTGTGTGATTATTGTAATTGTGGTGGAAAAAAGCGTCCGTCTCATTGTTGCCACAGTATCATTGTTGTTTGGATAATGGCTCCTTGTAGTTGGACGATTGACAGAGCGAAGGGCCCAAGGACACGCGCGAGTTGAATGAGGAATAATGTCAACGCAGCACGTCAACACGCATCAACGCTGACTTTATTTATCTTTGCTAATGTTGAACTTGGCAGAACGCGGCGGCGCGGCCGTCCTGCCACAGATTTACACAGCTGGCCGTCTGCTGTGGCATTTCTGCCTGCCGATCCAAATGTGTCCGTCAGGAGAGCGGTTCTGTCTGGTTTGGTTCACCACTAAAGCCTTTGTCTAAAGTGTGTTTGTGTGTGTGTGTGTGTGTGTGTGTGTGTGAGTTAGTGTGAGTTAGTGTGAGTTTGTGTGTGTGTGTGTGTGCATGGGGGAGATAAAAACCCCTCCCCTCCCCAGCATCACATGAGCGGGCCTCATTTACGCTCCTGTCCAGCCTCACCGGGTGCACGCCGGCCTGATCTGTTATGCAGGGGAGCGCGCTCCGGCCCGAATCAGCTGCTCAGACAGGAACACGCCGGGATTTGTGATGTGCCAGGGCGACGTGACACGGCACAGAGAGACCGTGAGTAACAGCAGCGAGTCATCAGAGCCGTGCAGTGCGGTGCGGCGGCAGCACAGACAGTACAGCGCGGCGGAGGGCTTAATTACAGGAAGATCAGTGGAGTCAACTGCACTTGATTTCCTTTGATGTGACTTACTGCTGCAGTTTAAAAAAAAAATGGCTCGTGCACTGGCGAGGTGACAGAGCGTTAGGGTGACAAAAGAAATCCAACACTTGACGATGGCAGGCACTTTCATCTGTGATAATCTGATTGTCCCCCCAGTAACAATGAAAGATTAGAGTCTTGGAATCTGGGATGTGGAAAACAGGGCAAGAAACAATGCCATTTTGAGGACCACCAGATGGATGGTGATCAGACTATGCTCACTGGTCATATTGATGAGATCACAGGAGAATGCAAATGATTCTGTTGAATTAAGCCATCGAGTTCTTTCCCTGTCACTCTTCATTTCACATCTCTGAGAGATGAGGTTGTGCATAACTTGGTTGTCATCATCAGGTTCCTATATAGTCCTTGGTTTGTTTTTTCTCGCTGTGTAGCACAGTGCTTTTAACAGTGTGTTAAGCCCATTAGTTGCGGTGCATGGAGCGAATTACAGCGCTTTAATGACTGTTACATGGCGTATCACATGAAATGAACTCCTCCACCACAGGAGCCGGGCGACATGGCTGCCATGCAGACTATGGCAGCCCTTGATTCCCCCACGCAAGCCCCCTTCTGCTCCGGGGACTGGCAGCCACCTCCCACCGAGCCGGCAGTTGTCATTTCTGTGGAGGGGGCATGGCGGATGGTTCAGACACGGTCCACCGAGATAAGGCAAGACCCGCAGATATCATGCAGATTCATTTACTGAGTCTGAGTGTGTGTGTGAGCGTGTGTGTGTGTGTGTGTGTGTGTGTGTGTGTCAGGCAGCTTAATTTTGAGGTTTAACAGTGACTGCCATCCCTACCGTTCTTATCCCTTCCTCTGAAGAGCTGTGGATCCAGGGCTGGCCCACTGATGTGGAGCTGTTTTGTTGTGTGTCCAGGTTTTTCTGGGTTTGCTACACACCCTGCTTTCCCACCTCTGGTTGCACTTTAGTTTTCAAAGCTGTCTGTGCTCTTAATTAGCAATGAAACGAGGGAGGAGAGAGAGAGAGAGAGAGAGAGAGAGAGAGAGAGAGAGAGAGAGAGAGAGAGAGCAAGGAAACGAAAGAATGGGAACGGGAGACAATGCAGGAAGAGATTAGTGCGATGGTTCAGAATGAAGGCTGTTTGAGTCCATTGTAAGTCTTTGGCATTTGTGTTTGGGCACAGCAGAGTAGTGCCAAAAAATCTGTCTCAGTACCCCTCCCCACACCACCCACACACACACACACACACACACACACACACACACACACACACACACACACACATACACACAGACCTGTCTCATGCAGGCAGAGGACCTCTCGGGAGCTTGGCTGAAATGAGAGATGTTCCTCAGTCTGACAGGCCCCAAGAGGATTTCCCCCCTCCCCGCGCCGGCCTGAGATTTTGTTTTTGTCCGTTGCATTTCTAATCACTCGTCTGACATGTAATCTGACCTGTCACTTTGGGAGATGACGATAGTGAGAGAAGCCTTGATTTTTCTCGTGATGAATTTAGACTTCTGGCCAACTGTCATCGGCCTACCGGCAAACATTAAAGTGAAAAGTCTGAAGTTGAGAGTTTTGCATACAGATTCCATTACCTAACATTAATGCATGAATAAACATGAACAAGGTTTAGTAATAATAATGATGGTAATGATAGATCCTGATGGTAATGAATGAATTGAGTTTACATCCACAAGCTCAAGGAACATTACTCATGTCACAAGGTATCATTAAGAAACCATTAACTTCAGACTACACAAACACCAAATAATACTAAGTTCAGTAATTAATGTTATACATCATAAAGAATTCTTGATGTGCCGTTACCTTTTCAACTTCGTCTGAGTTTTAATACAAAGTAAAAAGAAAAAAAGAAAGAAAATGGGAGCATACCAAAGGAAGTGAGGTGCGGTGCGGTGCTGGGATGTTGTAAGTTTTTGGGCCGCTCCAGGTTTCCTTTTTATGTTAATAGTTGTGGAGCTGCTCTGCTTTGTATGCTGTACAGGTTGCACTCCAGTGTTTGAAGCTGCTTTGACACCATGCTGCGAGGCATGTCCAGGGAATACAGAGAACGCTGTGAAACCATTGTTCACATGTGAGTCTCTTTCTCAGGAACATGCCATGCTGGGCACAAGATGCATTTTTTTTTTAAATGTATTGATGATGCATAGCTAACTCTCAGTGTTTTATTTTCCACTGCACCACTCAACTCCCCCGCAAAACCAAAAAAAAAGAGAGAAAAAAGAGCGCTCCATTGTAATGAACTGAGGATGCTGTCGCTGTCCAAGGTCCTGATTTCCCCCCCTGGCTCTCCTTCCGCCTGATTACGTCGGGGGTTTTTTTCAGCGGCGCTCAGTGGTTTGTGCACGCACCACTACCTGCTGCGTAAACGGTTTGATGCGCTTGAGCATGAATCAGGAAGCGCTGGCGCGCAGAAGCGGTCCAGGAATCCGCCGGGCCATCGCGTGTGGACCATCTGCTGTCCTTCCTGCTCCATTACGGATTACCAGACACTTTAGCTGGAGTTTTGTCTGTGCTCCACGCTCATGGCTGATGAAGCCTCAGAACAAGCCTCATTATCACCGGCACACAAGAGGCTGGCCAGCCCACACCCACAGAGGCATTTCAGATGGAGATCATCTGCATGGGTCCGTTTCCTTTCTCTTCCTTTGTTTGTGTAGAGGCCCTTTAATATTCTGATGGAGATAGCGACATGACGAGAAGCCCTCGGAAAGATCGCTCTGGTCTGATTCACAGAGGCATTTCAGATGGAGATCATCTGCACGGGTCCGGTTCCTTTCTCTGTCTTTGTTTGTGTGTAGAGGCCCTTTAATATTCTGATGGAGATAGCGACATGATGACGAGAAGCCCTCGGAAAGATCCCTCTGGTCTGATTCACAGTCGTGACTGAAAACCATCTATTTCTACTTGTGTGTTTTTGTGTGTGTGTGTGTATGTGTGTGTGTGTGTGTGTGTGTCTACAGTGTTCATGTTCTGCATTAATCATTAATCATAATGGGGAGCTATGAGGCAGTCAGATAAGAAGAAATTAGAATATTAGCATGGTCAATGATAAAAGCCCATTCTGTGATCTAAGCGGTTATGGATAATGCGCTTTGTGAATATCTGCTCAAATTAATATCTGGATTTTATCAGCCATAGGGGTTATTGGAAAATTGCTTTTCAAAGGAAAGTGCCTGGGTTTAAAGCCCTCACATATTTCAATATTGCAGGATTATTTTTCTCACCCTACCTGACTATCTACCAAATCATTGTTCTCTGATTGTGGCATTTCAAGTGTACAACACACACACACACACACACACACAGAGAGAGAGAGAGAGAGAGAGAGAGAGACATACACACACACACTGCCTCTCTGTCTCTCTTTCCCTCTCTCTCTCTCTCTCACACACACACACACACACACACACACACACACACACACACACACACACAAAGGGACATTTGAATACACTTTGATTTTTTTTGGACTCTGAGATGGGCTTCCTCCTTCCCTCTGTTGGTGTGAGATGCTCGGGCAGGTATGTGCTAAATATGGAAAGCTGGCTCAGGAGCAGGGCAGTGGAGAGAAAATAAATCTGAGGAAAGAGAGCTTAACAGCCCTGGTTTCAAAGACACATGAAAAGGGAACTCACTGTATGAATCAGTTGAGGGCTTGATGATTAGTTGAGTCACTTCATGCATGCTTGATCTCTCTCTTTCTGTGTGTCTCTCTCTCTTTCTTTCTGTCTCTCTCTCTTTCTCTCTCTTGTTCTCTCTATGCTCTCTCCATATTCAACCAAATGGCAATGGCTGAGTGTGCAGTCACGTGTCAGCCATGCGAATGCCGTGACTTCATCTGACTAACCGACGGCAAATGGTTAAGGATGTGTTCAAGGTCATGGCTGCTGCCTTGAGTTTTGCATATATCATTCTTCGCCGTCCCTCGCTGAGGGATAGAGGCGTTTTCCCTTCATGCTTGTTTTCCCGATTCATGAGCTGTGGCGCTCGGCAGCCACCAAGCTTGATGAGAGCACAGCACAGCGCAGCGCTCCAGCACGATAAGAAAAACACATTACAAACAGAGGAACACAAAAACACGGGACGTTTCTCGCACTTCCTGTTGAGGGAACCGGGGCATGATTAGAAACAAAGGATAATTAGTTGCAGTCGTGGTGCCTACTCAAAGACATTAAAGAAGGACACTAGAGAGAAAGAGAGAGAGAGAGGAGAGAGAGTGAGAGAGAGCAGAGAGAGAAGAGAGAGAGAGAGAGTGAGGAAAAAACATTCTGTTTCTGCCCGTCTACTTCTTGCAAGGCTCCGCTGGGGAGAGATCTTTGCCGGCCACAGTATTTCACTTCTCTGTGTCCTCCGCTATTTTAAATGAGAGCACTGACCCCATTACAGAAAAAAATAGAAGGGAGGACAGACGGCATTCAGTCTGAAACGGGTGATTAATTACAGATGTTACCGAGACAATGAAATATAGATCATACCAGGGGGATGGAACGAGGTATGCCGAGAGTTG
>NC_084995.1:33361367-33481367 GCF_963854185.1 Sardina pilchardus | reverse complement strand
GCCGCCCCACGCTAACCCATGCGCCACCACACTAGCCCGGTAACCTATGGCAACCTGTAAACACAAACAGCTCCTCCAATAACAATGCGGCGACGTCAGCCCTCGATTGTCGGGCCAACGGAAAGAGCGGGCCCCGGGGGGGATGGCAGGGATGGGTGGAGGGATGCTGTCATCGCAGGTTGACATGGAAGAAGAAAGAGGAGGGGAAAGAACATGCACACACACACACACACTGAGGGATGGAGTAAGAAGAGAGATGGAGACAGATCCAGACAGACAGAGAGTGAGAGAGAGAGACAGACAGAGAGACAGAGAGAGAGAGAACTGGAGCAAGTGAAAATAGAGATAAACAGAGAGAAAGACAGAAAGAAAGAGAGAAAGAGAGAGAGAGAAAGAAAGGGAAAGAGACAGAGAGAAAGAAAGAAAGAGACGGAGAGAGAGAGAGAGAGAGTGTGAGAGAGAGAGAGAGAGCTGGAGCAAGAGCGGGGTGTGGTACTGATACTGCCCGGCTAAACCCGACTGCAAACAGGAGCCAGACCGAAACAAACAAACAAGCCTAGTTAAGCGGCGGCTCAGCTTTCCATCTACACCAGCACTACGTCACCGTGCCATTGCAATGCAAATGACACCAGC
This sequence comes from Sardina pilchardus, assembly GCF_963854185.1. Lineage (NCBI taxonomy): Eukaryota > Metazoa > Chordata > Actinopteri > Clupeiformes > Clupeidae > Sardina > Sardina pilchardus. The sequence goes on along the minus strand of NC_084995.1, from coordinate 33,480,734 downwards.
CGTGTGCGTGCCATTCAACAGATGTCGGGGCCTTGAGTAGGAGACGGCGTTGAATGGATGAATGTTGCCTGGCAATTTTCAACTTCCATTACAGATCATAATAATTCAGAGGCCCCTGTTTAGATATCAATGCGGGTTGGCGAGTTATCAGCATTGCAAATTAGCACGTTTAATTGGTAGCTGGAGAGAAAGGGGCTGAGAAAGAGTCTGTAGTGGGAGGAAATGACGGCAATTAACAGATTGAGTTGTGATTGCAGGCCCTGCATGTGTGTGTGTGTGTGTGTGTGTGTGTGTGTGTGTGTGTGGCAACTCCAGCTGTTAGCAGCCAGATAGCAGAGAGAGGGAGTAATCAGAAGTTTGGTTTGTGTTGATAAGCGTAATTTGTGAGTGTGTATGTTTGTGTGTATGTCTGTGTGTGTGTGTGTGTGTGTGTGTGTGTGTGTGTGTGTGTGCGTCTGTCAACACATCTTGAAGGAATACAAAACCTACATTTAGTCAGTAGGGCAGAAGGACATATTGCTTTCAGTAGCTCAAGGCCAGTAACTGTTCATTCTTTTCAGATCTCTGAATAAATTAAGCCGACACTTTTCAGGGTATCTGTTATTGCAATGTTTCAGTCACGTGAACACAAGAGTTCTTCAGGAATAAAACAGCAGCGGTCGAAGCAAACTAAATAAATTCAATTCCATTGTGTGTGAAACTGCATACATTGCACTCTGGTGGCACAAGTCACTACAATACAGCCTTCTGTGGGCTCTGCATTTTTGAAGAGGGGAAAAAAAAACAGGGTCAAGATGCTCAAGTCTGCGGCTGTGTCATTGCAGTGACAGCGGAGTGCTTCCATATCATTCATAATTCAGTCCGGGGTAAGCGGCGCGGAAGGCGGAGCGGCGCTGCTCGGGACCGACACGCACGGCTGCCGTGGAGACGCGTCCGCGTCGGCGTCAGCCTCCGCCGAGGGACCGCTGACTCGCCAGGAAGACGCCGGGCTCTCGCCCGCTCTCCGTCCCCCCTGCGGGCAAACACGCGGCCGTCTCCCCAAATCACAACCCCTCCGTTTGTTTGGAGGCAGAGCTCGTGAGACAGAAGGGGAGGGGAGGGGAGGGGAGGGGAGGGGGTTCCCCCCTTTCACAGTGCACCACCCTGAGTGACAGTTCTTATCCGAAAGTAGGGTAAAACATGGTGCTGGGGGAGGGGAGGGCTGCCATTGGAATTCAAACACACACACACACACACACACACACACACACACACACACACACACACACACACACACACAAACAAGACAGCACTGCAGTGCTCTCTGGATGATGTTGCCCTACCTTCAAAGAACTGTGTCAGCTTTAGCCAAATCTCAACTTCGTCGTAAAAAGCAGATAAGGCACATGAAGAAGTCAGCAACCACATCTCTTATCAAAGCGGGGACAAAATACAACCGAGAAACACTCACTTCCAACCGCAGTGTTGACAGCCCTCATTCCAACGCTTCCGTATTCACATCCCTGCACTGCACATCAGCAGCAGCAGTCAGAGCACGAGGCCATTAGGAACAGGCCAGGCCTACGGGCCAGCACGGTGCAGCCGAGGGTGACACAAGCCGCACCATGTGCTATGATAGATGAGATGTGTCGGTTAGCTGGCCCATTGTAGTAGCCCAGGGCCCAGAGAGAGAGAGAGAGAGAGAGAGAGAGAGTGTGTGTGTGTGTGTGTGTGTGTATGTGTGTGTGAGTGTGTAAGAGAGACAGAATACATGCTGCTTTGTTACCCTGGGGAGCCCACTCCTCCCCTGCTGTGGCTGTCGTTGTTTAATATTCAAAAAAGCTTTAGCACATTTGCATGCCCGCTGGTCGCTTCTCTTCGCGCAGTCACAACAACATTAGCGTAGTGTGAGTGTGTGTGTGTGGGTGTGTTGTGCTTGAGGATAGTACAGATAGAAAGGAGGTGCTAGTCCTTGAAATAGGTTGTGTCTATGATCTGTACATAGCCTTTTTTTAAAAATGACTAAAACACAGCCCCTCCTTGCAAAGATCAGTGACCCTAGGGCTAGGCTATGCATGTAAGTTTGTGGCATTGATATATGGCAGCCTGGGATATGTGATATATGTCCACAAACTAACGGTCAGTGGACTAAGACTGGCTGAGGAATCAAATGGAAAGTCTAAACAGCGGGCAAAATTCTGCTCCATATATCAGCTGTGATAGGCAGTCTTGCCGTGTGGCGTCAGGCGATGCTTCATGTACCCTTGAATGTCAAAGCTGTATAATCTCTGAGAATATTTCAATCCTTTCTGTAAATAAATTCTATAGGTGGATTCAAATAAAGAAATCAATTGTGTGTGTGTGTGTGTGTGTGTGTGTGTATGTGTTTGTGTGTGTGTGTGTGTGTGTGTGTGGGGGGGGGGGGGTATGGCCTATTTATGATACCAATGGTATGCCTATATGCAGGTACAACTCCTACACCTGAACCCAGCCGGACCTGCAGGAGTGGACGGTGTGTAGCGCGTGCCACTACGTGCCACACAGCAGCGGCTGCCACCGCCCCACTGCCTTTTACTGGAACCTCCGGGCATTCCAGAAGCTACCCGTCCATGACGGCACAATGCAGGCTACATGAAAAGCTCAGCTTGGCGCGGTGCCAGTGGGGCTGCACACAGCCTGTCTGGCCTGGTAGTGAATAGCCAGCCCAGCCTGGACCAGTCCCAGGCCTGGAGGGGGGGGGGGGGGCTTTTACCAACCATCTCCCAGGGCCTCTTCTGGGATACGACACGAGTTCAGCCAAAGCCTGAAGAGTCTCTCTTTTTTCTCATGACTCTGGCTGACCAGGGCTGGCCCGGCCTTTGAAAGGTTAATCAGGCCATAGGTGGTGTGGCCACATGCTTTGTATGGCGACAGGACTGGGTAGTTGCTATTTGCATACAAAAGAGAGCTAGGCTGTTTCCCTTTTCTGGATAGCAGGAGATTGAAGGGAGGGGTGTAAATGTGTGTGGGGTGCATCTCGGTGGCTGGGAATGGGGGTAGACTCTACTGCCAGACAGCTAGCTCTGCTCACCCGCTGTGGCCCGCAGGGTCACACATTCACCTGGGAATCCCCATCCCAAACTCCCAACCTTTGAAGCTTCGTAATGCACTGTTTTGCCGTAGTGTAGTGTGTGTGTGCGTGTGCGTGTGCGTGTGTGTGTGGTTACTTCAGGCTCTCATTTAGCTTCCCTGGACAAAACGGCCACGGAACGCAGCGCAATTTCACTTTCGAGACTCAGTCGTGCATTGGTGCATACGGCTTCCTCTGTTTGCCAATTAGCATTTATGGTAATTCAGAGGGGAAAATCCACAGACAGACTCATACAATCTGTGGGGTGTGTGTGTGTGTGTGGGGGGGGGTGTGTGTGTGTGTGGGGGGGGGGGGGGGATGTGAATGCGCAATGAGGAAGAGAGTGTTTACAAAGTAGGCACAGAGAACGGAAAGATCAAAAGACTGAGAGGTGGGGCTCTCACACACACACACCTACTTCAGCTTGACCTAAATATTCGCAATAGAGGAGAAAAAGACTGGGGGGGGGTGAATTAGTCTGAGAAGTCTTTTGAACGGAAGCTCATACGAACATACGCATTGAACATAACCGCCAAAATCATCGCGTGTACACAACTGTCAGGTCTGAAAGGGTTAATTCCAATGAATGTACAAACCATATGTTGGCCACTTCCTCTACGAAGGGGGCCTACAACACGAGGCTCTTAGGTAACGAGTGAAGCTGAAATATTAATACGCCACACAGGGAGAACAACATATACACACACACACACACACACACACACACACACACACACACACACACACACACACACACACACACACACACACACACACACACACACACACACACACACACACACACACACACACACACACACACACACACACACACACACACACACACACACACACACACACACACACACAGAAATAACACTGTGCATTTGTCCAAAGAGGTGCAACGAAACGTGAAATGACAAAATGTCTGTCACAGACAGTAACGGCTGATTGTGGTGTCTAGTTTCACTCACATGCGTGACGCACTAAAAATGAACCTTGCTCATGGGAAATGTGCAAGGTGTTAGGGCCATGTAGAGGTGACTGAACCATGACAAAAAGACATGGACCTCCACAAAGGCTTCATTTTCTGACTGGTCTATGTAACAGAATAAAGCCCGGTGGTTAACAGCAGGGCCTTGAAGCCATGGCTCTGTGATTCCCAGATGGATGAAAAGGTGATTTGCATACACTAACCTTCAAAAAGAAGCCTTATGGCCCTTGTAAAGGAGTGCAATATAATGATGATATCATTATATAATATAATGATGATGCATTAATTATGCACAGCAGAGCTAGCCAGAGGACAATTACTTGGTCTCGTTATAATCCCACAACCAAATCACAGAATCGAGTGTAACACACTACGACTAACTAATGCATTGCGAAATGATGAGATATCGTGCTCATATCAAGTCCTACCCTTTATCACTCTCGCCATCAAGTCAGTGAGAATAATTTATAACAAGGACAGAATTCATCAGAACCCCCCCAAATTCGAATGCAGAAGAACTCTCTGGAACTTCCCTTTGCAGTGCAAGCTCTTCGGTGGTAAACCATAAACCAGCACATAACACCAGTGATAAAACAGATCTATTCAGTATAGTTGGGAGGTAGTGACTGGAGGATGTAGGTTGATAAGGAACTCATAACAATAGACTCAGTTAAGTTGTGACTGGAAGGCACAAACGCTTTGTTCAACCTTTGCAAAAACACCTACCTATGTGTTTGTGCAGTGTCTTGGTACAAAAACGCTAGGCTGAAGATGTCTATACAATATAGAATATAGATCTGTGTCATCTAGATCTACAGTTTAACATTAAAGGAGAACTGTGGAGCGTTCAGCCAGGTCACTAGCAGAGCATGTTGTCCTTACCATCCTGTGCAGCTTCGGCTGGGAACAAATCCTCCCTGAGGCTTAGGAACCGGCCGAGGCGGCGCCTCACCGAGGAGACAAGGCCCGAGAGCGACGCGGCGCTGTAGTCGAACCGCAGGGGCAGCGCGGTGGACGTGCCCCTGGTCCCCGACTCGGACAGGGACCGGTGGTATGGGGGCGCGCTGTGCGGGGGCTCCCGCTGCGCCGTCCTCTGGGGCCGAACGTGCTCCATCAGCACCCCGCGGCTGGTCACGTTCCTCGGGTGGGGCAGCGACTGCACCCTGGTGACCGGCGGGTTGACCGACCGCTCGCTGCTGGCCTTTGGCCCGACGGCGCGCTCCGGCTCAGAGGCCTGCCACACCATGGTGCCCCTGTCGATGAGGTCGGGGGGGTTGTCGGGCATGGAGAGGGAGCGGAGCTTCAGCCAGGGCCTGGTCGTCGGGGGCGGGGCGGGCCCTGCGGCACTCCCCCCGGAGGCCCACGCAGGAGTGCCCCAACTCGCCATGGACTCGGCACGGCTCAGCTCCTCCAGCGCCGCGCTCCTCCGTAGACTCATCGCTCAGCTCGGTGTGTGTGTGTGTGTGGGGGGGGGGGGGTCTGACGCCACGCAGGCAGGCCAGACCAGACCACAGACAGCAGGAAGGAAGCCCCGATCTCTCCTCGAAACCCCCGCCGTCTCACAGATGCCCTCCGGCGATATAACGGTCTCACCGTGGTGCGTGACTTGACGCGGTGTCGATCAAAGCCAAAGGCGCCATCTTTGAGCTCGACGCTTCGGAGTTCTGCCCTCAGAAGATCCTCCAGAACATCCTCGCACCAGTTAGCAAACTTCTTCAGCAAAACAGCCTTAGCTTGCGGGAGCCCATCTCCTGTCTTTGTTACCGAAGGCAGTCCACTGGCTTGTCTTGACGTACCATTTCCTGTCTTCAGCACTGATACTACTCTTCCTGAGAGGAAGTGAGGTGCCAGATAAACTTTCGCAACGGAGATGTCTCCACTTTCTGTCCAATCGGAGGCCTCAAAGAGTGCTCAAAGAGGCCACTGATTCGATTTCTGTTTCAGTCATGACAAAATGACATTCAAACAAATCCGGTCTTCATGCGTATGATCCCTACTCTCCAAAAAAATATTAAAGGACGATAGAACAGATAGAACAGTAAAATGACAATGTTTTCTTTTCAGCTGAACCAGGAAGTCAAAAACGGAATACACTACAGTCCTACTGTCGCTCAGTGAGAGCCATAGCACCACTTTCTTATGATGGGACAGCAAGGTCATGTAAGAAAATAACCCTGCATACAACAGCAGCCCGCTATGCACCTGTTAAGCTGTGGAGCAATCTCCACGGCTCTGCATTGAACACTGCAATATATTGCTACCATTTAAGAGATCAAGGTGAACAAGGTGTCAATGATCCTGGAGGGCCATTAACACCTACACACCCTTTTAGTCGAAGAGAAATAGGACAGTGACAGTGTCTGTGTGAGTGTGTGTGTGCAGCGCTCAGCTGTAGTCTGCAACTTATGTGATTACGGTCTAGGTCTGTGTCTACCCTTCTCTAAACCAAGAGTCTCTTGTGTCACACAACAATGCCAGAGGACTTTCGCAAGGGAAATGTCACCCTATCCTGTGTGCACGCACGCACGCACGCACGCACGCACACACACACACAACTTGCCAAATACCACCACAGCCATAAATATTCATGCGACCCTATTTTAAAATGAGCAGTCCCCTGACAGAAGCTGAAACCTTTGTGATGCTTTTGTTAGCCCGAGGAAACCGAGAGCTCTCCCAAAGGAGCCAGCTGTCCGTCCAGCAGCCCTGCCATGTCCAGACGCAGCGCAGCGCAGCGCAGCAGGGTTTAAATCAAGGCCACGGCCAGAGGGGCTGACAAACAGAAGAAATCCAATCAATTCGGAGCGATTTACTTATTAGAGCCACTTGACAAAAGTCTTGGGAGGTCATTGGCTCATAAGCACTTCTAAATTGTGCTTCGAGTGAAATGTGCACACTTCTGAATGAAAATAACCCCGTGAGTGGCAGTGGAAAAACAAAACAATCGTAAATAATTGTTCCGGAGAACAAAGAGGGGGATCCCCGGACTCCGCTAACTAAGTGTCGTCCTGGAGTACAGTGAGCAAAGTTCACACTTTCTGCATGTAGCAGGAGAATCAATCCCAGCGGCACAGTCAGGAGAAGTCATTTCCTTACCACGGTTTCCTGTTTACACCATCCTCACGCTGCCCGCAGACAGGACGGTCCAGACGCACACAAACAGGCGCCCATGCAACCACTTCTGCTTCTACCGTGCTCACAACTTTAACTGCCTTAAGCCTCTGGGAGAAATTAGACAGCCTCAAACACACACTACACACACACACTTCTGTCTTTTCTTTGACCGTTTTTTTTTTTTCAAATGTGGACTTTGCCCATGGGGTCATTTGGAGGGAATCAAAAAAAAACCAATACATTTCCGGGTGCTTAACTGGAAAGGGACTGTTGTGGAGGACCACTGGAGGAGTTGAGTCTGGACAACAGCAATTAACACCTCACCGAGCACGCTCCCAACGCGCCTGGTGGCTATAGTTGGCGTGAAAAATCAGTCATTAAAGGCTGGCTAGCACTCTCCTGCACTGTGGTGCCTGCCACTTCCGTACCACACACACACACACAAACACACACACACACACACACACACACACACACTGAGACACAAAGCAGAACGGTGACAACAACAACAACGCTATCGGCGCAGTTGATAATAAGAGGAGCGAAGGTGAGAGCGGCTCAGCCGTTCCCATGAGCTGGCGCACTGGGGCCACGTGGGTCTGCGGGTGTGTGGGACGGGAGCTGCTGACTGTAGCGAGCGCCTGGAGAGGGTAAATATGGGCACATCGCTTCTCATGGAAACAAGTGACAATGAGAGACAACAGGGGCTTTTTTTTCTCATGTTGTCTTCCCACATTTCTTCCCCTGTGCACACAAACACACACACACACACACACACACACACACACACACACACATATACACACACACACACACACACACACACACACACACACACGTACACACACACACACAAACAAACACACACAAAGTCTCTCTCTCTCTCTCTCACTCCCTTCCTTCCTTCTATCCTTCACCACCCCCGTTTTCCTCCTTCTCAGTATGACGTAGATCTAGATCGGGACACACTGTCTCCACTTTGGGGCACAGGAAATATGACAGGAGGCCCCTGGCAGCGCCGTATGCCACTTTGTCTTTCTTTCCTTTCTTCTTCTTCCTCTTCTAAGTTAAGTGGTACGGGTGCATGGTGCGCGCACACACACACACACACACACACTGAAGGGCCTCCTAAAAATAGCACCTGGCTATAAAAAGCCATCATAAATCAGTGGAGGAGAATCAGGAGGGAGAAGGGACCAAGGCCTCTGCACTGAATGTCACCTCAGAATGGCATGCAAACCAGGACTGGTGGGCCTTGGGAGCTCCACTGGTGGTCCCATTCACAAAGACATGCTTTGCAGTCACTGGGATGGCTTACTACACAGGGAGGAAATGTTCAGTTAAAAACTATTTAATTTGCATTTCTGATAGTGCTGTATCAATATATTGACATTATGCTATATAGACATTACTGCTCTCGAAACTTTCAGTATAGATTTGAGATCTAAATAAGAAAATTAGAAACTCCTCAATATCAAGTAGACTGTAAGCTAGACTACATTTAGACTATCATAGCAGTTTTATACAATTCTATTAATAATACTTAAGAGACCTTGATGGAGTCAATATATCTGAACCATCAAGGTGAGCTTCATGGAATGGACACGTACTGAATGGGAGACATGATGGGACATCTATTGTCTATGTACTTCTTCTAATTTAGCATCCACACCAACTAGACAGTGCACCCCATCACCCCCCATGATGACGCCTTACTCCACCCATGCCCTGAAATAGACGAGTGAGGCTTATTTTTAAAAGCGGACGCAGGTTAGTGTTCTTGTTTTGGTTCTGAGGAGGGGAAATCCTGCCAACCCCGGCACACCGTAGCGCGGTGTCTCACTGCTGTGAGTGGGTGGGGGGAGGAGGAGGGTTGCCAGAAACTTTCCATTTCCCCCTCCTTCCACAGCCCGCCTTCCTATTGTGTGTGTTGTGAGGTTGTGAGGTTTGCAAGAACCACATAAAAAATAAAAAAAACGCGCCAGTGAAATGGAGCAGCGAAAAAAACACAGGTCGGAATGCACGCGCTTTGTCATGGCCCATGGGCGTTTGGTATGACTGGTTAGAATCTGCAGCAGCAGCAGCAGTGAGGAAATAGGTAGGCAAGAGGGAGCGAGGAACGGGCCCATCTTGGCTCCGCACCATGGTGAACCATCCCTTTACCTTCAGGAGTAAATAAACATCGACGTGCAAACAATAATGCCTCGCTGCCGTCGGGGGAAAAGGACGTGGTGCCCTGTGGAGCTGATGAAGGTCAGACACGGCGAGGAAGAGGATGGATGTGGAGGGTCTCGCGCACCGTCACTGGCCACCAACCGAATGACGTCATTGGGCATCATACATGTGCACACACACACGTAAACCCCCGCCCCACACACGCCACATTTAATGATAAAGTCGTGTTTTATAGCTCGAGCGTGCACCACATAACTGCAAGGTCAAATGAGCAGTAAAAAATTAAACAGCCGAGCCGTCCCTGGGGAGCAGGGCGATAGCAAATGCGTCAGCGAGGCTCAGAAACACATAAGCGCTCGAATATCGAGGCGCCATATCAATAAATAATTTGCCATTCAAAGGCCGAGGCCCTAATACATCACTTAGATATTAACAATCATGCTGCTGGCTCCACCCGGCTGCTCTGCTCTGCGGAGGGAAGCTTCGTGGTTTATTGGCTGGTAAAGACGCGAGTCGTTCCCACAGTCTTCGTCCAGTGACGTTCTTGAAAGCCCGGCGTTCTCAAGGCAGCCAATCGCCTGGCCCCATTTAGCACTCCTCAATCAAATAATCAAGCGGTGCTTTCCAGCGGTGCCAAATCACCTCAGGCAGCAGGGTTGGCACTGTAGCATGCTGGTTAGTACACGCACACACACACGCACACACACAAATACGCACACACACACACGCACACACACACACACACACACACACACACATAAATATACACATACACACACACGCACACACACAAATACGCACACACACACACACACACATAAATACACACATACACACACACACACACACACACACAAAAATACACAGACAGATGCACACACATTTGGACCTCCAGTAGGATTCCATAAGCCTCTGCCTTGCACTCATCTCTCTTGGCAGCCGCCAAGCGCATTTCTAGGGAATGATGCTTGATTTCAAAAGATTATCAAGTATTCCGCGTCCAAACAATATACTGCCAGAACAAACAGCACCATCGCCAGGGAAGAGATATAAAGGCACATTACATGTGAATTATGGTATAATTACATGAGCTGATAAATTACCTTCGGTTCAACAACCTCTCAATCTCCACACACTTAAGAGTCGGCCTCTTGGCATCACTCGTTCACAGTGAGAATTAGTTCCTCGGTTTGGCGGCGCGTGACAGTTATGTGCAGGACTCCGGAGAGACAACTCGACAATAACAGCAAAGGACTCCCATGGAGGATGAGGTGGGCCCTTGCTACTAAATTTAAGCTGAAGATGGCCAGCATCCAACAGCCTTTTGTCTTCTTTCCTATCATATGAAAAGCTGGAGAACAATACAAGGGTGGAGGGACAGCACTCGTCTCCTGCATGACCAACTCCAACCTGCAAGATCGTAGTTATAGTAACCCTGTGGTTACTTGGCAACACATTGGAGGAATCCAAAGGTGCATTACCAAAGCCACTATTCAGGGCCCTCGCATTGCCAAAGGATATGTTCAGGCACTGACACAGACACACACACACACACACACACACAGAGACACACACACACACACACACACACACAGAGACACACACACACAGAGACACACACAGACACACACACACGAATGGCAGGCCAAATGCAGTCTTCCTGACTGAGACTGCAGGGTTGGGATTTTTGTTGTGCCTCGTATCTCCACCTGAAATTCCTGCAATGCCTTCTCAAGAACTAGACAGGAGAACTGACTCACTGTATTTGATGTTACATTTGTGTGGAGAAAGAGAAAGAGAGAGAGCGAGGGAGAGTGTGTGTGTGTGCTTATGCAAGCACGTTTGACGAGAAGAGGTAAAGTGAGGGAGTGTGTGTGCTTGCGTGAGACGCTATGTAGACCTTTCGCTGAACCCTGTCCAGGCAGCAAAGCAGAAACGCCAGTGAATTGAAAAAATGTGCCCCATATTCCCAAACCACAACAGGACAACGGCCTCCTTGGATGTTCTTAGACATGGTCGGTCAAAGTGACTCACACACACACACATCAGACAGCTGTTTGTTCTCACAACGCTGAGTTGGACTGACAAAAATGAAAAGAAGTCCATCCAATTGGGGCACTCATGTCCTCGGACCCAGAGTGAGGTTCCTCTTCCTGTCTACAGCGATTAAATGTCTGCGCCGTCACATGTGCCGGTGAAATGTGAAACCCCGATCGGTTGGCTCTGGCTGTCTCTTCCGCCCTCTCGCCTTTGATTCTGCCATCTTTGTTCAGAGTGGTGATGGAGAATCAAACCAGGCAGGTGGAAAATTACTGTCCGCCCAGTAAGCGCCAGACAGACGACTTGTGTGCTATATTATTTAAAAGGAGAGGGGGGATTTTTTACTGATGCCACACAATATGAGCAGAGTTATGAATCAAAACAGCGTGGACTGTTCAAACGAAAGTGCTGAGAGGCTCATCTGTGGATCCGGTCATGGATCCCTCCATATTTCCGCATTCCCTCCACCTGCATTTCCGTAACCACAGAGAGAGATAGAGATAGAGATAGACAGAGAGAGAGAGTGAGAGAGAGATAGAACTGTGGTTGAGAGGGGGGGACCCGTCCTCTTTTCCTCGTCTCTCCACAGCTACACCATATGTTGAGCTTCAGGCTTACAGCAGGTGAGCCTTCGAGAGCCGCCTGACGAGCTGCTCGCCAGCCTCCATGGTAACGCCACACCCACGCCGCAACGCTGAGCCGCAAATCACATCCCAGAGTGGAGCCGTCGGGCCCAGGCGTGACGGATGCTGGCGGACCCGTCTGCCTTGAGTGTTAATTAATAACGCACTCATGCAAATCACCAGCAGCACCATTGAGAGTCATTAAGACCAATACACAAATCCCTCGATTGGACACGAGGCAGTCGTTTGACCTGAGGCACTACCATCATGGCTGAGCCAATTAGACCTATTAATCTGACACTGTTCAGTGCAGAAGCTGCTGCCCCAAGGCATTCGGGTGGAGGTGGAGGGGGGGGGGGGCAACAGGGGGTGGCCTTGGCAGATTCATTAAAAGTCCGGGGGGGCCGGAAAAGGTATGCTGTTGCTCTTAATGCATTCAAATCAATAGGATGCAACTGGAAACCACAGGCATCTGCCCACGGTAAGGGAAGCTGGCGAGGCATCTGTGTCTGCCTGTAAGCGAGCCTTTGCTCGAGGCGCATTCGAGCCACGGGGTTTGTAAAGTGCTTACAGTGGAAATACACAGTGGCCATATCTTACCCACATGCTGTACGTGCGAGGGAGGGCTGATGCATTGTTTCTGAAGGTAGTCAGAGCTTGATTAAAGCTTAAAAAGCGGCTTTACCTCTGATTCTAGCAAACATCTTGCAGCGCCTGTAATTCCGTGACACCTTAATCCAACTCTTAAAACAAATAACCCTCTGGGAAGAACGCAGGAAGAAGATGCATCATCCAAGACAGACCAGCAACAGCATTCAAAACAGGAAAGGGTGGGGGATAGGTGTGTGTGTGTGTGGGGGGGGGGGGGGGGGGGGGGGGTGAAGAGTGCCCAGATAGCTTCTCTGGTTTGCTGGGAAACACGACAACAAACAATGACAGAGTCACCAGGCTGACAGCAGCGACGCACAATTAAAAGGATCCTGCGACATGTCTGATGTTTCCACAAAACAGTGTTTGCTGAGGACGAGGTACCTGCTTTCACACGCTCTGCATTTTTAAAGACAAAATATGTTTGATCCTGGCCTGTGAGAAGGGAGCACCCAGTTAACAGGAAGTGGAGCATGTGAAGTGCTTGTGACTGCAGAGGCTTTCTGTTTAATTGATTCCATTCGCTCGCTCTCACTCTCCCGCTAGCTCAGACTGACTCAGATTGCTGAGCTCAAGTCCTCACCTAGGAACTACTGGCTTGTGCAGGAAGTAGGCTACAATACCATCAACCAAAACCACAGGAGCTCTAAAAAAGGTGTAATATAGAGTTGTTAAAAACAACTGATTCTTTGGCACAACAATGATAGATAATTTCATAATTCTCTTCTTAAGAAATGTATCCTTTGTTTCCTATTGTGTTCATAAAATCATATGAAACAGACAATCAGAGAGGGTTAACTCATCTTAACTTCAAATGACATTTGGATGTCGTACCTTCATCAAATAGAAAGCTTGTGCGTTTTTCTACAAGAGCCTTAGAAGGTAATGACTGCCCAAAGGGGAAGCACGCAAGAATAAAACCTTTCCATCTTCCCTTTTCTAAATAAAGTTTAATGAGCTTAGACACAACAGCTTGTCTCTGACTAATGCACTCCATCATAAGGTCCAATCGCATTAACCAGGCAGTGGCACTCATAGAATATAGGTACGCTTCCTAATCCATATGAGTCATAAATGCTTTGCAAATCTGGGGATTAAAAAGGCAATTTCAGTTATGGACATGGACTTTGAGGTCATTCCTGTTGAAATGAATCAGTAATTGATTTTAGACTGTAAAGGTCTGCAAACAAATCTAATTGGAAGTCCCAGTGAATCCGTGAAAACTGGCCTCAGCTGCGCTTCTCCGATGACCCGGAGAGCCTTTTCAAGTGCATCCATGACAACCGGTCTTTGAAGCCACTAGGGGAAACTTCTGCCACCCCAAATGTCACGCCCGCTTTATGGAGCATCTCTTAATAGAGACAGAGACACTGCATGAGGACTTGCCTGCATAGGTCCTTCTGAAACTGGACTAACTGCATTTTAGTTTCACAAGTCTAGACTACAGCCTATTGTTGACATGGATTATGACAAATTGTTGATATTTCTAAAATGCTGATCCTTCCTAAACGGCTTTAAAAGGAATGGCATAACGATTCCGTAACGGTGAGGACCAACGGCAGATCTTTGGGCTTTGTTGTTTTTACGTCAGTCCTGTGAAGAATGGCTATGCCGGGCGGCAGCGTGGCGTGCAGGAGTGCCGGCAGGCCCGGCGTCCGAACAGAGTTATTTTAGCCCTGGAACGCAGTGACGAACCGACTGGTGCCTGCTGTTCTGGAATTCAGAATCCTGGCCACTGAGGTCATCCTCCGATTGGTCTGCTTACATCACAATAGCTGTTCCGCCGTCCGGCAGTGCAGCGAGCAGGGGGAGGCACGAGGGAGGGAGGAAGGGTAGAGAGTGGAAGGGGGAGGGGAAGGGGGGGGGTCACACATCCTGAGACAGGGCTAGAGCTGTCTACCGACACAATCCCGCCATTCACGGCTGCCTCTCCAGCCAGCACTCCCCCATGGCTATGCTATCCCCCAGCAGAGCACCCTCCCTCACCCACCCCCGCCTTACAAAACCTCCAACACTCTCGTCTTGTGAGCAACGCCGCCACCACCACCACGAAACAACATGCCACAGACAAGCAAACAGCTCAGAAGCAGAGCGCTGGCAGCTTGAGCCGGTTATCCACCCTCAGAGCCAGAGGAGGGATGTGAGGGAGGGCTCGTGTTTTGACCGAAACCCCCGAGACGTGCTGTCAAAACCGGCCCACACCCAAAACCAGGCAGACAGAGCAGTGCCATTCAGCATGCCAAGGAGCTGACTTAAGTGATTTACAATAGAGCAGCACCCACCCACACAACCACCTCCAAAAATACATCAGTTCACAAAAGACAAGCGCTCTCCTCCTCTACCCACAACCTGTTTCTGGCCCTGTGCTGCTTACGGTGATAAGGACAGGCATCAGATCCGGCGGGTGGGGGAGGGATTTCAACTCTCAAACAAACACAAACATTTCATCATAAAGTCTCCCAGACAGACTGGCTAGTCACTCTCTGCTTTTAGGCAGTGACACAACATTGGTTGGGCAATCAACATCGCCCCTTCTTTTTCAAATAAACACACTCATGTGAACCCAAACAGCGAATCAAAAAAATGTGTGGCCATTAAAGACAACAGGGTCTCCAACCTCTCCCCCTTGCAGGTCACTTTCCCATGAAATGACCCAAGTCATAACTGGAAATAGTCACGATAGAACTCCCATAAGAACCTGATGTCATGCGCGGAAAAATAGACGAAGAGCCCATGTGAGATGTGGGGGCTGCGCGTTTCACCGGGAGAACGCCCCCTCACCTCAGTCCAGAGGTCTCCTCCTGCCTTGGCCTGAGCACTGCTGAGGGAACGCAGCATGATGACAGAGTCTTTACTCATGGTGTGGGAGCCCCTCTGGTATCTGATTTTGGCATGCTGCTGGACCATGCAGTGCAGAGAGCCAGAGAGAGCGAGAGAGCGAGAGAGAGGGGCGAAGAAAAGAGGTCCCATCAGGCATGACTCATCCCTCGCTCATCCTCATCTCGCTCCTGAAAGGCAGGCCAGTAAGAGCTTGTTGCCACCTTCAGAACGCAACAAGACTCAAATTTGTAAACATGGCGGGGAAGTACTGGAGACAGTTAACCATGCAAAGCAACTTCATTCTCGGTGCTCTGAAAATTCTCTGAGTGAAGAAGCTACTCTGACCAAGACAAGGCAAAACTATAACCAGGCTCCAAGTATTCAGGCATAAGTACTAGACTTTGCCTTAGACTAACTGGAGAAATTATTACAGGCTGCCATGACAACAGTCCTCACCAATATAGAGTGGCTATATAAAGATCACAAGACATGTTTCATAGGCCTACTTGATTGTTACAGGTAGATGTTCATAAATTCTAAAGCACTCCTGGATATGCTTAACCTTTTCTCCAAACATTTTGGCAATCATCCGAATTACAGACACTATAGCAGTCGGTCATAAAGCACCGATCACTACTTTAAAGCATTGATCAGCCTACTTGTTATCTTAATGGGAAGACTTAAGGGTCATTCCACCTCAATTCAACAAATGCCTTCTGCTTGACCATCTCAGATTTCCTTAAAAAATTTACCACCTGAAGAGTAACCATTTAAACTGACTTAGCCAAAATATTAGATTGGTATACCTAATACATCCAGAGAAAAACGTTTTTGAACATGGTACCCCCCTTCTGATTTTTGGCACATTGGCGCCCTCATCTAAATCTGCAGCAACGTTCAGATGTCATTATCTCAAAAAGTGTTCAAGCTAAAGACTTCAAATTTTCTGGGAATAATGATTGCTACCTATAGATTCCACATATTCATTCGTAGGCCGTATGTATTGATACTGACTGTGTTTCAATCTTGTGAAATCAGAAGAAAAATGGCAGATTTTTTTTCAACCCCCACATTGGGTGCTCCATTACACAATTTGTAAACAAAATGTTTGACAAATGGTTATGTCTCTCTACAGAAGTGTTTAAGCTGTCTTTGAAAAAGTAATTAAGAGGTGTCTATATTGCTTTTTTGTTGGAAGCATTGTAACACAAAACTGAAAAATAATCAATTTGGATGATATTGTTTCTCCCCATTACAGAGGTATGACACGCTATACCAATGAATTGAACACATCTCCAGAAAGAGTATGAAATGGGCTTTCAGACTGTGAAATTTCAAGATGGTATTATGGCTGCAGTTATTAAAAAACATTTTTTTAATATTGGTCTATTACAACAATTAGCGTTGCTTTTTTGTGCTATTATTTAATGATTTCATAATCCTTGTCTTATTCCTAAGTATCAGATGTTTATGTCTCATACTGTTAAACATTTATATTTTCATTTACTTGCTGAGTGATGAACTAATAAAATATTTCCTGTATTTCCGAAATAAATTGCTGCTGTCACTATTTAATGCCACTAGATGTCACTGTTCATGGATATCAGCAATGTGTTGTTATAGTAGACCAATATTTCAAAAATAACATTTCAATAACCATAGCCATAATACCATCTTGAAATTTCACAGTCTGAAAGCCCATTCCATACTCTTTCTGGAGATGTGTTCAATTCATTGGTATAGCTTGTCATACCTCTGTAATGGGGAGATACAATATTATCCAAATTGATTGTTTTTCAGTTTTGTGTTACAATACTTCCAACAAAAAAGCAATATAGACACCTCTTCATTACTTTTTCAAAGACAGCTTAAACACTTCTGTAGAGAGACATAACCATTTGCCAAACATTTTGTTTACAAATTGTGTAATGGGGCACCCAATGTGGGGGTGAGAAAGAAATCTGCAATTTTTCTTCTGATTTCACAAGATTGAAACACAGTCAATGTCAACACATACGACTTACGAATGAATATGTGGAATCTATAGGTAGCAATCATTATTCACAGAACATTTGAAGTCTTTATCTTGAACACTTTTTGAGATAATGACATCTGAACTTTGCTGCAGATTTAGATGAGGGCGCCAATGTGCCAAAAATCAGAAGGGGGGTACCATGTTCAAAAATGTTTTTCTCTGGATGTATTAGGTATACCGATCTAATATTTTGGCTAATTTAGTTTAAATGGTTACTCTTTAGATGGTAAAAGTTTGAAGCAAATCTGAGATGGTCAAGCAGAAATTTTCTCTAAAATCCGTTGAATTGAGGTGGAACGACCCTTAATGGGACTTCTTGTATGAGCCTATTTCTAGGAACTGATGTAGGCTACAGTTCCTTAAGCATTATAAATTGGCTAAAATGAATGAACACTTATGATGAGATGATAAATTAAAACTGATCCATCATGGCCTACAACAATGAACCACAATTAGTCAATGTGATAGCTTCTAATATGCTCCTGTTCACACCTTTTACAGTCAATGGCTCACACCTGTTTGTTCATCTTGTGCAAACATCCAATATACACTGTGAAGAAGTCTCAACATGAAACAACACATGCTGTATTCCACGAGGCGTTATTGACCAGCATGTGTTGGTCAATTCTAACTGAATTGTTGGGGCGCCTGAGTAACTCTGATCTCTTAAGTTGCACCCGCAGTTTTGCTGAGATCAGGATGGCAGCTATGTAGAAATGGGGAAATAATGTTGAGTGGACATCATCACTAACCGGTAATGTAATAAGGAGAGTGCTTCACTTGACGTATCAAGTCTGTTGACGGACATGGAAAGTGCACAGCAGGGAAAAGTATCTGCCACCAATGATGCAGAAACTTCGAAATACCTTTCTGTTGTATTGTTAGAAGGGACTGAAAACAGAATCCCGTTAGCTCAAGAAAGCTTACACTTACAGCTGTGGAAGGACTTCAGGTCTAAGGTATAATTTACCAATGGCATATGCTGGCGTGGCAGATCTCTTCTCTTTACGAAACATTGCATTAAAATCAGCAAAGAGGTGTCGTATAATGGAATGCAAGATCAAATGTAGCTGCAGTGCTATTAAATCCATCTTACAGTGTTTATAATGTATTTCCATTACATTTGCTTTGATGGATGTGCTTGGTGCGAATTGCCGCTGACCTTTCAACCCGAGCGCCCATTGCGTTTAACTCATTCATCCAGTCAGAAATACAGCAGCTGGACACATAACAATGAAATGCTGCTTACCGTATACGCGCATCCAGCCTTGTTGCTGGCAAAATGAATCCATCAAAATGCCGTCAAGTACAGGGTCCAAAGACACCATTCCCCCATGAATACTGTCCACGTCGCCTGCGGTCGAATCAGTCTCCATAATAGATATACCTCCACGGTAAATCCCAGGTACTGATAGGGAGTCCATGTCCAGAAAGTCCACGACGTTTCGGTGAGAAAATAAAGGAAAAATAAAGCCTCTGCTGGCAGTGTTGTAACGTAGGGTAGTGTTGCACCGGTGTCAGAAATCGAAATATTCGTTCAATTCAAAACACCTTCTTCGCACTTGTGAAGATCTAAAACACTGTTTCAATAAAAAAAACTTAACAACTGTCCAAATCAATAATTGTTTCAATAAATGGATGTCCCATCTTCTTTGTTTAGTCCGACTCCTTACGCTAGAATCCAAAATCTATCCAGGATGCACACGTGTTAAACTCCCTACGAAAGATTCTTTGGGTTCAACTGGATTCCTAAAGTAATCAGTATCGTCACATTGACAACACTGTACATTAACCACAACTTCCCCAGTTAGATGGTTCGCTAAATAACTTGTTGGCTAGGTAAAGGTAATGTAACTGCATATTCCTCACTGCACCCAGATGTTCTCCCACTGGGAAGGCATTGAAAATAACGTTTCGTTTACCATTAACGTTACTGTTCTGAACGTACAAATATATCTAACAGAATACGGACGTACTAAGAGGTAAAGTTATTTGAGTACTGTCCTGTTTTACTGCTAACTAATAGTTACTAACGCTAATGTTAGCTGTGGGCAGTGGCTCCAATACATTGCCGATGACTCCACCGCCTTAGCGAAATCTAACGTTAGCGACAACTGCACAATAGACTCAACGTCGTCGGCACTCTACAGCTATCCAAATCAATGACAGAAGTTTTCAGCCTAGCTGCCTGGACGAAAAACTGCTGTTATAGTTCCTGTAATAAGTCCATTGTTGAATTTTCAAATTCCTCTTGGTGTCTTGAACGACTGGTGTTACCAGCTCCGACGGCGGGGTCAGCACAGCAGCCCCTTCTCATTTAAAAATCCAGACCAGTTTCCACCTCAATCACATGCCTTTGCCAGTCTCGATTCAAGGGAGTCAGGGAAGACGAGAGGATATCCGAGTAGTTCGATTCACACGGCCACTTCTAGGCTAATTGTTGGTCATTCCTTTCAATAGTCCCATACATTTCGTTCTGTCTTAAAATTGAGAATATTTTTCTTAATATTATTTTGTTTATTTTACCCAAAGAAATAGGCTTGAATTCCAATTAACCTAAATCACAAAAACGCACAATGAGGTGGCAAGACCTAGGAGTTTTGTGTGCAGGCCTAGTATTTAGGTTACATATGGGAACTTGATGGAAATATACATAATAAAAAAGGAATTTAAGTTTAACATAAGACACTATTTGCACTGTGTAAATTCCATTGGCCATATTGTTTGTATAAGAGTATCCTTTGACATAGAAGGGTGATTATAACAGGTGACATCAACTTATTATGGAATAAAACTTGTTTTTACTATGCAAACTGGAGACAGCATTTCAGGAAAATCAGCTTATGTAGGTAGCTAGCTAACACCAACCATGTAGTAGAAAACAACATTTAATCTATACCTTACCCTCAACCAAACCTTAAAAACAATATTTTAAACAAATATTTTAAAGGAGCATATTAAGAATTAAAATAATAGGCCAATATCAGAAATCCATCAGGCTCACTGGGCATTTCTTTCAAAAACACGACACCCCTGAGACACCTACTGGTTAAAATTTGAAATACTTTTGTGAGGAAGGTTCAAGTTTATAGCAGAATACTTTGTGAAAATCAACCTTTAATTATCCACATTTTCATTACTGCTTATTCACTTTGGAAGTTGCATCAGCTGTAAAAAAAATGACAGGTGTATCATAATTTGGCAAGGCATATAAAACTATTACTTTAGTGCTTTAACTGGGTGGGTTATCATTAAGCTGTATTACCTTGAGGCGTTAACTTGGCCAAGATGGGAGAAAGGACATCTTCGATATGTTTTCTCTGTTCATAGAAGTCTTGAGTCGTCGGGTTTTTGGAATTCAGGATCCAATCTGACTTTGCTGTGCATGTGTTATTACAGATATTCTAAAATAATATAAGATGTAGGCTGTGATGTAGCATCTAGGTGGGCAGCAACAATGCAACCACAATAACAAAGAGGAGGAGAAGAATGTCAGAGTAATCAGTAGTGGTAGAGTTACCTTATCCTCCTTGTTCAGTTTCCCTTGAATTCTCTCTGGATCTGCTAGGGTTTCTCGAACCATTGTAACATATGACTGCAACCTCTGCTTGGCCTCTGAGGGGGATGCAATAAATGTTAAACCTGTGCGATGTGGAACCACTTGAACACGGCTCTCTGATGTTTGAAATTTAATCTCCCCATACCAGCCCAGGAAAGATAGTCAGCACAATCCGTTTTTGAATAGCGAGATGCAACCTCCTTTGCCCGTTCCCCACGGAAGTTTATAGCTTGAATGTCGGCACCAAGTTCCACCAAAGTTTTTAGGGTATCGAGTTGACCCCAAAGGGCAGAGTAGTGCAATGGAGAATAACCTGGACAAACACAGATCAGATAGATAGATCTATACTTTATTGATCCCCAAGGGCAAATTCAAGAATAGGAATGTCATATAGAATCAATTAAATACCTAATTGACCTACGCCTATGTGTAAAAACTTTAAGTGCCTACCCCTGACGGTCCATGTATTCACATCAGCACCGTGTTTTACAAGTTCACGAACGACATTGCTTCGTCCCAGCATACTCGCAGCAAACAAGGCATTTCTGCCGATGTCATCCTCTTCCCATAACAAATTGGATCGTTCCTCATTAGAGGCACTCTCATTTTCCAGAATAGACTGTATTCCCAGGACGTCACCTGCCAATGCAAATTGGTAAACAGAACCAACACAGTTACCTCTAGATAGCATTTTCGCAAGTTGGAGGGTTGAGGTCGTGTTTGTTTGCTTACGTCTCCATAGATACCAGTTGTTACAAGTTTAGTGCACCGTGTCCGCCACATTCCCAAGAAAAGAACAGTCTCTGGCTCTGGTTGCGTACAGTCAAGACGGAAGTAAAATAAAATGTATGATTCTGGCAGAACACAGCAGGCCAGGGACATTGTCTTAGAGATTGAAATTGAGTAGAGAGTGTAGACCAGTGGCGGCTGGTCATCAAAAATTTTGGTGAAGCAAACCCAGAGCAAACCCCGTCGACCGAAGCGGTTGCAGCGTCGGGACCTTATTACCACTTCGAACGTGCATTATTTTCCTATAGACGCACGGCGCGTCGTTGATTATCCCTTACATAACGGTATATCGTTCAGCCTTACTCACGGTTCTTCCTCACATTCTACAATTGAAATGTCTCCTTACCGTAGCATCAACGAGCTGTGTAATTTCCACAGAAAGCTTTGGTCTGCCCTCTGCTTCCACTCGTAATTTGTCCTCATATTATGACTGGAAACGAAGCTAGCTACCCTCCTAGCAATACCCTCCTAGCTTGTAAGGGCTCTTGCTAAACAAATTATATTAGGAAACAAAAAAGATATTCACTAACCCTAAGTAACAAAATCCTCATCTACACGGAAAAATAAAGATATGTCTTATGAAATGACTGTTCAACAAATTATGTGTTGTTATTGCTGATTATGAAGCTCTCCTAAATCGTCGCTGTCAAAGTCAGTTAACGATAGTTGCCTTATGAAGGCGTTGACTGGCCAGAGTATTGTGTCAATCATATTCAAGTGACGGAAGTGCAAAATTCTACCCTATCGGTCACTGCTTCACGGGTGGGACTTATCTGCCATAAGGATCCATTGAAACGGGAAAAATCCACGAGCCGCGGGGGGTTTCACTCGATTTACATTGAAGTCAATGGGAAAAGATATCGATGGTAGTGAAGCAAGAAAATCGTCTGATTCACTGCAATTGTCTGTTTCACCGCGGGTGTGGGGATGGCGCTGTTGTCACTCACAGAATTGAATTCAGGAAAACAACTCGTCTTAATGACTGTCTTTCTGTTTCAAAACAGTGAAAATGGGATTATTGTAAGGTTTTTTTTTATTTTTTATGTTTACTTTTTTTTTGGTGAAGCACTGCTTCACCTGTAGTCTTATAGAAGCCTCCTCTGGTGTAGACCCAGGCCTGGTTAGACCCCTCTGTGAAGAGGGCTCATATTCGACTGATTAAAACCAGATCAGTTATAAACATAGAAAGTAAAAGATAGTTTAACATAGAAAGTAAAAGATAGGTTATAAAGCAACCAGACTCAGACTGTTCTCTGTCTAGCAGGTGACGTCCAGGGAACACAATCCAGTTTCGAATGTGTTTGGCGTAGGCTGCACTTAAGGAATTACTGTCATTAGGCAACTATTTAGGCAGTATCCAATATGGCAAGACAGATCGATACAGTGTTTCAGTGTAAATTATCTCAGATAATGTATCGACAGGCCTGCTAACATGCTAGACCACAAGACTCTAGCGGAACTAAGGAGCGGCGGCAATTGTTAAGCCGGGGACTGCGTTTTTTATGCACATCCTGTCTGGGTTTACAGACGGAATCAAATAGCCCTTTTCGGTTTTACCTCTGAAATCCCACCATTTGCCAAGTAAACTCGGATGTTTTATCATTTTAATGGATATATGAGGTATCGATTGTTCTTTTACGTTTGATTTGGTCGACATTTTAATCACGTGTATATAATGTAAAAGGAAACCACTGTCAACACAGAACTGGGATAGTGAGCTAGCTGGCAGGCTATTTTGAAGCCACTTCTACGGATAGCCTACTTGTGGAATCTAGCTAGTTAGCTAGTTAGCAGGTAGCCTTGATGACGTTAGTGATATATGTATTGCGCCGTTAAGTGTTATTTAGGTCGAGATCAAACCGAGTTGACGGCCAGGAATAAAGTGAAGTCGATTAGCAATTTAGTTAGGTATGTTATCCTCTTTCTGTCGGCGTACTCGTAGCTAACAGGCGTAGTTGGCTCTACAACGTAAGCAGTGACAGTTAACGTTAGCATGAAATGCGACCAGATAACTGGTAACGTCAGATTAGGTGTTGGCACTTGTGTGAAGAGATCTGAAAACTTATCAACACTGTCACGTTAGCTGCTGCACTTTTAATTCAATGTCGTGTGTAAGTGCACATCATATTGTGGTTACAACACTGGTTTAATGTTTACGTTTGCTGAAAGCATTTCCAGTTAAAGATAGGGAGAGATTGTTTTTTTCTTCTCAGTAATTAATTCAGGATTGCATGCATTAACATGTTTCAGATTCTGTCTTCACAATAATTACCTATGGAACATTAGATTTCATCTTACGTAATGTTTATTTGTATTACAGGTTAGCAGAAAGGTGAACCACGAAGGGTTATTTTTTCTGTGCATGGACGGAAAGCCAATGCGCAGGTTAGTATGATATTAGGATTTCAGATATTTTTTATCTACATTATCTCATTATCTTTATCTACATTATTCACACGTTTGAACGATTGTTCTTGTTCTTTTGATATTCTTATAATGAACTAAGTAATAAATGCTCCGTGTAGTAAAGCATCAAATCTGATTCAGTGAATGGTGAAATACCCATTTGTTGTAAAGGTTCAACCTTTAGTCCTGATGTGTAGTTGCACCGACTTCACAAAATCTTGAATTCAGCCATTCAGATAGGTGTATGGCTACGTGTTTGGATTAGATGTTACTGTGCGGTGCGGTATGGTATCAGAAATGGAGAACCATTGGTGGCTTGCAGAGCTGAATCAAATCAGTTGAATATGTTATCTTTTATGTTGTTCGATCCATCACATCGTTATAATGTGTTTCTCACTGGGAGTATCTATTTGTATTTCAGGTGTTACCGGTAAAGAGTAAATTACATGTTTCACAGTTTTAATCATAGGTGGAAAACTCCAGCTTCAGAAAGTAAAAATCCAATCATGTATTGGTTCTACCTGTGCACTTAACACAGGTGATCTCATCAATTAGCTGCTCTAGCTGGCTGAAGACTTGTGCTAATTAGAGTCAGCTGGTTTAAGTGAATGGTTGGCACAGATATGTGGTAGTAGGACTTTTACTTTCTGAAGCTGGACTTTTCCACCTCTGGGTTTAATGGAGTCTATACAGCTAAACATGACCTTTGAAATTATGCTATAAGCATGTTAAGCCTACCTTACACTGACAAGATTTGGGTAGGATTCTTGAAAGATTGTAGTCTTCTGAATAAAGCTTGAATGAGGGGCAATAGTTAAAAAACTACAATCTTTCAAGAATCTTTCTCAATCTGGTCAGTGTAAGGTAGGTTTTAAATAGCTTTTCCTTTCTTTTTTGAGCTTGGCATACCTCAAAATGTGTGAGGCCTAAGACATGCTTGGTCTTGATGGGCATTGCAGGTAGTTAGTAGGCTGGGTGAACCCTGCCTGATCTGCCGGCGAATTTGGATTTCGAATTAATGTATAAGGGGTGTTATTTTACAGATACATTTTGGCATATTTATCTAAATATATATTAATAGACAGTTATTATGCTGATCAAACAGCCACAGTAATTTGGTCGAAATCTATTCCAATATCCAGTGCTAAAAAGAGGCGAGAGATGTGATTGACTGAATGTTTGAATGTTTGAAACACTGAACAAGCTGACAGAATGTCACTCCCCCGCCCTCTTTTACCAGAGTGCAGAAGCTTACTAATGACAGACTGGTACCAACATATTGCTATTTTCTCTGTGACTGGTCTCAGGAAGAAGTCGAGGATTGTTTTTTCTGTCCTGTACACTTCTCTCTCTTTCCAGCCTCTCTCTCTCTCGGAAATACGGATATCAATGAAACCCATGAATAGGACTTCCTGCTTTCAATGATGTAAAATGATGATTTTTACATCATTGAAAGCAGGAAGTCCAACATTGAAATCCGTATTCCTCCCATCTCAAAGCAAACTGAGGGAATGATGCACGACCATTCAAAAACATGACTGGTTTTCTAAAGATACAAAGCTTAATGCTAATCGGTGAAGTGTCCCTTTAAAAGAAAATGTGTTAACAGGGAGCATAAATGCTGTTTTTTCTTTGTCATCAGATTGGTGAATGCCTACATAGTTTTGACATGTACACAGACACTTGTTGAAAACCGTCACCCTTCTCTCTCCCACCCAGGGGTACCAGTGCACGCCCAGATAACACCGGAATGGACATCACCAGCCGCTGCACCCTTGGTGACCCCAACAAACTTCCAGAGGGGGTCCCCCAGCCTGCGCGGATGCCCTATGTGTCCGACAAGCACCCCCGTCAGACACTGGAGGTCATCAACCTGCTACGCAAGCACCGGGAGCTGTGCGATGTCGTGCTGGTGGTTGGAGCGAAGAAGATCTACGCGCACCGGGTCATCCTGTCGGCCTGCAGCCCCTACTTCCGGGCCATGTTCACAGGGGAGCTGGCCGAGAGCAGGCAGACGGAGGTGGTGATCCGAGACATCGACGAGCGCGCCATGGAGCTGCTCATTGATTTTGCGTACACCTCACAGGTGCGACTCGGTGCCATTTCTCAGTTTTTGGCGTTCTCTGTTTTCCGTCTGTGCTACAAGGAAGTCAGTAAGAGTCTTTTTGTTGTAGATTTGATGCTGTTATTGATTAGTCCTGGATGTAGAACACAAGCAGCACTACTCATTAGTGTTGTGGGAGTTACTGATAATTAGGAATTAGTTACAGTTTTAAAAAGAGTATTTGACTTGCTTTACCAATGACTGTATGAAAGTCATTTGATACCAGGGAAAGTAACTTTTGAGTTATGTCTGTGGCTGTTTTATTTTAGTGTTGCTATGACACACACTGTAAAATGTTCTCAACCACTGTACCCAAAATAGAAATGATGACATGTTAAGTAGTGGAACAGTAAAACATAATAGATGTGTTTTATGAGACTATTTATTGTATTTAGCGTAGCTGAAGAACATGTTTCTGCATGTCTGGCCACTGTCTCCTCTTATTTAATTTGCAAACAGGCAAGCTGCCATATTTACAATCACAGCGGAAATGCGAGAGCCAAGCATTATGCTTGTTTGAGTGTTTATTTGGAGAGGGTACCATACGCTGCTTGTTTTGACGGCTGTTCAGTCCCACATGTCCTGTCTCTCTTGTTAGTCACTGTCTCTCCCCTTTTCTCTCTCTCTCCATCCATCTATTCACTCACCCAAATAAGCTGTGTGTGCGTGTGTGTGTGTGTGTGTGTGTGTGCGCGCGCGCGCCTGTTTAACATGTGAACATGTGTTGTAGGGATGCATGATATTATCGGTACGACATCGCTATCGGCAGATAACGGCTTAGGAATTGTGTTGTCAGCAGATATTGAGTTTGAAAATATCGGCACGTCATATATCGACAGAAATCCAGTATCGTGCATTCTTAATATGTTTGTAAGTGTCTGCATGCTGAGTGGGAGTCCAGGTGTGTGGTCGTTGGTTGATGTTCTGTGCTGTGACGTTCAGGTGACGGTGGAGGAGGGGAATGTCCAGACCCTGTTGCCGGCCGCTTGTCTGCTGCAGCTGGCCGAGATCCAGGAGGCGTGCTGCGAGTTCCTGAAGCGGCAGCTGGACCCCTCCAACTGCCTGGGCATCCGCGCCTTCGCCGACACGCACTCCTGCCGCGAGCTGCTGCGCATCGCCGACAAGTTCACCCAGCACAACTTCCAAGAGGTGACGCCTGTTTGTCAATCACACGCGCACACAAACACACACACAGACAAGCCTCTGTCACCCACTGAACTCTTGTTTCTATGTATGTCTCGCCTATTCTCTCTCATTATGAGCAGTCCTTGTCATCTATTTTGTGTAGCCTTTCCCACTTGTTTTCCCCGTTGTTTTGCCTTTCTCGTGCTTTTATTCAGATGGTATGCCGCTCTGCCTCCCTCAAAGCTAGTTGAAAGGCAACAGATATCAGACCAGCCAAAGTGCTGTGGTGACTTTGGGTTCGTTAAGAACCAAGCCCTCTGTGTTCCCTCGCGCGGATGTGTGTTGCTGCCTGCCGCCAATTTTAGCCCCACTTCCAGGCTATAAAGATGATCCCGTCAGAATCCAGGGTGTCTGCTCTCGCTAGCATTAGCAGTAGCAACGCCTCTCGGGTTTCCTTGGTGACACTGCAGCTCCTCGTTATTTTTACCCCAAGGAAGAGAGCTAAATCTGACTCCCCACCAGTGTTAAGTTCTCTCCCCTGAGTTTTAATTACCGGAACTTTGGTGTGTGTGTGTGTGTGCGCGCGCAGTGAGTTTGCACTTCAAAACATAAAGGAAGTGTCCTTCTTTTAATTGAGAAGAGAATTAAAATGTTTCAGGCATATTAAGTAGATCGAGTGAGCAACAAGAGGAATTTCAATGCGTTTGGTGTGGTTATGGGGTAGGCGCCTTTATTGTCGTACAGTTTGGATGAAAATGGCATGTTGTAAATTGCTGGAATTGGCTTTCTGTGAGAAGTTGAAAAGTCTCTCCAAATCCCTGGCCAGTGAATACTCTTGAGAGAGGGAAGGCTAGTCTTGCTTTGGTCTTTTCCTTTCTTTGTTTATTGTGTGTGCAGTGCAGTGTACAAGTGTGTGGCACAGAGCTCTTTGTGTTTTTTCCCTCTTTGATTCTGGCTTAGTACCTATTGCTATCCTGAGCCAAAAGCTGTTCTGAAAAATGTGTGTTTGTGTGTGTGTACACACCTACCTTCCTTGTGCCAGGTCATGGAGAGTGAAGAGTTCATGTTACTCCCAGCCAATCAGCTCATAGACATCATCTCCAGTGATGAGCTGAATGTTCGGAGTGAGGAGCAGGTGTTCAATGCGGTGATGGCCTGGGTCAAATACAGCATCCAGGAGCGTCGACCTCAGCTGCCACAGGTCACACACACACACACACACACGCACATACACACACACACACCTGTCTCTCATAGTCGGTATACACTATGTCTTTGTAGTATGCAGTGAGTATGTGGAGTATAAATTTCAGATTTAATCACAGAAACGGTCAATAAAATATAGTGGCATAATAGATTAACTCACATCCCTGCAGTTCTTCTCAAAGATGTAGCTCATATCAGTTATACATATTTGTTATATTTGGCATACACATGCTGTAGTAGACCCCGAAGCCATTTGTTTTGAGAATAACGGCTGGCTGATGAAGTTATTGGCTGGCTAGCCGGCTCAGCCAAAACCTAAATGGCTGCTGCAGCCGCCAAATTTTTAATGGCTGATAATGGCTTAAGTTGCCTCTTCATGCCTACAGATGCCTATGTTGTGCTAGATCTCAATACACAATGTTATTATATCATTTTTAACAAAGCTCTGCACATTTCACTTCAATGTAGACTGAAGCATGCATTGTGAACTAGCGCAGCAATTTCTGGAGATGGTGAAATGCTGCAGTTTAAATCTGTCCGCTCCAGAATACGTTTCATATCATCAATCTTTGGTTTTGATGTTTGTGCAACCGGGCCCTGAAGATTTTCAAGTCCGAGTAGAACTTTGTAGGAATTAGGAAAGTATATGAAAAGCGAGATCAAAATAAGGCTACCGTTGGCTTCTTTCCCCCATTTCATCTCAGCGCGAGAAAGCAAAAACATTGCCGAGAACGTGGACCTTTAATTGGCTGTCAACTCACTGAGTCCTGTGTATCGTAGCAACGAGCACAAGACTGATACGGTGAATCCAGTGGGAAAACCTTGTGTATCGTTTATTTTATAATTGTGATATAATTGTATTATTATAGTATGTGAATTGTATAATTGATATAATTGTTTTTAGATGCAACAAGTCCAAGTCTAAGTTTGGCTCAGCCAAAGTTTATCAGATGGCGGCTCAATTTGGCTTACAGAATTATTGGCTGGCGGCGGCTGAAATTCTAAATGGCGCAAATGGCGGCGCGTGGTGGCGGCTTCGGGGTCTATGCTGTAGATATTAATTAATTTAATCCTAAGAACAGAGCATTTGCTTTTGGATTGTTTTCCATTCTAACGTGAATTATGAGTATGTAAGATGAACCGTGACGTTGCCAAGACAACACATTTCTCAAGGCTTTTCTCTCTCCGTGGCAACAGGTGCTCCAGCATGTTCGTCTTCCGCTCCTTAGTCCAAAGTTCCTGGTGGGCACTGTGGGGTCAGACCCCCTCATTAAGAGTGATGAGGAGTGCAGGTGGGTTTTGCCATGACTCCTGCTGTAGCTCCACGTTGCTCCCTGACCACAGACTCCAGGGGCCAGAGACTTGAGGGTTTTCATCCAGCCATTCTATTAATACCATGTCGTTATTATCTCTTGAGCTTTTGACAGCTAGTAATTGCCATGACTTCCATTTTGCACTTGGTTGACAGGTTGTTAACAGCCCTAATGTGTCCCTATATTTATACAAACATATGAGTCTGTGTGTAACACATTGGACAATTTTTTAAGTGTTGTTGTCACACCACTTACTTTTATATATTTCTATAAAGTTTTATATTATAAAATATAGCTGTGTTATTATTGCAATATATTTATATTCATTTTTAAGTTTGAATATTTGCCTGGCAATGAGAATAAGGTTTACCGCATGTAATACGTGTGCATGTTTTTGGTCTTGTATAGAGGTATCCTTTAATTGACATTTTCTACCCCCCTTCTTCAGAGATCTGGTGGATGAAGCCAAGAACTACCTCCTCCTGCCTCAAGAGCGCCCCCTCATGCAAGGCCCTCGCACTCGGCCCCGCAAACCCATCCGGTGTGGGGAGGTGCTGTTTGCAGGTAGGCAGAAGTCAGGGTGTGCAGTGCACAGCAGCCTGTCATATCATAGCCCCTGACTGACAACAGAAGGACCTCTTTATGTTGGTCAGGTGTATCTTTATTGAACCTGGGGATATACGGGCCGCACTGAAACGGACTACTTCAGATGTGTATGTGTGTATGTATTGATTCACCTCAGAGCTGGAAGAAAAAAGAAAAGCATTGATTTTTGTGTGTGTGTGTGTGTATGTGTGTGCTCTTTGGTGAATTTCCGGCAATAACTCATGGGGCTGACCTCATCCCTTCCTCTGCTTGCTGCACAGTGGGGGGCTGGTGCAGCGGTGACGCCATCTCCAGCGTGGAGCGCTACGACCCGCAGACCAACGAGTGGCGCATGGTGGCGTCCATGAGCAAGCGCCGCTGCGGGGTCGGGGTCAGTGTGCTGGACGACCTCCTCTATGCAGTCGGTGGCCATGACGGTTCCTCGTACCTAAACAGTGTGGAGAGGTGGGCTACTTTTTAACCATAACCCAGTAATCATGCTCAAATGTCCCTAGATGGTGGGAATAATGCCCAGTGATTCATAATGAATAATGTATCATGTCTGTAAGGGAACCGCATGTGGTGCATCATTTGGGATTTGGAGCATATGGTCTGCTCCTTCTGTTGTTCTGTTCTGTTGAAGTTTTTCAAGAAACTGAAGTATGATGGCGTTTGTGCATGTCTTCAGGTATGACCCCAAGACCAACCAGTGGAGTAGCGATGTGGCCCCCACCAGCACTTGCAGAACCAGTGTAGGCGTGGCTGTGCTGGGAGGCTACTTGTACGCTGTCGGAGGTCAAGACGGAGTTTCTTGTCTCAATATAGTGGAGAGGTGAGCTTGGCAAACTTGAAAGACTAAATCTGAGGTTTCTCCATCTGCTGTGTGGTTCATCGAAGGATTGCGCGGTGTGTCATTTAGATACTCTCTGAAGTGGCAAGTCCGCTGCATTCAAGTCTCTGTCTAGCAGAGCCCCCGTCTTGTTTGCCTTACCCACATGACCCATACGTACAAACAAGCAAGCAACAACGTAAGCATAAGGGCAGCTTTGATGACTATAAATCCTGCTATAGGCAAAGGTCTCCCTGTCCGTATCTCCTCAGAGATGGCCAGCCTTCACCACTTGGCACTTCTTTCCTGGAGGCACCAAGGCCAAATGGAATGCAGTGATATGTGTGATTCATATCTGTCCTGTCTCCACCATCGCTGCAGGTATGACCCCAAGGAGAATAAGTGGACACGAGTGGCTTCCATGAGCACCCGGCGGCTAGGTGTGGCAGTTGCTGTGCTCGGGGGATTTCTGTACGCAGTGGGGGGATCAGACGGAACGTCCCCTCTCAATACAGGTACTCAACTGCTCTGTGCTGTTCACTCCACGTGTGCTTTGGTTTACACAAAAGATCCAGTTGTGGATCTTGCTTCTGGTGTTACTAATAAGAGGTGCACAGACAGGTCTTCTTAACCTGCATTGTAATTGTATCCTGGCCAGTATGCCGCACACATCCTTGTTAAATACGTGATGGTAATGTTGTCTGTGATGTCCTGCCTCTGACTGACTCTTGTGTGGTCTGCAGTGGAGCGCTACAACCCCCAGGAGAACAGATGGCACACAGTGGCCCCGATGGGCACCAGGAGGAAGCACCTAGGCTGCGCCGTGTACCAGGACATGATCTACTCCGTGGGCGGACGGGACGACACCACAGAACTGAGCAGCGCGGAGCGATACAACCCCAGAACCAATCAGTGGTCTCCTGTGGTGGCCATGACGTCTCGGAGAAGTGGGGTGTGTAGCTGTTGTTTTGTGGTGATTCTGATTGGTGCAGTGGTCTTTCAGCGAACCAGCTGATGGCATTAGCACATTGGAGCTGTGATTCATTTTCACATTGTGTAGGATTTGGGCTTTCAAGAAAAATGTGTTTCATCCTCAAACACCCACTTTTGTCCACACCCCAAAGGTATTCAGTTTAGCTTCATAGGCCAGAACATATTTAAGTTTAAGAAGTTGCAACTGCAGAATTTTGAGGAATGTACCTTAAAAAGTGACAAACTGGAAAAATAGTTGGTGATTAATTTAGCTGACAACAAAATGACAACCTTGTAGCAGAAAACACATTTCAAATTGTTTGCTCTTGCAGGTGGGTCTAGCAGTTGTAAATGGGCAGTTAATGGCCGTCGGTGGCTTTGATGGCACGACATACCTGAAAACAATAGAGGTGTATGATCCTGATGCTAACACATGGAGGTAAGATTTTCTACTGAACTAGTAGTAGTTGTTTTGCCATAATCATTGTTATTCCTTAAAAAAAGGAACACTTTAAAAAAAAAAATAAAAAAAATGTATACCAACTTCAAATAAAACCACAACAAACTTTCTCCTGACAGGCTTTACGGCGGAATGAATTACCGAAGACTAGGAGGAGGAGTTGGTGTTATCAAAATGACTCACTGTGAATCCCATATATGGTAACACTCCCACGCCCACTCCACTGGTGCCTCACCATAGCTTGTGCCTCCCATACAGACATTGTGCATCATGCAAAAGAATACGACTCTCAAGACTGTAAACACATCTCTGGCCGTTCCAATGGCAAGCCAAGGAGTCCCCTCCCCCTCGCCGCCATGCGAGTCGTCCTGTTTTAGCTGCTCGTTGAGCGCGCATCCGGCCCCATCCTTCGCTCCCGTACGCATCAGTCTACACCAGCTCGAGGCCTCCTTAAAGGACCAATGGTATGCGAGCTGAGGTTCTGTCGTTGTCCAACCGTCTTCGCAGCGTTTCCGGTGAACATTTGTTGCTGTTACACGTACATGGGAAAGCGTCTGAGAGGATAGTGGTCAAGTCTTTCTCGGAAGGCAGTCTCGTCTGCTTCTCTGTGCGCCCCAAACTGAAAAGGGGCAAATTCTCGCTGAAGAGACAGTGGAGAGGCTTGCGCGACGGCAATGTCACTCTGTCCCCAGGCCTCGCAAATAAGCTACTCCTTCAGCCATTTTAAAATTCATCTGAGTTGGATGCACTGTGACTGGTTATTATAGCCGCATCTTTTCCTAGACAAGTGAGACATTCAGATTCAGTGACCTGTAGATTGCAGTTCTGGTACCATGGTGTTCACCAAGCATTGCTAAATTGAATGTGCAACCCTTGCAGTTAAATTTGCAAAATTTAAAGGCTGTGCAAAAAGTAAGTTATACTGGTATACTGTTGGTGAATATTTTTAGAAACATCAGTTAGACACACACATACACAATCACTCTTGTTTACTTTTATATGAAAGAACACCTAAATTAATTGGACCATGCACTTTAACCCCTTTTGTTGTTTTGTTTTGAAGGTATAGACATGTTAGAAATATATATGGGAAAATGAATCGGTGAATGACATGTATTTCATATTCACTTCTTACTGGGCCTGCCAGATTCTCTCAGTGATATTGGCCCATGTTACTGAGGGTTTCTTCTTCTGTTTGAATATGTTGTCATACATGCATTAAACTCAGTTTCCATTTTATCATTTGCACATGTCACTGATGTTTTAGGGTATTAAGTGTTGATGAACAATGAATATGCATTTGGCTTATTAAAGATTTGCAATGTGTGTTCCATCTAGTGGGTATGGATGTCACTGTGCAATTTGAAGTGATTTTTTTTTTTTTTTAATCTAGTAGTATAAACACCAGTAAGGTCATTTTGAATGCACTGTCCATTTATTTCAAAGAAATATTAAAAGAACAATAAAAAGCCAGTACTCCACATGTCTGAAACTACATTTAAAACCCCCCATTCAAACAGAGAAACAAAGGAAAATGTATATATATGTACAAGAAATGAAGTTGTTACATGAAAATATTGTATTCACTCATGTATAAAAAATGAAGAAATATTAAAAACAAGGAAATGGTCATGATTTATCCTTATAGTACAGGGTAAGTGAAATACATATATTCACATTTCATTCAACAAAGTATAGAAATGAGTAGTAACAAAAGATATTTTATTTACAGTTCAAACATATAGAATACAAAATACAGTTTATACTGTGGGCATCTTGAGGATGGCACACTCCGTCAACAATGTCATAACGGTGATCATGTAGTCACTGCAGGTGATCTACAGAAAAGGCAAATAGTTAGTTTCTTTCCATCACAGGAGAAAAGCATCTAACTCACAAGGAGAAAGCCTTGTCTGAGCAGAATTCACATCCCAATCAAATAACAAAATGTTTAACCAGTTTAAGTAGGGGGTACGGTCCCATCATCCCTCATATCACCAATATTTAAAACAATCCACTCACCTTGCTCCAATACATTTATACTAGTTATTCATCTCTAAAATGTGATGCTGGGCAACCCTTCGGACCGATATAAATATATCGGCAGCTTGGGAAAAGAAAGATGGCAAACCTACCTTGATTTTCCCATCGAGGTGAACAGAGCCCAGGGCTGTGGAGACCCTCTTCAGGACCCCAGCAGACAGGTGGACCTTGAAGTGCCTGAAGAAGTGTGACTCGATGCCAGTTATGAAGCACTTCACCTCCTCGATGCTGACAGAGTCGTCGGCACGGTCCCCTGGACGCACCTTCTCCCATAGGTCCCATGCGTCCTGGCCGTTCAATGCAAGCGACACGTCGAGAGGAGGCTGAGCCGGCAGTGTCCACGCCAGCTTCAGAGACCTGATGTTGTTGTCACTGTGGCAACCAGTCCACAGGGCAGCAAGCCAGTGTAGATCGTTGGGGTCGAGGCTCAGTGAGCCAAAGCTGCAGTCAAACGTCCTTTCAAACCATAACTTTACCAAGAAAGTCAGAGACTCTGAACCACTTGTGCAGAACAAGGGCAAGCTGACAAACTCTGGTGGAAGAGACTGGAGGTACTCTGGGTCTCCATTGATGCAGGTCAGCCATCCACTCCACACAACCCGTGGGGTATCTCCCGCAGAAGCAAACACTGGCTTAGAGTGAATCTGTCACCACAGGAGTGGAGATAATACATCAAGATGTGTTATGTCATAACATTGTACATTAATGCTACCCAAACATTTAATGCAACAACAAAGTTGAAAACAAGCGCATATCCTACCTGTATGAAAACTGTCTCTGCATCATCTTTTGTCTCTGCCATCCCAAGGATGGTTGAGAATGTGACTTTAAAGCCTGTCTCAAGTCCGACTTCAACTGCTGTGCCTTGTTGTTTCTCAGCTACTAAAAAGGCAGATAGATGCTTGGCGTAGACGTTCAAGAGTGTATATCTAAACTGATATAAAGGTGTGAGGTGGGACAGCTTCCATTCCTTTTTTACCAGAAGGGCCACCTGTTCAGGGTCAACTTTTTCCTTTTGAAAAAGAAAAAAACATTATAACAGTTTGACCAATGACTCAAAAAGAAACAGTAACTGATGATAGAACATTGGTATCTAATGTTACGACACTCTTAATCTCATTTACTTACAGTTATTTTATGAGCTTTGGCTGCTTCTCTGCTAGTTGGTATTCTCGTGATGGTCAGCTGCCCAGGAGTGTAGCAGAAGCGCGATGTTGCGTCAAAGGTTCGACCATAACTCTTACTTCGTCGATGTGTTGTGTGATGTGTCACAGACGTATTCACAGCGCTGGGTTGTTACAGAGATAACGTTAATTATCCTCATGCACAGTAAACGTTTGCTATGTCAACGTCGGAGAAAGTAAATATTCTAGGAGGATTCTTATTGTTTTGTCGATGGCATAATATTAACTCGCTTAATAGGCCTTAACGACACTGTAGTTAATTCATTTGATGTTAGCTCAACAACTAACGTCACACCCACAACAAATACAAGCTAGCATAACGTTAGCATTACTGCAAACGGTCAGTGCAGACTAATTTATTTAAACAAAACCTAAGGGTTATAAATAACCGAACAATTTAAAGCCAAACACATAAAACACACCAAAACAGTTACGCTTCACAAGTAATATATAATATTGTAGAACTGTACCTTCGTCTGTCCATGGCTGACAAAACGGTACAACAAACCAGACTACTTTTTGAACATCGCGCGTTTACACATTATGCTATGCTATGCTACGCTCTGTGGAACCGCGCATTAGATAGGCGTACAAGTCGAGTAAAGAGCAATCGTCAGTCTGTTCGTTCAGGTGGTTGTATTTTTTTGTGTGTAGCTGAAGCAAACATATGAGGACAAAATCTCACTATGTTTTAATAACTGAAATTAAACATCTGCTTACTTTATGAAATTATCAACTCGATATGGACAATGCTGACTGTAATTGACTGGTATGGTCTACTTTCGTACCATGTGATCGACTTCCACTGGACTTCCTTGACATTTTACTATAAAGCTTCTGGATGAGACTAGTCCGTCGTGTTTGGTCCACCCAAATTATATAGAGATTTGAGACCTCTGCGCATGTTTTGTTTTGCAACGGGAAGGTGACTGTAAACCAAACGCATGGGTCGTTAGCGATATCATTCACTGAAGATGTTAGCTTCATCTACATACCCAGTCATTATGTTGTTATGGAAATGCTTACATTTTCTGTCATTTTACGTTTGACAGACGTTTTAGAGCTCTATGTCGCTTACTGCCATGCAGTAGTGTGATAACGTTACCTAGGGAGCTAGCACACTCTGTCATTGAACTGGCTCGCCATGCAATTAAGCTTCCATCACTAGTCAGTTAATTAATGTATTAAAATAATTTCATCTTTGTAAAATGGCATGCAAATACAAGACACTGATTCGGAGTGGTTGGTCTTTATTGAGACCATGCTCATTTGGAAGAACTGCACTACAGTGTTCTCGTCAGCTGTGTGCCACTGACGTTAAACGAATCACGACTTCCTGGACCTGTGCATCACACAGACACATCTCTAACAGCACTTCAGGTAACTCATCAGGACTTCTTGACTCAAATCATAGCAGTGTTCCAGCACCCATTCCAGATCCCCAGTAACAGTGAGATCACACAGAATGCTTAAAGTGTTAGCATCATGTATCTTTTACCATTTTGCAAAGTAGTTTCTGTCAATATGTTGTATGTCTTAACAGGCAGAAATGACTTTTCTTTGAGAACACATTCTTGTGGAGAATTATGCTTGACACACAGTGGACGTGAAGTAACACTGTATGGCTGGGTGCAATATGTGAGGTTAGCGCAAACTTACCCTGTGACACTGCATATCTGTCTTACATATCAACATATGTTTGGGAACATTTGTAATTATTTGCTATACATTTACAGACAGGATTTATTTCTGATCTTGAGGGATTTCAGTGGACTGGTGCAAATTCTTATCCCCCAGGATGAAGTAAGTTGACATGATTAGGCCTATTTTTGCGAACATTTTCCCATATTTTCTTTAGGTTCATTTAGATTATAGCTTAGCTGTTGTATACTAATTACCTTTGCCAAATCTTATATGCCCTTGTGTCAGTCTAAACAGGTCCTGAGGAAAACTCTTTTTGAACTGCCCCTGGAGTCTGTTGTCATGGTGAGGGGAAAGGTACAGCCTCGTCCAACAGGGCAGGAGAATAAGGTTGGTGTGAGATTTCATTAAGAGGACTATAATTATCACTGGTGGTGGAGCAAACATTTAACTTTTTTCCCCTCTAATGTCCAAGGCAATGTCCACAGGAGAGATTGAGGTCTGCGCTGACAGCTTGGAGGTTTTAAATAAATGCCGAAGATTACCATTTGAAATTAAAGACTTTGTGAAAGTGAGTACTTACAGGAAAGAGCATGTATTGCTAGTTCTAATTAATTCCAAACAATTTATTGGTCAAGTGTCATTTACACTCAGAATGTATGATTTATGGCTGTCCCAGATGAATATGCAGATCTCTGTTTTATGCCTGCATTGCAGAAGTCCGAAGCCCTTCGAATGCAATACCGGTACCTTGACCTTCGCTCATCACAGATGCAGTACAATTTAAGAGTTAGGTCTCGTCTGGTGATGAAAATGAGAGAATACCTTTGCAATCTACATGGTAGGAACTCCGTATAAGTGCCTCTTAATTTTAGTGCATGTTTGGACAAATAAACTCAATACAAACACTGTATTACCAACTCTATTTGCAGGATTTGTGGATGTGGAAACACCAACCTTATTTAAAAGAACCCCCGGTGTAAGTCCCCTATTGTCCTCTGAAAACCACAATGTTGCAATACAGATTCAGCAATAAATTCTCTATCAGTCATGATTATGATTAATACCAATTCCATATTATTTGACATTCTTTCTTGTATACTGTTTAATCTTCAAGAGCCACATTTTCACCTTTGCCCGCTCCTTTCTCCTCAGGGTGCCAAAGAGTTTGTTGTACCTTCCGGGGAGCCTGGGAAATTTTATTCATTACCTCAGAGCCCACAACAGTTCAAACAGCTGCTCATGGTGGCAGGCATAGACAGGTAGATCATTATCCAGAGTTTTTAGAGGAGTCATTAAAGGTTGGGTACGGAATTAGCAAAACGGACGGCAGAGTTTGAACATATACAACCTCAAGTCCCGCCCTCCATGCACGAGCGACAATTCAAATGCGCAGCGCGAGAGCGAGCCAGGCTAAATGAAATGCCATCCTGGCGTCTACAGCACTATGAGCTCTAGTCTCCATACAATCACTCACATCAACTTCCCCAATTACATTCTTTATTCACCTCCAAAGGGTTGTAGTACATATGGTTCAGTAGCCATAGGTGTGTATATTTGAACAGAATCTGGTTTGTTCTTACCAGGGCGATTATCTCCTGAAATATCCGAGTTTAGTGCTGCCCCGTTGGTTCGCCTATTCCACCGTAGCTCCAAGCTGTTAAGTTTCGATTTCATGTTTACAGCACTCTTCGTGTCATGGTAAAATGTAATTTTTGCTACATATCTTATTTATTGCGTGGGTGATTGAGTTTCCGTAGGTATCCGCTGCCTTAGTTAGTTTGTATAGAAATGAAGTGACACATACAACAAGAGGGGAACATGGACGTGCAGCAGCAGGCAGTTGGTTTCGTTTCAGCACTGACTCGCGGTCACCAGCTTTCGAAAGGGTCGCGCGCGGTGGGGAGGGGGAGTAGGAAGAGGAGTAAGACGTTAGATTGACGATCGAGCTGTGAAATGATGGTATGGGGTGAGGAATTCTATTGGCTGGAGTTTTTCGAGCCCTGCCCGTTCCGCAGATGATTGACGTGTTTAATTTCCATTTCAGTGCTTCCAACTTAGTGGCTATAAGTGGGTTAGGAATAGGATTTCAAGTGATTTTGCAAAAATGGCCAAAAAAGCTCATTCCATACCCTACCTTTAAGCTGACCAGCTACAATTGCTAGTATTGTTTTTTTTTAATTGGATTGAATCATGGTCTACAAATGCAATACCACTGTTTAATAGAGAAACCATACAATTATGGTCAAAAACAGTGTCATGAATTGAATAAGCAATTTTGCACACTGTTCAGGACGTAGAAAGAGAAAGAAAGGACGGAAATGTCATCTAAAGCATTCTAGAGTTATATTGGCTCATCATGTCATTTTGTGTACCAGCACATTGTTACTAAAGTTACTGCCAGCTTTTATAGAACAGTGCTGCCAAATATATACTGAAAGAACAAATGTTGGTACTCCTCAAAATATACTTTCTATGTCTCCTCCTGAAGCAGGATATGGCTTCTTTAAATAACTGCTGATATCTTTTTCTGTTTTGATGTTGCCTCAGGTATTTTCAGATGGCTCGCTGCTATCGAGATGAGGGCTCTAAGCCTGACAGACAGCCGGAATTTACACAGGTAAGTATGTTTAACACAACCCCACTGCTGTACTGAGAGGCACAATTGCTAGGGACTTTGGCCTGAGCAGATGAGCTACAGACTGCTTTAATGATGTGCCTGGTTCTCTCACTCCCACACAGCCAGCCAGCCAGCCAGCCAGCCAGCTAGCTCTCTTAATAGGCGCAGCCAGGGCCCACTCTGAATGAAAATCAGCTCTCAGACCTTGGAGCCTTGACTGTGGCCGGCTCTATAATGTCTCCATGTCCTGTCCTTGTCCTTGTCCTTGCAGGTGGATATAGAGATGTCTTTTGTGGATCAGGCTGGGATCCGGGCCCTGGTCGAGGGCCTGGTGCAGTACTCGTGGCCAGAGGAGAAGGGGGCCGTTAGCGCTCCGTTCCCTTCCATGA
The DNA here is from genome assembly GCF_963854185.1 of Sardina pilchardus. Lineage (NCBI taxonomy): Eukaryota > Metazoa > Chordata > Actinopteri > Clupeiformes > Clupeidae > Sardina > Sardina pilchardus. The sequence continues at coordinate 33,439,972 of NC_084995.1, read as the reverse complement.
CCTATGAAGAAGCCATGAGAGATTATGGAGTGGACAAACCAGACACCAGGTTTGAAATGAAGGTAGACATAACAGTCAAAGCAAGCAACACTATCAACTCTTACTCCCTCACCATTATGAAATTGGGTTGCATTGTTTATTTGTTTATTTGGGTGCACTACTATATGAAGTGCAGCGTTTCAATGAAGGGAAATTAAGTATTTGTTCTGTGTTTGTACAGCTTGTAGATGCTAGTGAAGCGTTTGGGAACACTGAAATCCAGTTTCTTCGGGATGCACTTCAGCAATCGGGAGGCTGTGTCCTAGCAATCCGTGTGCCAGATGGATCTGTAAGTAGAACATGAAATAATTTTTGTCTGGGTTTTTCGCCTTTATGCTCCAGGCTTTCAATTTGTTATCATTTTTCATTTCTCAAATGCTATGAACACGAAGGTGGATATAAAAAAAAATGCAATGTTGAGTGCAAGAGTAGAATGTGAATATGTCTTTACATTTTCATTTCAGAAACATCTTAAGGGTAAAGACTTACAAGCCCTGAAAGAGACTGCCAAGACACAGTTCAACCAGGTATATCCACCACTTGAAATGCTTGTGCTAGTGGTATGCATATTTTATCTATGCATTTATCAGTCAGTCCATTGAGTCGTGCACAAATGTTGTACTTTATCTGTCGGAATAGACAGGATATTCTTAAACCGAAAATGAAATCACAGTGGCCTTTGCCTCTTTTATGTATTAGTGCAGATAGTTCTTCCTCTCCCTGTGCAGTGCATTTTATTCTGACCAACAGGCAACAAGTCTATTGTGCTCAATTCAAAATCTTCTCCTGCTCAAGGAAGCCTCCACTATGTTATCCCAGTGCTGAAAGCAGTATGATTCTGTGCACATACAGATGGGGGCGATAGCTCCGCATATTGTGTGTTTGTTGTGTCTGGTTCTGGCTGGTTTTAGTCAGTACACACATCTCGTATCTGGTGGGCCACTCATTGGGCAGCACCTTTTCTAGAATATCTGACTTTCCAATAGAGGGAATTATTTCGTTTTCATTTATTTGTGTGTGTGTGTGCGTATGCTTATACGAATCAGCGTTTGTGTGTGTGTGTGTGTGTGTGTGTGTGTGTGTGTGTGTGTGTTTAAGCATACACATTGTTGTGGTTGTGTGCATTTGTTTATGTGTGCGTGCATATCTGCACTTTTTGTCAGGACGTGAGCGTGGTGGCGGTGCGGCCCGACGGCTCCCTGAAGTCCCCCCTCGCCAGGCTCCTGTCGGACTCGGCCCGGCTGCAGCTGCTCCAGATGGCGGGGGCCAGCGCTGGAGACCTGCTCCTCCTCGCCGCCGGCGCCAGGGACTCCGTGGTGAGGATAACGCACCCACCGTCCAGCCCCCCCCCCGAGCCACCCTCTCGTCTGTCACCCGCCTCGCGCTCAACCGGCCTCCGCTAATGGGGCTGTAATACAGATCAAGCATCGTTAGAGCTCGTTGTCAGAGGCATGAAATGAATCCAGATGTTTGAGGTGGGTTTGCGAGGCGGGGGAGAGGGAGAGCGATATTCAGTCATTCCGTCGGATTGGACAACTTTGAAACAAAGGGTCTTTCATGGCGGATGTCTTCTTCTCTATCTTGATCAGTAAGTCTGATGTGATACGACTGCCTAATGGGCGCCTTGATGTCCTTCTCATCGCACGCCGTCAGTTTTCTACGGTTTCGGCGGCTGTATTATTAACGGTTGGTGCAGATGCCGTGTCTGGCAAGGGAAAGCGACGCGGCGCTGCTTAGTGTAAGAGGAAAGATCCCTGATATGGCGGCGGATCAATAGCAGGCTTTTGTGAGGGGGATGTGGGTGGAATGGTAAGTGAAAGAGTCACTCTGTGGAGAAAAAGGAGGGGAGCTGAACAGACTCGCTCATGCAAGAACGGCTCTTTCTCTCGCTCGTATGAGATAGGGTAAGAAAGTAAGAACTCCTCAAGGTCATAATCCTCGAGACTCAATGTCTCTGTGTGTATCACACTCCTTTTGCACCGAAGGATTCGCAATGGTTTAATTGTCAAGAACTTGTCTGGGTCTGCGGAGCCTCACTATCACAGCGGTGATCTGGAGGTCTCACTGTGTTGGCCAGAGACATGTAAACAGGTTGTCTTTGATAGGCTGGTCCTACCATAGAGAGTCTGGCCACTTTCCATTGCCAAGCGTGAACTTCCTTGAATGCGGATACTCTGTTGGTGTTTAAAACTATTGGGTCTGCCCAGAGCCACTCAGATCTGCCATAACCAATAGCTATTGTTTGATCAGAACATGACATTCTCAAACTAATGCACAACCTCAACGTCGTCGTTCTCAGCTACTCCCTCTGTTCGCTGATTGGACCTGGACATATTTGTCTTGAGAAAACCTGCGAATACCTGCGAGAGAGGTGAAATGAAAACTGAGAGGAAGGCGGAGCCAGGCTATGTTTTTGACCCCTTATAGTTTCCATGGGTTATACTGCAAGTGAGTTAGAAATCAAAATCAAACCTGAAGTTCAGATTGTGTCATGAAACTCTTCCACAAACCATCATGGTTGCTATACTCCACTATCACTAATGAACTGACCAGAGATAGCTCATGACTTCAAACCTAATCTAAAAGGCCGGGAGCATGCGGAGACCCATGACACTGCTCTGACCCTCTCCTCCTCACCTCATTAGCGCCCCCTCCTGGGCAAGTTGAGGCTGCAGTGCGCCGACCTGCTGGAGAGCCACGGCGTCGCGCTGCGCGACCCCTCTGTCTTCCACCTCCTGTGGGTGGTGGACTTCCCGCTGTTCCTCCCCAAAGAGGGCCGTCCAGAGCAGCTGGAGTCGGCTCACCACCCCTTCACCGCCGCCGTCCCGGAGGACACCCATCTGCTGCACTCTGAGCCTCACAAGGTAAGCTGTGCCCCCTCAGCTCAGTCTGGCCTAGACGTTATCCAAGGTTTCAGCAACACTGTTTCAGAGCGCTAAATATTTTAGACTCATTTTAGGGCTATTCTGGACATAAGCTGAACATTTGGACAGCTGTGTATGTGTGTGTGTGTGTGTGTGTGTGTGTGTTTTTTAGTCATTAAAATTTAAACTCCTAATAACCTCAGCGGTAAACTTGGCCAGATAAATTCATCATGAGCTTGCGAGCTGAAAAGTCAGATATCGATTCATTGAATCAGGCCTGGACTCACTTAGGGGAGAGAGTCTGTGGACCTGGTCAAGCTGCATGGCAGGGCCCACTTTAGCTCTGTACATCTGAATAGCCTCAAGCGGCAGCCTCCTGTCTTGCTCTGTCTGGGCCACAGGTGCGTGGCCAGCATTATGACCTGGTGCTGAACGGCAGCGAGATCGGAGGAGGTTCAATTCGCATTCACAGCGCCTCCGAGCAGCGCCACGTTCTCCAGAACATCCTCCAGGTAATTTCCTTCTTTTGAACATGTCTTCGGTTTTTTCGCCCCGACCAGCCTTGTAATTGGTTTTGCCTGGGCGTCACGATCAGAGAGAGAGACACGCTTCTGACCTCTTCCCAGACCGTGTCGGATCGCCGGCCGTGATCGGCTTTGCTGATATGTTCTTGTATGTTCCAGGAGGACGTCTCCTTGCTCGCTCATCTCCTGGAGGCTCTCGACTCCGGAGCTCCTCCTCACGGCGGCATTGCCTTGGGTAAGCTGGGGGGCCCCACTCGACAGCGCGTGTTCTGCTGCGCTGCGCTCAGAGCGAATTAATTTGTATCCCGCAGTATACGTTCGTTCTGCTCCCAAGCTCCTTGCGTTTCGTCTATTAAGCGGGAGCTTAAACTGACATAAAACTGCTGCATAATTTGATTAGTTGGGATTGTGTCAAACCCCAAATTGGATGTGGACCAGCCAGAAGTTAATGTTGTAATGGTCTTGCTCGAAAATAATGTGCCCACTGACGTGTACTATATTCATTAGAAACATCTGCAGCGATTCCTCTAATGCCCCAAGTATGGAAATTATTTAAAACGCTAATTAGGTAACACATACTGGAATATGGTTGGTATTTAAAAAAAAGTTCATACTGCAAATTGCACAGATTTATCCTTCCATTCAGAAATCTTATGCATGTGTGTGTCTTTGTGTGTGTGTGTATTGTGCGTGCGTGCGTGTGTGTGTGCGTGCGTGCGTGCGTGCATGTATGTCTGTTGTTCCTACAGGACTTGACCGGCTGGTATCCATTATCGTGGGTGCCCCCAGCATCAGGGATGTTATCGCCTTCCCCAAGTCCTTCCGGGGTCACGACCTGATGAGCCGAGCGCCTGACTTTGTGTCTGAAGAGGAGCTGAAGCCTTACCACATCAAAGTGACTTGGCCCGAGGGGCACGAGTAGACACCTGCCACTAATGCCAGCCTATTACTCCCGGCTAGAGAGGTCTGTGAATGTGTCTGAGTGCTCCTTCTCCTGGCGGGAGAGAGGATTTAGCCTGTGTGGGAATGAGACATGGAGGGACTTATCGCCAGCCCTCAGCCAGAAGGAAGACGGAGGAAGGTATCGGGGGCTGAGCTGTTTGAGCTGAGCGCGCTGAATACAGCAGCCTCCTTTATTCTCTTCACTAAAATAGATTTATATTCACGATGATATTTCTGTATCGTGCTGTTTTTGTAATAAAATATAATACGTGCCAGAATCTTGACTCTTGAATAATGCCAGACTGTTCCTCCTGCCTTTTGTGATGTGAGCTGACAGTACTGCATATTCCAACAGGGGGTAGCGTTGTTCCATTGAAGCGTTGGCCTTCAGCTTGTATTATTTCTGCAGGCAGACGTACTTAACCAGGCCACTGCACACACACCAGAGCTCTGGCTCCTCTACTCTTACAGTAAACACAGCAATTTACAGCCAGTCCTCTTCCTTGTTCCGGTATGATTCATTGAAAAACCCATAAATTAAGAACGTACAACGTATTGCTGAATGTAAATATAAGTACAAATCATCTGGCTACCCTCAGGTGTTCTAGGTGTTAAATAAACCCCAAACCATCAATCATGCAGTCTGACAGCCAGGACACAAAGTAGATTATCTATTTCTTCTGGTTCGATGATCAAGCTGTGATATATCTACGCCATTTCGGAGGTCCGTTCATTAGTCTGTGCCAAAGGGGTGGGAGGGAGGAATTGTTGTTTGTTCCTGCTTCCCTTTAGTTATTTCTGTTGGTGACCCCTCCTCCCTCACTCTAGCACTTGCTGGTGAACCGTGAGCTGTGAGCTACCTGCCAGCGTCACTACCACCTCCTCCTCCTCCTCCTCCTCCTCTGCAGCTGTTCTCATTAATTCTGTGAAGACACAGAGCCAACACATCTAGTGTTTTTTTCTGGCATGCAGTGTGTATGTGTGTGGTTGTTTTTTTTTGTTTTGTTCTTTAAGTCTGTGTGTGTGTGTGTGTGTGAGAGAGAGAGAGCTGGAGAGAAAGGAGGAAAGGTAAAGATAGTGGAGAGGAGACTCATCCCTTTCTCTGTTCTCTCCGTCCACGGCTGTCACCGATCCAAAAGCAAGCTTCAAACGGAGAGCTTTCCCCTCCTGCTTCACTGGACGTGGGGCTAAAGGAAGCCGCCTGCTTGATGTGACAGTGGTGTGAGCTGTGAGGACAAGGGAGGACGCTGGCCACTGGAGCTGATGCAACAACGTGCCAGTCAACCCACATAAGGTCTTCAGCTGGGTTCCAACAACAAGCAACGCAAGAGTCAGGTGGCCAGTCCAAAAAGAATACTGATGCAACTGTGGGGGGGGGGGGGGGGGGTGTTCTGTTGTGCTTTTTGTGTTTTTCTCCTTTTAAAAAAACAACTACAAAAAAACATTATCATATAGTTCAAACGGCGTCTTGTGCTGATGGGTGACCTGACTCTCAGAGGGGCAGTGAGAGGACTCACAGCGCTTAGCCTGTTCACACTGACCATAGTCGCTGGGTTTGTTTATCATCTTTTCCCAAGTCTGACTGTAGTATAATTAAAAAAGAGTCCAGCTGAGAGACAGGATGCCTTCAGTTTTCTTCGCTCCCCTCCTCTAGTAATTGGCCCCAGTGCAATTGAAGGAATTTTCGGATCTCATGGGGCAACTCTCGGCTCTCGGCGGAGTAGTAATCCAGCCGGATATTGTCCGGAGGGAGGATCCTCGAGGCATCTTTTAAAATGTTCTCTGGGATAATGAGCCTCCAACATATGTTTTGTCTCTAATGGCCGTCCATTTTGGTGTCTTACAAACGGCTTTGACCCAAATAGGCCGGTGCTTTATTAGGGTTAGTGTTTACAATTAGATGTATGGGTCACTGTTTGAGAAGACGTTTATGCCTTGAATATCTAAATGCAAATTGGCATCGCACATATAGGCTCTCGTATGCCTAGAGAATAGACACAGTTGTAGAGGATGTCCACTATGCAGCATGTCCACTCAGACACATACTGCCTGATTCATCAGGGCAAAGAAATTACATTGGAGTCTTACTGAGGTTTAGTAGCGTAAAGACAAGGTATTGTCTACGATGAAAAACCTTTGTGAGATGTACAAGGGTTGCCACTACTGCAAAAATGTCCATGGCAATGATCGTTGTGAGGAGAAAATGCTTTGGGATGGTGTGAAGTGTAAATTTGGCAGCTTGCCATCTGAAAAGTTGTTATTCTGAACAGACCCAAAGTACAGAGGAAGTCGAACGATGGAGGATTAAACTCAGCAGCACAATCGGAGACAAACAGCAGAGAGAACAACAACACAGTAAACTAAAGCAAGGCACCAATAAAAAAAAAATAAACACGCAAATGATTCAATTTGGTGAAAAGACTCATTTGCCATTACAAACATATGCCTAATGGAGTGGCACGTCGACGTGAAGAGTTTGCAAAATGACCCATAAAAATTGCAAAGCAATTCCAAATATGTTACACTGCTATCTAATGGGTATTAAAGGCCTCGTGATAATGAGGTTAAGATTTGATGTTCAGGCGGAATTTTAGAGTTGAAAATATACTTATAGACCCATCTCATCTATGACAGGCAAAAGCAATGGCAGGAGAAAAAAGCACATTGGCTTGGCAGCCATTTCCCAAGTATTTGACTAAATGGCACTCCTGTCTTTTAATCTGTGAGATCTAGGGGAGCGAGGCCAACTTTGTAGTTGCCTGCCTCAGACGACTGAAGACCTCGGGCCCGAGGATCCAAGATGAATGTGCGGCATTGGGCCTGTATGTTAATGTGGCAGTCTGCTGTCTTTCTAATCATTTTTGGGCCGAGGAAGAAAAGAAAAAACAGAGTTCAAAAAGCCAATGAGGAGGAGTTATTTGAAGGGTGCAGAGCCATGCCACAGTTATTACCGCTCATCAGGGGCGCCTCGCCTGCCGACATCCTTAGGGTGTCAATGAGATGCAACTGACTTGCTCTCATGAATCCGACACTCTTCCTGACACTTTCAGACATGTCTGCAGCATTGTAAATGTGCTGGGACCCAGACATATCGTGCCGAGTGTGGGTACCTGTCACAATGTGAATGTGTGGATGTATACAGAACTTGAGGTTGTTGTGTTAAAATAAACCACTTGGTTTCCTCCCTCTGGGTGAGTGTGTCCAAAATGATAAAGGGATTTGGTGATCCACAGCACCCACTGCAAAGCCTCCAGAGTTCTCTGCTTTGCAGTTTGACCTACACACTCGGCTTGCGGCATTCTTATGGTGCATTTCACGTGCACAAATCTATCCGTCGGGAATGCTGCAGAGGACGCGCGTTCAGAGCGCATTACATTCAACCGCTTGCCCCTCCCTGCGTAGTCCGTTTTACACTTACATTTTCCTTCTCCTCTCATTTGCAATCGGTCGCTTGTGAGCGTGACTGTCCATGCGTAATGAGCGCCCCTGTGTGCTGAGCGAATGCGGAAGCGTGTCGTCTTAGTGGCCCACTGGGGCGTGATTGAACTCCAGGCTCTCACCTCACATCCAAATTAACAGTCAATTGATGGAGAGTTACTTACCTGTTCGACTAAGTGCTTTCAATTAGTCGTCAGACATGGTGATCCAGCACTACACAATAGTGGGAGACTCCCTTTGATTAATAATTCTCTTTCTCCGTCTCCCAGCCTCCCTCTCCGTCACGCCGCAAACACCGTGGCCTCCTCTGAGGAGCTTTGATGAGTCAGGCTGAGTTGTCTTTGTCAGGCCATGCCGCTCCTGCACTACACACACACACGCCCTAAGCATGAGCCCAGTTTCAAAGCGTGAGCCGGACCTATTTCTTATTAGAATAGATTACAGAATATATATCTGCATTGTTATTGGACATGAAAATCACATTGGAAGGAGCATGCCTTCATGTGCCAAAGAGAGTTCAGTAAAACATAAATTATAAAATGCAATATGTTCCAGAGTCTGCAGCATTCTCATTCTCACTATACATTCTCATGTAAATGTTTTTGTCATGGCCTATTACTGTACCTGAGGCTTGCTTTCAGACACAGGTGAAAGGATTATGATTTTTGATGTTTGATGAAATTCTGCTTGCAACGGACTGGCAGTGTTTAAATCAAATGGCAATATCACCTTTTGGCAATATCACCTTTTGTACATTCTCTCTCTCCCTCTCCCTCTCTGCCTCCATTCTTACAGGATGTGTTCAGTCTTTAATAATAGATTGTTTATCAACCATCCTGATGAAATTTCCTGTCAATATTTTAGCAGATTGTGTAACACTCTGAGCTATGGGACTTTCTTTGGAGAATATGTCTGTTTAACTTGTACTGCTGATGAAAACAAACTCAATACATTTGAATTGATAAGCAAGAGAGACTATTGACTTACCAGCTTAGTATTCCCAGCACAAAAGGTAATCAATGAAGTAAATATTATATGATGCATTTATCAGTTAGAGGATTTTACGTTTGTGTAACATGGCGAACAATGTCTTGTATGATTAATCATGACTGGATTACTTTTCTATCTTAGTTGAAATGCATCACTTATTCATTTTGATGAAATTGAACTTGACTCTTTAAAGAACTTGAACAACAGAATATTTTTTTTATACAGAGTCTTTCTATTATAGTATAAGAGTATAAGAGTATAATCTCCATGTGATTTTGAGATGGTTTTGTGCCTTGCCTTTAGGATAAATTCTATCCATTGCAGTAGCCTAATGGATAAATGAGTGATCCTATCCATACACTCTGCTTCACATGATGATAACAATTTCTTCACAACCAAGTAGTAAACATAGAACAGTCATTTGGGCCACTGTACTTAAGCTGTGTTACATCTGGTAGCATTAGATGTCATGTTGTCCATTCAACATCCAACATCCAACATCCACAGTAAATGATGATTTGCTCTCTGTTTAAAGCATGGAGGTATTATAAGAACTGGAGAGAGGGACTAAGTCCCGCCCCCATTCATTTCAATGGCCGATGCTAGGCTAGCTACTTCAGCCAAAAAAGTTTGAAATTGGCCGCAGCCATCTTTGAGAAAATGGCGTTCCATGGGTGTCCATTTCCGTCACCAGCTAGAATGAGCCAATTAGGTTCCACGTTACAACGAGACAACATAGGTACATCGTTGATGAAGATTGGAGAGTGAGAGAAGGTGTTCGTGAACGAGCTCCTATCGTTACAGGCGCAAATGTATTTAATTATTTGAGTTGGGATGGTGGTGGAGACGTTTGCCCCTTGTCTCGAAATCCTATAATGTGATATTCATATGTCATGATATAATAAACATGGCGAGTCAATATTGAGCAAGAATTCACTTAGCATAGCCTACACATAAATATGATCCCCACAGTAAATGCTTTGAACTGACTGTAGCCTAGGATGTTATGTGCGCAATAGGCTGTCTACCCGACGAAAATTACTCTTAATAAGTAGACATGGGATGTAAGAAACGTGTGGATACCAGATATGCTATTTGTGCTGCACCCAGTGTGAATTTGCAGTTTAAACCTACATTTGCAGACAGACGAAATGACGCCAACGCATATTATAGGCTTACCGGTAGAAGCGCGCATCCATGTGTTATGTTTCGAGCAGCATGCATTTTAAGTCTGCTGTCACTGTCGGAAACTTTTGCCGTTATCTACTGTAGGCTGTGACCCCCAACGCTGCGTTGTTATGAACTAGGCTACAGGTCTGCAGCTGAGTGTTTTAGTTTTCATAGCCTAGCCTACACGACAGCGAGTAGCTTAATAATGGGTTTAGTTAGAGAATTTCTTCGCATTTCCTAGAATGTCTTATCATACCTTGCCAACTCATACATAGTCTAATGCAAATAATAGTAACCTATTAGAACGACATTTGCTTTTTTCTTTTATTCACAAAGCCTGGTATAATGATAATGCACAGGCATAAGTAGCCTATCGGTAACTTAATCCTAGTCGTCAGTCATTTTATTTATGTCTTCTAGAATGCGTTATCAACATGGACGCGCGAGGACGCTCGTGCCGAAATCGAAACTCGTGCATGAGCTGAGACAGCTCGTGCATGAGCTGTCTCGTGCATGCGCTGGTGCCGGATATGGTACAACCATGGAACGCCATTTTTTCAAAGATGTCGGCGGCCAAATTACATGCTAACTGGCTGAAGCTAACCCTCCAAATCCTGACCCCCTGGTTTAAAGGACAAGTGACTTCAAGGATTTACACTATAATCTTCTTTCTGAGAGCAGAATGCCCACTGACCTGAAATGTAGGCTCTACATTATCAAGGGGAGGGTCAAAAAGACCTCCATACTCCATATGCTTCTGTATTGTGTTTCTTTTTTTCTGTTAATTTAATCAGCCAGTTGTTATTATCATTATCATTATCACTATTATTATTATTATTACTATTGATATCATTATTGTATTGAATGCTTTGGCAATACTGTCAAATTTACATTCATGCCAATAAATCTTGCTGAATTGAATTGAAATATTTGTACTGAGACAGATTAAAAGAAATAACCTTTTGACAGGAGACAGTGAGAGAGGGTCAAGATCTGCAGACTGCAAATGCTGCCTGCTGGCCTCTTTTTACCCACAAGGTCTTCTTTAAAAGTACCAATAAAGACAGGAATATACTGGCCGCTCTCAAGTCTCTCTTCCATTACAAACTGCAGAGCAATAGGCTGGCATGAGTTTGGGCGTCTAGAGACATAACCGTGCCTGGTTTACAGAACTAGAAGATGGGCCGAGAATATGAAGTTAGAAGCATTTGTTGAGTCCATATGTTGAGGAGGCTGCTCACGCCTCATTTCACAACAGAGAGAGAGAGAGAGAGAGAGAGAGAGAGAGCCGTGTCTCCTGAGCGAGGATGGTTTTGTTTCCCAAGCAAAGCAAATATTCCAAAGGCCACATATGTTCCAAAGCTACACTGCGAGCTCTGCAGTGGGAGGAGGCTAAATCAGGCCTGGGCTATGAATTCCCTCATGCTGAACTCTCCTAAAACACTGAGCGTTTTATGGGGTGCCTTTTGTCACACTGAGTTAAGTATTACACTATCTTTTAAATCTTTCCGAAAATTTGTTGTTCCACACTTCCTCTCTGCAGCCATAAATCTTTGTGCTACCTCTCACAGTAAAGTCTTGAGCGCGAGGCCTGCAATTCAAGGCATTTTTCACCGTTTCCCCCCAGTTTTCCCCCAGTTTTGTTCTCCTGATTTTCTAGCGTGCTTCTGCCAAATGAACAGAAAGAGCCCATTCACACAAACTGTGGAAATGACTCATTTTACCATAAGCTGAATTGTGCATGGGTGAGATATCCATTTTGAAAAAAAAAAAAAAAAAATCCAATTAAATTCATAGTGTTAATTTGTTCCCACTTTTAAATCCTGTATCCCGCTATGACGCCTTTGGAGAAAACCAACTGCGTTGGTCGAATCAGATGAACTGAAAGAGCAGAGGAGGATCTTGTGAATGTAACATAAGTCTGGAAATAAATCCTACAGCTGCGTGCCCCCACAGACCTTTATGATGCTGATATTTATGATAGTTGCCATGCACTGAAGGCGGCGCCGCGCCAGGCTACCTTCACCCAGTCATTATAGCAAAGTTACATTCTCCTCACACACCTGAGGGGGTTGACGATAGACTCGTAAAGCATCAACAGGATGACTCACGGTAGGGTATAGCAGGTTTATATATATATATCCGCCATTGACAGTCTATGTGAAGAATACGCAAAAGCCCTTCATTACAACCACCTCCACAAGCCCTCTGTGAATGGAGATGGTTTCTTAGGATAACACCTGCAGCTTAGCTTCTCCTAGCTGCTGCGAAATGTGTTGTGTGAAACTATTTCGACAAAAGGTTGGGGCGAAACACTGTTATTGGCTATTTTTCGCTCAAGAAAACTCTGGTATGGTTGGTATGGGCCTTGCTTCAGAGCTCAGAATTTGCTACAGTGAAGCTGAAAGGACCCTCCACCTTCAAATGTAATCTGATCCTCAAGGCTAAATGCATTCTTAATTTATTCATATGAACCTTTAGTACGTTTTGATTTATCACTGAAGATTCTGTGACGCACTTGACTGATGACACTTTGCTTGCCCTTTGATCTTAAAACTGGAAAATCTTTCATAGGTTATAGCACACATGCTGCCCAGAGGCAAATGAGATCAGAGGGAATGAAGTCCAAATCAGAGTGCTGAAGAGAGTGTGAAATGACTGGACATTTCTCCTTCCTCCCCTCTTCTCTCTAACCCTCTGCTCCTGACCCCTCCCTTTCACTTGAAGGGGGGCGGTGTGGAGTGCAACCGAGTGCGTCATTCCGGCTGCCATTTTGACCTTGGCAGATCAAAGTGTGTGCCTGTGAATGTGCGTTAGGGTAAGTGTGTGTGTGTGTGTTTGTGTGTGTGTGTGAATGAATCTTTGTGAAATCTGTGTGAGAGCCATCTCTGTGTGTGTCATTGCAGCATGGGTTCACTCACAAAATGGTCTACCACCAGTGTGTCTGTGTGTGTGTGTGTGTGTACACGTCCGCACGTCCGCGTGTGTGCGTTCGCGTGTGTGCGTCCGCGCGCGCGCGTGTGTGTGTGTGTGCATTTGTGTTTTAGTAGACGCGGGGTTCCTCCCCATGGGTTAATGCCGTGGCAGGGGAACGAGCGCGGGGGGGCTGCGGTCCCACGCGGATGTCGTTTGATGTCATTTAATTAGCCGTCGCGTGGCGGCTCGCGCATGGTGAGCGCGGGCGCCTCCGCCCCGCGCCGCCCAGCCGAGCGAGAGATGGTGCCCGGCTGGAGAGGGGCCCCGCGGCCCGGGCTCCCCCAGATGGCCGCTGATAGGAGGCGGGCGCTGCGCGGCGCGGGGGCCTCGCCGGCGATCGCCGGGGGGCCCCGCGAGAGCTCCCTTCTCTCCCGCCGCATCGGAATATTAGTCCACAGCTGGAGCTGCGATGGACTGCAGTCTTCGGCTGCGTGCGAGGAGTGCTAAGCCTTCAAGCCTCTTTGAATTCAATCACTCATCTGGGCTGGTGGCAGGTTAGCTCTGCTCTCTGGTGATTTCAACCTGGGGACCGCTGGAGCTCGCACAATGTGCATTTTCAATTTTCGGCGCCGGCGCCGCAGTGTGGAGTTGCATAAATAATACATGGCATGCATTTTCATCAGCGGTGGGTAGCCGCCACCGCTGCCCTTGCGCATGCACAGCTCTCGCGAGGAGCCTGGTGGCAAGGCTGAACAGGGAAGACACAAGGAGGAATTTGTGTGTGGTGTGTCTGTGTCTGTGTGTGTGTGGTGTGTCTGTGTGTGTGTGTGTCTGTGTGTGTGTGTGTGTGTGTGTGTTTGTGTGTGTGTGTGTGTGTGTGTGTTCACACGGAATCGTCGAAGCGCTCATGAATAGCGCCCCTCTCCTCTCCCTCCGGTGCACACGTGGCAGCCTGGGGCTGGGTTCTGTTTGGGGATTTGTCAATACTTCGGCGGACGTTTTTAGGGGGTTGTGGTGACGAGAGGAGGATGAATCGCTGATATGAGTGCGGCTGACTGACAGTGATTAACTGGAATTATTACTGGAGTCTTTAAAGCCATATGCAACACACTCCATCTCTGGCGCCTGATGGATGATGGGAATCATTTCAGAAAACTCAGAAAGCAACCCAGACATCCGTTATGCATAGTTCAGTGAGATCTCCCCCATCTGCCAGAGCCGCCCTCCCCCTGTTTTTTTTTTCACACGTAGACATTTTTCATGTAACTCAGGTTTGGCCACACTCTGATCGCAGTCTGTGCTAACTCAATGAGATTTACGGCACCTTGACAATCAGTGCTAGAGAGAGAGAGACGAAAGAGAGAGAGAAGAATGAGTGAGAAAGAGAGAGAGAGAGAGAGAAAAAAAAAAGAGAAACTGAAGGAAAAAACACCGAGCCAAGGCCTGTGGGACACACTGAAATTCAATTCACGCCATAAATCTGGGATTGGGAGCAGACCGGCAGCTGATATTAGAACTCAGGCGCAGCCGTCACACCTTATCTGGGTTAACCTTGAGCCTTCGCCTCATTCCGCTGCTTACCACAGAGAAAAGTTGCGGCGGCTGAAAATGTGAGTTTGGAGACAGAGACAGAGGACGCGGCCCCTTTCCAGGCGCTGCCTTTTACCGGCTGTCGCAAATTGTTTTCTTCACACTTATTTAGTGCAGTGACAGAGTGTGATTTGATGTCTAAATGGACTCCCTATATAACCTTTCAACCGCTGAACATATGGAATGAAAGGACAGTGGCTGCTCACGCTGTTTAAAGACTCCACTCCACCGTTCGAGGGGAGAAATGCCTCAGACTTAGTTTCACTGCACGTCTCTCCCTGCCCCGCGCCTGGATTACCCTGACCTCACGTATTGATTAACGCCATTTTTGCATAATTTCTCGCCCCTCCACTGACTGTAATTACAAGACAGTCTAATCCCCATATCTAATCCTCCTGCCATTTTCCCTGGGAGACTTGACCTCCATCAGAGATAAAGAGACCACCTTCATTTCACTTCCTGAGTAATACCCCTCAGCCCCGCCAGATAAACTCTGGCTTTTAAGAGCCTTTTGTCCACGGGTGAACTCAAGACCTCCACATCACTTGTGCTCAGCATGCATGTTTGTCTAATGCGCTCGTATATGAAAGGCAGATTAATAAATAAATAAGTCAAGTATGAATGAATGAAGTAAATAAAATCGGGGGAACGTTGGGAGGTGGGACCCCTCGGAGTGGCGCGTTATCTGTAGAGGGCAGTATTGACCTGGCTGTCTGCAGGAAGTCCCTGTGGGAGAGGGATTTAGAGTGGCTTAATGAACGCTGTAATTTAACAGTGCTCTGTCAGCAAAGAAGCCAAGGCTGGCGCTGATGTACAGCCACTTAAGCGGTTACCACTGTGTAATGTCGGTGTAATGTTTAGTTACCGTGGCAGAACACTTTTTCAAATAAAATCGCCCAGCACGGTTGGAAGATGAAGAACAGACTTGCCTTTACTTAACCTGAATCGAAACCACTTGTGCTCCTTTAGACGAGTAATCACTGCATTATGCATTATGGCATTCTAAGGTCACATAACAGAGCCTTTGTTCACCATCAGTGTTTGCCACTGCTTGTGGTAGCCTTGCAACGTATGCAAAAAAGTGCATTGGCCCCCAAAAATATATACGTGCAGTAGGATAAAGGAGAGGTAGAATATCTACGCTCTTCAGCATCCTTAATGTTGCCTCTGTATGCACCACAGTCCTGCGGGACTCGAGTTTGAGCAAACTGTGCTGTTGATGCTGATGCGCTGCTGTGCGGTGCTGAACGGGCTACTGGGGAAAAGCGCTTGTCTTGTTTGTGATGACAAGGCAGAGCGAGATCCCTAATCGAGACCTGAGGTGCCGTCCGACACACACAGGGACGTGTCGGCCTCTGATAGGCAGCTCGGGAGGGCTGAGCGACTCCCTGAAAAGCCCTCGCCTTGACTCACTAATTATCCAGGCTGGAGCTGTCCACGCCTGACATCTGGTCAGGGACAACCAAAAACCGCACCAGTCATTCCTTGCCCAAAAAACACAGATAAATGCAGCACTGTGGGTTGCTATTTAGCCAGTCGTGCTACGTGGGAAGTGAGATACAGAACAGGATGTGCCGCAAATCTTGAAGAGTCTGTGAAAATGTTCATTTTAAGTCTTCGACCACAGTGAGCAAGCCTTGGCTCACGATAAGGGAAGGAAAAAGAACAATTTGTGGCTTATCATCTGCACAGGAAAGTAAAGGCAATAACAGCGCTGAAGCAGGAACACTCTTGTACTGACTCAGAAGTCATTTCATGTCTCCTTCAAAAAGTGTGCTAGTGCAATATTGTTTTCACACTTGCCTGCAGCATCCTTATTTGCGGTGTGTTGTGCTGAGCCGATGTACAACCTCCGTGGCCTTAGAGTTCCGTTGCACAGGTGAGGTCTGAGGTGACCCGCTCTAAGGACACCGTAGACAGAAGCAGGCAGGCAGGAGGGGCCAAGGCAGACTGATGAGGCATAACTGTCTCATACATCAGGAGAACCCGGGTAATTAACTGGTGGCACAAACAAATCTTTGTCTAGGGACTTCCTCCGAGTTCATTTTGAATTGATTAAACCAGTGGGAGAAACCGAAAGTAAATCCACTTCATCATCATGGATTCATTTAGTCAAACGTGCTAACATGGAAGAGTCCAAAAGCTTACTGTGTGATGGGGCTTTCTCATTTCCGTATCTTCTTAATGTTGCCATGCATCACTCCGTGTCCAATACCAAAGCCAAGGTCTAATAGGATAATTGAATTTATAGAATCTACAGTACATTTCATCATTCACATTTTTCAGTGGCAATAGCCTACACACCTAGCTGTTTTCTTGTGAGGAAAATCCTTGACATTGTTTGTATTATGCATGGTGAGGTGAATCAACATGTATCAACATTTCTAGTATCAAAAGACATGAATATTACATTGTAACATATTTCCCTTCAAGTCAATATATTGGCCATTAAACCAGAAAAATCACAGAGAAGCATTCATACCACCCATGGCACACACTATAGTGACATTTAATCCATTGGAAATAAGTTGTATTGGCCTCTAAATTAAACGAGAATTCAAATCCATTCTCGTGTCAATATGGGGAATAAAGCTTTTTTTTCTCTCGCGCAGTTGATTGTGCTGTCATCCGACAGTTTACAGACTGACGGAAGAAACGATTCATCAGAAGAAAAAAAATTCAAATGAATGAGCAGTAATTAATTTGGAGTCAGGAAGGAAAATGCCTCTTCTTCTTTTGTGCGCCACAACCGTCTGCCGAGGCCTCCCATTACAATGTGAAAGCCCTTGGCAGTTGGGCCGCTCTCCCTATTGGCAGGCCAGAAAGGGAAAAAATGGAGAGGGAGCCGGTCAGAGCACAAAGTACAGTACAAAGTGAGAGTGTCTTTAAACTCATTAGGAAGCCTCTTCTGTTTGAGCAGAAATTACTTCACAGCCCCCACTCAGCCCCCGATGCAACCCATGGCATTAGGCGTCAGAAGAGGAGCAAGCCGAGAGAAACAGCCCACTGGAATTGCATATCAAAGAGCGCGCTCGCCTTTTTCTTGGGCTGTTTAGGGGCCAGATGGAAGAGGACTATTTAGAGATCTGAATGGGCCCTTGGCTTGCGCTAACGAGAGGGAGGGGTGTTTTTGGGGAGGATAGCAGGATGTTTCTGAGGGCTTGTGTGTGTGTGTGTGTGTGTGTGTAAGTGCGCGTGTAAATGGCGAATGCTCTAAACACAAATGCATTCGCCGTTGTCGAGGCAGTCCTTTTTTCAGAGGGCACTTTTCTTTTTTTTCCGCTCCCTTCACATAAGATGCAGCCATCCATCACTGTTGTGCTCTCTTATTGAGGTTCGCCGACCGTTTGATGGAGCAAACAGAGGGGACTGTTTTGGAAAATTAGTCACGTAGTATTTTCTGAAGAGATGGCAAAACAAAGGTACACTGGCAAAGGCCACTCCAGCCTTTTCTTTCCAAAGCCTCCATTCACTGGTGGGCCCGCTTAATTGTCTCTGGTGGGCTGCGCAGGGAAAAGGTGTCTAAATCGTATATATTAGAAAAGAGTTAGACATAAGCGGTGTGGATTGAACAGCTCTGACACGTCTCTGTTGTAGCGGTAAACTTCCCCGCTGGCACATACAGGGCCTCTTGACTGCATGCCTTTTAAGGGTTTGCAGTGCTGGTAAGCTCGCTCTCCTTTGTATCACCTGACAGGTATTACCTGGAGGGCGAAAACACAGAGAGGCAGACATATGCTGCAAGGACCAAACAGGGGATGATGCCATAATGAAATGATTGAAAACGGCGCCTGTGTGAGCCATTTTTTTCACCAGTAATCGTCTGTCTATTGCCTTCCGGCTGGCTGCGCCATTATGATGTGCTTTTCCCTCACACTCGTGGCATAACGAGAATACAGAGCGTGTACGCGAGGCTCTCGAAGCACTGTAGACTACTGCGTCCGTCTACCCGGCAACAACAACATCATGCTGAGTAGCACTTTCCCTGCCTCGTGCCGAGCGCACACACCCGGCGAACTCCTGCTCCTCTAATCTGACATGGTGCTTGAGCATTGTGGCACGCCTCAGAAATATCCTCCGGTGCCATTTTGCTCCAATCACTCCCTGACCAGGAGACCATTGCAAATAGACTCCTGGCATATACTCCACCTGACGCCGATCTCCACCGGATCATTTTGGGCTTATGCGGTGAATTATTATGGATATTACGCTTTGATTTAAACCTTGTTTAGCCCTGACTATCGATTTTCACTTAAGCATGCTGAGAGCATGATGCCACAGAGAGTTGCAGGCGGAAAATTGCAAGTCAAACTTAATACTCATGCAGCAGGTGAAAATGACCTTTATCAGAGGGACATAAGTAATTCTTTGCAGATCCATCCATGCTGTGTTAAGCAATGGCTTCGACGTTCAGGTGCAGCGGCATAAATTGGAGTGGCGGTGTAATAAGGGAAAGGAGGATATCATTTATTGTTCAGCACTGCAGCCGGAGTGAAACTGACATCATTAATAATAGTGTTGGTTCCACTCAGCTCCTGCCCTGTGAATTTAAATTGCCGGCTGCCACTGAAGCGCAAAACTGTGGACCTCACTCGCTGCACACCTTGGAATACTCACCTCAATGACCTTCATTAGCTGCAAGCGAGCGAACGAGCAGGTGAAGGCTCCTCGATATCCAGAGGCTGCCGTCTTATGGTACAGTTAGCAGACTCAGCGGCACGCTTCTCAAATGTGCCTCGTCTCCTGTTACAGTATGCCACAGGCAACCCTGTGCTATGTGTGTAATTATCGCTCGATGTAAGATTTTTGTCGAATAAATTATGGCCAAATTATGCACATGCAAATCCCAAGGGCAGTTAAGTGGCTAATATTATTAAATAGCTTCTCGTAGCAGTTAATTTACACAACAGGTAATTGATAAGTAGATTTATAAGATTTAGTAGCCATGGGAAATAGTATATGACTGTGGAGTAAGTATTCTCAGAGGGTAAAATACATGTTAGTTAGAGTAATGCCATTGGGTAGTTTAGAGTAAATACTCTAAACACCACAGCATCACTCTAGCATTTTATTTACATGTGTAATGACAGAACACTATAGTCTATTGCAGTCAGACCTCCTAGCACATCAAAACCCCTTTCTACATGAAATCCTCACAGTCAGAGCAGAGGCCCTTTTTGTGTCTCGGATCAACTTACAACACCTCTGTCAGGTGAGACTGTGCAAGAATAATGAATTCGGTCAAGTTTGTCAAATAATCCCATTTTTTGCTGACACTAGTCATACTCATGTAGAAAAGGGGTTGCAAATGCAAAGCAACGGCAAATTGTAAGGATGAGCATGAACATTTTAGAACTACAGCAGAGATTATTCCTGACAAATCAATTCACTTCTTCACAGCAACAACAAAAACAACCATGGCATCCAATAATCTGGTTTTGGTTCACTATGGAAATGCAATGAATCAAAGTCCTTTATATAAAGAGCCAACATCATTTATGAAATAGGCCTAGTTTTACATTTTCAATATGGTCACATCTGACATCAAGGAGAGCCCTGAAGGGGAGGCAGCGAGGTCCTGTGGCAGTGTTTGATAACACTTGGTGGGACAGAACAGAAGCAAATGAAATAGCTTCAGGAGTCCAGGCTCTTGAGGTAGTTTGGGCCGTGACAGAGATGAAGGAGCAGCCCATGAAACAGACAGAGTGCAATGCAAAATGTGGGGAGAAACACTGACAAAAACCAGACTATTTTCTGAAAAAGAAAATAGACCGTTTGGAGAGTTGGTAAGGAACAAGTTGAACTGCGAACTTCACATATTATCAAATATTCTATATACCTGTAATAACCATGTCATAAAATGTCTCTGTTTCTGTTTCATTACCGATTACCTTACTAGGGTGTTTACTTTTCTAAACGTGTTTCCAGAGCCATCTCTTAAGAGTCTTCTTTCCTATGGAAACCTTAACCTTTCCTAGCCTATAAAGGTGTATCTTAAGAAGTCAAATCCAGATGGTCATCATTCATATAGTTTTGAGCCTTTGTGACACATTTGTTCGATGAGCATAACATGTGCATGTGCAGGTAATCTGATATTAACAAGATATATGTTAGTCAAAATCTATTAAGTAATTAAATATGATATGTGTTGGCAACGTGTTACTCACAGATTCACATTTTAAAGCAATTCAAAAATGAAAGCAAATCAACTGATTCTCACAATTTTTAAACTTAGATTAAATACAAAATGCAATGTAACACATACAGTATGTAAGTCTTCAGTGGCAGTAAATGTCTTGGGTCCGTGTATGCTTCGTTCATTTGATATTCAATTAAGAACCAAAAATCAAAAAATCAAAAAAATGACTTGATATTTCATTATTTGTTTATGAATGTGATACGAAGAACAAAATAACGCTTTGTTTTTCAGACTTTTGATTTCGTGGTCAGATCAAAAGTAGAACATTTAAAAAACGGACTCAGGGCTAACTGATTTTGAGATTTCTTTTTTTCCGATTGCTGTGACCTTGAAGTCAATTCAAAGTCACTTTCTTGGTCTTTCAGTGCTCAGTGTTGCCAATTTAGTGACTAGGCTATTTGTTGCTAGCTTTAGCGACTTTTGGCAATTTTAGCGACAGAAAATATTGTCTGGCAAACCACAAACTGCGCGACTTTGCGCAACTCAGTTTCATTGTTGAATCGTCCGAAAATCATCTCCCTTCTCGTGCCTGTTTTCTTGAACATTGCATTCGTCCAAATCGTTGCTCCATGATTATAGAAGTAGCCTAATGATTAGTCTGTAGTAGCCTCAGGCCATGTTATTGCATGGAAGTTGGCTACAGTGGGTTGACACACTGAGGACGGCTTGACGCCGAAACGCGTCTGTTTTTTAGGCATGGTGCTACAATAAAGAATAAAAAGACAACGAACTAGTGAGTGCGGTTCTTTTGCACATTGGAATTCCCTAGAAGTGGCCACTTAATTCACGCACTTTGAATTGTATTTCAACTTATCGCCACGAGGTGGCAGTTGAAGTCCGCTGTAGCATTGCCCCGGTGTTATGTTTTCCGGTGTTATGCATCACAAAGCCTTCGATATCGAAGGCTTTGATGCATCAGTAAAATATTTGTATATCTGCTTTTATATTGTATATCTTATTTTATTTGTATATCTGCTACATATTTGTATATCTGCTTTTCCCCAACTACTGGTTTCTTTGCGCATGCTCGCGTTGCTCACAACAGCTGCAGGAGTTTTCTGTGCCATCACTAGCCTACTACAACCACTCGGACGAAGACATGTGAAATATAGGCTGCTATTTTAGCAAAAAGTGGACCACAACTTCATTCACAAGCAGAGCAAACAATTCAAATAAGAAAAACCTAGATTGTCAGCTGAGGGGACGTTTAAATAGCCTATAGCCTAGGCTAACCATAGTCTTTAGGTTAAATTGTGTATAGCCTATGGTAAAGTTATATTCGGACTGGTCTGACAGAAGCAGCAGCTGGAAGTCAATAAATAATTTCCGGGGTCACAGCAATCGGAAAAAAATAAATATCAAAATCAATTTTGTCCCTAAGTCATTTTTTCAAATGTTCTACTTTTGATCTGACCACGAAATCGAAAGTCTGAAAAACAAAGCGTTAATTGCTTCTTCGTATCACATTCATAAACACATAATGAAATAACAAGTCATTTTTGTATTTTTTGATTTCTGATTCTCAATTGAATATCAAATGAACGAAGCATACACGGACCGTCTTGCCTCGAACATAACATTTTTAGGCTCTAAATGTTTGTTTTGTCTAAAAACTAGGCCAACCGAGTAGGCCCACTGACAGTATGAAAAAACCTCCCGAAAAGAATAGTTTTTTTACCAAGCTTGAGTTGCTACCGCCATCAGCTAGCACAGTCAGGCAGCTGCAGCCCTACACTATGGGGCATGTACAGTACATGGGAGCTCAGGGACATGCCCCCAGAGTGTAGTGCTGTAGCTGCCTGGCTTTAGCTGCTGGCTGTAGCAACTCGAGCTGGGTAAAACCGATTGTTTTTGGTTGTTTTTTCTTGTACTGACAGTAGACTACTCAGTGACCTCGAGAACTGGAGATCTATGTGAAAACTCACCGGATTTCCCTATTAAAGCGTAACTCAATGCCCAGTGCATTTTCTTTGATTCACAAATAAAGGCCGGTCTTATATTTGTGGGCTGCAGAAATACATGTCCGCCAATTTGTTGACCAGACCTACTGTCAGGAATATTTTAGAGGAATGTTCAGGCTGGACACAAAATATGATGTTTTATTACACAGCTCTTCAGTGGCTGTCCTTCTCTCCGATTTCATAATCATCCTCTTCAGTTTACCTCCAAGAACCTCCAAGAAACGTCATAGTTCCCTTCTATGCACCATGAGCTTTTTGCCTGAAAAGGCCCTGTGGGAGCCTGCCTGAGCCTTTTGTTTGGGAGACCTTCTCCTCCAAAGTGATCTTTCTTCCTCTGCACAGGGTTCAGATTAGTCTGTCCACTTGTACTGTGCGTCTGTCTACCCCATGACCTCACCAGACACATTCGCTTTGTGAATAGGGTCTGGGCGCTCTTGTGCACTGGATTGTTTCCAGTCGTTGCATCCTAATAGGTGTAGACTCTGAGTTAATTTCAAAGCCTTAAAGCGCCTGAAACCATTACTCACTGTTCATGTATGCCAACCAATGAGAAAGGCTGAACAGAATTCACACATTTAATCCGTTATCTTGGTACTTTATTCAATTTTGCCCAGGCATTAGACACTGGTTGCATTTTACACAGTTGCGTATTCAGTCCTAGTTGTCAAAAACAAGTCCCAAAACTATGGCTGCAAGGGGCAATTACTGGGATCCAATCACACCAGATATCCACTGAAGTTAGTTTGCAACCCACCTCGCTCCAGGTGTGTTGTCTTGTAATACCACTTGTTGTATATGTGTGGTGCTGTATGAACAAGTCAATGGGCTGTATACTGCCATGTGGCTGTATTCGACACAACTCGAATCTGAGAAGATTCCACATTTCTTAACATCTTAATATCCATTGTCCTTAATAGCAGTATGGGAATCTGAAATCCACAAAATTCTGAGCATACATCTTAAGATTGTGTGGTTACTTTACTTGGAGGTATCTACATAAGAGTGACATGACACTGTTATGAAAGTGTCATAAACATTATGATCAAGTTCATGAATGTTGATGACAGCACTTCTGTCGTTAAGTGTAATTCGATTCGTAACCCCATAAATGTAATTATTGTTGAGTCACTACAGGCAAAAGTTAAACAAACATATTGGTAAATAAAATAACTCTACAAAAGATAATTTCATTAAAATGTTGTAATATGGTAAAGATCTTTTTTTCTCTATAATAAAGTATACATCCAGCACGATTCAAGAAGGCTTATTTGCCACCCGTTCAGATGACCACGTAACCGTCGAAAAAAAGAGCCATGTTTCTGCACAGTACAGCAAAGTGCACCACCACTCAATGGTGTTGTTTTGCCCCCAACGGCACCTTCCAGGCAGCACAGTCTAAAAGGCACTACCTTTACCCTATACCTAACCCTAACCCCCTCAACCCTCATCCTACCCCTAAACTGAGGGGAGTAGTGCCTTGAAGGCAGGGCTGGCTGGAAGGCACCATTGAGGGCATATAATACCAAAGACCGTGCACCACCAGGCATCCTAGGCACAAATAGGTAATACCAGAAATGACATTCTCCCTATTCTAGACTCAGTGAGTCATTCGAAATGAGTCTGAAGCTGTTACCTAATTTAAGGTAAAATAACATGGTGTTGGCCAGTGATCACAGTTTGCCTTTTTAAGAAGCCATGCCACTGGACTCATGGATGTTAGCATGAAATGTACCCATACTCCACTGTATATTTTGATTATTTATCTGTCTTTGGTGTATTTTAACAGCAAGTCTTTGCAAGCTTGTGTTACACTGTATGTAAAGGGAGATATTAATTTTCAAACACTTCCTGGAGTTTTCCAATAATAAAAAAAATACAGCCGCATCACACAGATTCTGAACACTGAGGGTGTAATTGATTTTACTCTTCAAAGTGCATTTTGTACCATAGTCACATAAACATTCCATTTAAAACCCGTCGTCAGCGTCGCGTGACGCTGTTTGGCGCTCTGCTTGGGTGCCTTTGTGGGGGGGATCTCTTTTGGCTCATTACCTCAGCTCCATTTTCGAGTAAGCATCCATGACTTGTTTGATGATTTGAGCCCTCAATTTTTGTTTTGTGTGATGATTTGCTAGGACAGCCAAATAATAGACTAACTGGAGGGAAAAACTCAACAGATTGAAGGATTGCTTATTCCTCTCTAACTCTGCCGGGCATATTGGTGTATGAGAGGATTAGCACATGAATGGGAATTGGTCTAATGTCTACACTGAAATGTTTGCATATACTGTTAAACCACTTGTGGTTAATATTATGTGTGTAGACTGTATAATTGCAGTGTTATTAGTAATTGTGTTAAACATTAAAGCTATCGGTTTACAACGCTTTTGGAACACATTTCCATTTTCAGTGTATTTATTTGGAATGTATTCAAAACCAATGCACCCATACGGATTTTAATGCAAGTAATTAGGTCTTCCTCAGTATACCATAATGTGGAATGTAATTTATACATATCACTTCCTTCAGTGGATGTTTGTGTGGTTGACCAAGCTTTCAACAATTACAGCGCAGTTGCATAGGCATCAGGTTAATTAGCGGCACCAATAATGCTTCTCAGGAACACTGAGGGCCGTGGGCAACCCTCCTCAATGATCAATGCTTGACTGGCTGGACTTAATTATCCTTGTAGTGCTGTGATGCTTTGGATAAATCAGCCATCTATTAATGTGAGGGACATTTTAGAGGTAGTCACCATGCTTTAATGCTTTCATGTCTACCGCTGTCATCTCAGGGACAAGCTGTGCAAACCTTTTCACAAAGCCCATTTACTACGGTTTCTGGACTGACTGTACTATAGTTTTTTTATGATTATTATCATTGAACAGTGAATATCTTTGCAGATTTTTTTTGTTTCGTTTGAAAAAGTAGAGGGTAAATTCACTTTATCACTGCTTGTATTCATGCAGTGGTGTCATTTATTTTTTCACATGAGAAAATATTTTTGGTCCTGTAAAATTCAAGCATATTTGTACCAGATTTTTTTATCATGTTATAACAAAACAATTAAGTAATTATTAATAATTGATAGACAATAATTTAATTTACATTAAAAATCAACAGAAAGAAAACCTGAAGTTATTGTTGAATATGTGGTTACAAAGTCAGTTTTTCCTGGAAATGGAGTATTCAAGACACTTTGAAGTACTGTTGGATCGAAATTGAGTTCTTGAAATGAAATGAAAGACAAGTTGCACTTGTCTTTCATTTAGAACAGGGATTTTAATCCAATTCTTGGACTATGTGCACCTGTTTACACTCAGAGAATGGATGTCTTTTGCCCCCCTGCGCACATTTCCCCTGAAGCATGATAGCAGCATGTGTTCTGCAAAGTCTCAGGATGACGCTAGCCAATACCAAGTCCATTTGAGGCATCGTAATAGCCAGATGGTGGGCCTGGCAACAACTCACCTGTCTTTAATGAAGTCTTGCCACAGAGCTATTGACTCGCACTGCACGTCCCACTCCGTGTTGCATTGCCTTACGGATACACCAGCATCCTTAAATATGGTTGGAGGCAGAGTGGAAGTATTTAAGACCGACTAATTTGGACTGAGTGAGTGAGTGAGTGAGTGAGTGAGTGAGAGAGAGATTGAGTGAGGGAGCTGCAACTGCTGCAGACTAGAACAAATCTATCTACACTGTAGTGTTATCATCGGTCGCTCTTCCTTCCCACAGGAGGCTTGTAAAAGATGTAGGGTTGCATCAGGTAAATGTGTGTTAGGGTTACCATGCAAACAAGCACCAGAGGAAACAGAGGAAGACTTCTGAAGAGCTCTTCTCTGCCCCAGATATATTTACGCTCGAAAGTCACTTGAGAGCAGAATCGAATCGCTGCACATGCTTGGTGAAAGCATTACCATGCTTACAAATACAGCCCGCCATGAGAATAGTTGGGGAATTTTTAGCCTCTTTTGTTGTCGGTGCAGAAGATCACATTATTTTTCATGCTGCTCCACTCCAAATTGATTTTGGTCGTCCTTTTCTCTGGGTGCTGCTCCCCGACTCGGCGGCGCTCCCTCCTCGCTCCGACACGGGCGGCGTGGTAAACAGTGCGCCAGCGGAGGGACTCGCCACATAAACAGTGCGGTTTGACCTTTCGCATCCTCGCTGCTAGGGGAATGGCAAAATCATCGATCTTATCTGAGCCGTGCGGGGGACTCCTGTCTGCCGTAGCATCAGTTACAAATGACAAGCGATTCTTGGTGACAGCGTTACAACTTTTGTGTAAGGCGGTCGTCTCAGAAAGGCCATGTGGGGGCAGGGCTTTTGGGGGCCTGGGAGGAGGTTAACCGTTTGCGTTTCAGCGTCAGAAACAGTCGGCCACTCCTATAGCCGGGCCGTCACCGAATTAGAGTGATGAGTGAATGCATGACCCCTCATGACTGCTTCAGGTTAACATGGACCCCTGGCTGTGAATGCATCATGAGGTGGGAAACCTCATTGTTATGCGTGTGCTCCTGTCATATCGCTTTACCGTGATCTACAGTACGCAGTCTGCTCTTATCTGCAAATCACTATGACAACACTGGGTCCTGCTGTTTCTTTCTTGCCTGTGTGAAAAGGGGACGGGATCGTTATCAATTAATCCATTACAACACATTTTTAAAAAATCATCTTGCCCTGAAGCTTATTTTGTAAAACCTGGATGCATGATGTGATAAGACTAAGGATATGAGATAGTTGTGCTATATGGTAAGGCAACGATGGGCTTTCGTACGCATATTTCACCAAGCTCTTGTAGACTGTTTTTATGCAAAACACACAAATACAATTTACATACTTTGTAGGCTATGTTTGATTCCCTAGGACAAATCACCCATTTAAGATTTTTCTTAGCTGACACCATCTTTGTTCAGATTTGGACAAATCTGCTATCATTGTTTTGTGCTAAGCTAATTTGTAGTCACAACATCTGTCGTGTAACCATGTAGGCCTAGCAACCAATTTCAACATGCTTGTCTATGTAGTTAGTGCACATCTGAATGTGCTTCTAGGCACATGGTGTTTTTGGCTTGGTGTTATTCATAGTCTGTATCAGTCAGCTCAGGTGTAATTTGTGGTTTGGTTTAGCTGTCAGAACGCCAATGAGTGGAGGAAAATGAATTGGAGTGACCTTTCGCTCTCGCTCTAACTTTCGAGCAATGTGCCAGATGCGCTCTCCCTGGCTATTTGAGTTACTTTAGTCATGGATCTTGATATGGCTGCTCCGGCTGATGGCTCAGTGAGGGACTTCTCTCCGAATGTTCATGCTGTTTGTTCTACCTCAGTGCTCCGAAATACCCTTGAGTCTCGGACTCCTTAGATGTGTGTACAGCGCCCAGGTTCAAACACATCCTCGGCTGAGCCAGCGCTTCTCCGCGGCCACAGACCGCCCCCCTGAGGGCTGCCGACTTCTTCACACACACACACACACACACACACACACACACACACGGCAAACTTTGAAATCTGTCGCTCGCTCGCATCCTGTTCTCGTCCGTTCTCTCCGAAGCGCGTCTGAAATGCGGAACGGTAGAAGGAGTCGGGACCCATCCAGCCGGTGTTTGGTGTTCCTAATAACAGCAGAAGTAACCGGAGAATGGGGAGATAAATTAGCTTTCAACACTGATTAGCCGCGAGACGGTGACTGTTGTTCGGTTCGGTTCAGGGCCGGGGGTCCGGAGAACGTCAATACGGCGCGTCAGAAGTGCACCGACTGGAATGAGCAGGTGTGTGATTCATCTCCCTGTCGCCAGCCTCTGGTGTACCTGCGTCCTCCCTCTCCCGCTCCGCTCTTTGTACTTCGACGGCCTTACAGTAAAGCACTCTTAGAGCTCCCGGCGCTCTTGGCCATTAGATTTGACCTTGGCTGGTGTATGGCCATTGACAGTGCATGACTCAATCCGTGGCTCTCAGTTGGTTCAGATGCTGCCGCTCTCTCGACTAATGCGAATTTATGACATTTCTCTCCTTGTCCACCACTCAAGCTTTACTTTCGCACTTAAGGGAATGCCCGCTGATGCAGTTTCATACATTCAGTTTGATGGTAGTGCTCACTACATCCAGTAGCCACCATGAACTCTCTCAACACACAGCCTATCCAAGGACATACTGTATTTCTAAATGTCTATCTTCCTGCAGCCGGCTTTTCTGTAGCATTATTGTTTATCATCGTGACTTCCACGATTACTTGGTGGCAAGTATAGTGCATGACATTTACTGTGGCCACAAATTGGTCATTGAAAGAAACAAAGTCTCTATGGATTCCAAACAAGAACTAGTTTACAGACACGACTCTAGTGGCATTCAATATAGTATTCCATAATAGTATCTAATATGATTCCCGTTGAGAAGGGCGAGGAGGCAAGTTTTGATAGGTTGTACCCTCTTCTCCTCTCGGGATGCTCAAGCACAGATCCTGCATGCCTGTTAGTTCTCCAAGCGCTTTAATAGGACTTCTTGATCTCCCAGCATCCATCAGGAATACCAAGTTCCCCCCATCTGGCCGAGAGGAAATTGCATTTCCATTTCATATTCATTTTTTTTTTTTTTGGTGGGGGGTTGCTTCCTCCCTCCTCGCCCACTGTGTGAGATGCACTCCGGCATGCTGTGTGATGTGCTGTGAAATAATTCTAACCAAAAGGGCCCGGACTCTGCCAGTAATGATGCCGAGGTGAGTGTGAAGGTCAAACACGGCACGGCACCTCCCATACCAACCTCTTGTTGTCGGTGTAATGAGAGACAGACAGGGCCTCTCCATTACCACACAAGGTGCCTTCATGAATATTCCTCTCGTCTTCATCATCGTCACCACCACCGGCAGGAGCGTCGATGCTCTCATTCACAGATCCCTCTCTCTGGGTCTGAATGGCATCTTGACTGGCTCGCTGCTGACTTCCATTTCACTTTATTCACATTCTATTCACATGATTCTCCAGATTTTGTTTTTTGTAAAGATTCCTCTGCGCCGCCTTTCTCACCTCCGACGGCAGTTGAACTGTTTTGTCTTTGCTGCGATGGGTCTGTCACCTTGGGTTATTAATTAGTGGCCCTAAACAATAAGGCGAGACAGTGACAGACGGCGGAGGCCGTCTACCATTGTTTTGGGAGTGGGGGGCTCATCCCGCGGGAGACTGCCACAGTATGCAGGCTGCAGCAGTACAGTGTGTTTTCACTGGGACTGTAGCCTCCACCCGCTATCCATTCAATCATTGTGCCTAATTAATGTGCGCTTAACTCTATTTGCCATCAGGGCAGAGGCCCTTACCGGGGAAGTAAAATATGCACTCCTTCCTCCCCCGTGTACGCCCAGAGAGAGGTAATTTTAGCCACCCCTCATTCATTACTGGGGCCCGAGCCTGCGCCCAGCCGTCGGGATATGCCCTTGAGAAGGGGGGGTGGGGGGTGGGGGGGAGATACCAAAACTGCTGGAGAGGCATGAGAAGCAAATATTCATAGTCTCCCTGGTCTCCCCCCAGAATGGCGTGATTAGAGGGGAACTCGCCATAAACCATCTCGGGGTTGTGGGCTGTACGAGATGAGGCAGGGATAGCTTTGGTTACTATGGAGATCTGAGCAGTTCTGAGTCTTAACTCCGAGTTTGCGCGACTAGACAGGGGAAAAAAAAAATGTGCTAACAGAACAAAAATGGGAAAGGCTTTGATTAACTTTGGAGTTGCAATTCAGTGTGTGAAGGGATTCTGTGTGAGAAAAGAGACACCATGTTCTGCTTCTTTTATCTCTTTGGTCTCTGGTGGAATAGGAATAAGACATGATCACAGGGCCATTTGAAGAGACATCGTGGCATTGACACAAACATCATATAATTGTGCTCCACAACCACGGCTTCATTATTTCACTCTTTTGTAAATATTCATATGGCCATATGTCATAGGTTACCGTATGAAATAGTAGTACATTGAAAAACATTCAAATTGATATATTCAACTTTTTCTCTTGACATAGTGGGCAATGTCTTTTTATCATTACTTATCCCATGAACATATTCACTGACAAAAAGGATAAAATTGATACAACATGAAAGTTTAGAGAAGCTGCAGAGAGATCTGAGAGTCTTTACTTGCCTCTACCTAACAGCTCTCCCATAGCGTGAAGGTGCCATTGGAAATTCATTCCAATTTGAAATAGCAGACTTGCATGACCCACATGTGCAAGTAAGTGGCTTTTCTTCATGCCATTTTGCCACTGGGTTTGTATAAACACTAGAGGGCATTCTTTCACCTCTAAACCTTTTATTTCCCATGCATGCACAGTTATCTCAAGGCTCTTCATGTGGTTTTGTGTGTAATTCACATCTAGCAAATGCTCACTACCACCACATACGGGCATGTACTGTATGCAACAGGCCATGGCAACTGCATACAGAGCAATAGACTGGAGATAGTTGTCATCACAACAGCTGGCTACATGGAGAGTCTGAGGAGAATTGGATTTCGCCCTTCAATTGATGGAAAGGGGTGGTAATGGACTGCGCTCGGAGGAAATAGCTTCCTCCACATTCATGTTTGGAACTATGGTATTAGTCATACAGTACACACAACAAACATGCAGCTGTGCTTCTGTGGCTGCCAGCAATGGCAATTTGGAGCAGGCACTTAAGAGACTAGTCTCGCACTGGTGTTTGGTAAAGCAAAATAAATGCAACTCCTGATTAACACTGACAAAAACAGTATGGTTGGTTCTCCTTTGAAGCATATGCTCATAATGAAATGAAAAACAAAGACAAACTTAAGAAGAAAGATATTGACTGGCAAACTGAACAGATGTTGCAGGTGGATCGGCACGCAGAGTCTGTTCAAAATCTGTTCACATCAAAAGTAAAGCTGTTGTTCCACAGCAACCATGAAATTAGCTAGAAGATTTCTTTAACGCTTTTTAATAAATAAAATTCAGTTCTGCTAAGAAGATTAAAAAAGGGCTTTGTCGTTGAAATGTAATTTTTTTTTTTACGGTGGGGGGTTGGGGGTGGGCACCAAATGCTAATACAAACCCTGGTTAACACTGAGCATGTGGGCTGAGGTCTGGCGACTGAAGCAGATTTTCCATGTGGAAGGTCTTAGGTTGTATTTGCTAATAAAAGCTTTGGCAGTGACTGCGCAGGCTGTGACTTTGGGGAGCAGTTTGCTTGGCAGCACCAGGCACGCATAGGGGAGCGCGAGAGAGAGGAATAATCGCCAGCGACGCCTCGGACTGACCATCAGGCAGTTCCCGCGCACCGGTCTGCCGCGCACGCTGGCAGCCGCCCCACAGCCCGCAGAGGGCAGGGCGGGCAGCAAAATGTGCCTGTGGCGGCGGCGGCGGTGGTGGTGGTGGCGTTGGCTGTGGCAGAACGGAGCTTTTGAGGGTAGCAGCTGGCACAAAAAAAGTCACACACCCGTCCGAGGATATGGAGCGAGTGCCGGGTACCTGGGAGACCGCTGTTTAAACCGTAATGCGCTGCCATGCTATGCAGCCCCTCAGCCCTGCTGCTGCTGCTGCCTACGACTGCTCAGACCCAAAGAATGACAATGATGGGGGGTTTTTCCACACCAGCAGCAGGCTGTGAGACCCACTGCTCAGCGCCGTGTTTGAGTTTTTTCGCTGCCTCCGACAATGAGAAGTGTTTTTTGTTTGCTTCGTTGTTGTGGGCTGTGTTGCTTGTGTGTTGTGTGTTTGGCTCGGGCTGTAATGTACTCAGCGAGAAGGTCACTGTGACCTTGGAAGGTGAAGATACAGGCATGAGCACGGAACTCGCTGGTGTGGCAGTGGCAGGGTGTGATGCAGACCACTTGGTGTGAAAAGCTCACTTTGCCTGTCGCCTGCGCAGAACAGTGTGAGGGACTGGAACAATACCGGCTCTTGGAGGAGGGGTGTTAGAAATGGCAAGTAAAAAATCCATCCACATAAGGGGCATCACACACCCTCTCCCCTTCTCTCCTCCTTCCTTTGTTAGCCTCACATTCATACACAAGCGTGCATACACACACACACACACACACACACACACACTGAGACACACACACTGAGACACACACACACACACACACACACAAACACCCATGAGCTGCACATACTGTAGAGTTGTCTTCACTGGGCTTGTTTTGGGGGAAATCATAGCAGCTAGCAGGAACGCTGCTACACCAAAAATTGCATTCAAAGCCTTTCTCACGTCAGCGCATCGATCCTTCCCAGGCCTGCGCGCACCCCTGCTGGGCTGCCTCCACAGCGGGAAGGCTAACCTGCTGGAACAAGCCCACAGACGGACCCTCTTCACCCACCAAAATGTCAGAGACAATGGCTGGAATAAAGAGATGCTCACTCGCCGTCCTCCAGGAGCCATCTCTCCCCGTCCCCCGTCCCCCCGTCCCCGTCCCTGTTGTCGTGGAAATGGCCCTGCTCAGTCCAGAGGGATGGTGGTGCGGCCGTATGGGGACCGGTGGTGTGTAGCGACGGGGAAAAACATTACGCCGAGATTACAGCATTAAATGTGCTCAGAGGCTGTTAGGGCAGACATTTTGCCCAGGGAAAGCTGCTTCACCTCGCGCTGGTCGAATGATATAATAGCATTCCTATTTGGACAACTTGTAAGATGATGCAGTTGAATGACTCAATGGACAGGTAGTCTAATGATGAATGAAATCTGGTTAATGAGACTGCTGTGCCTGACCTACTTCTGGGATGTTTTTAGGCAAAAAGACACTGCAGGCTGCTTTTTTACAAGGTGTAATGATACCCCATAGGGCACTTCAGGCCTATTCACTGTCATACATGAGAACAAAGGCAGGTACAGAAAGGAGTAAGAGGATGGGAACTGCTGTTTACACTTTATTGCTGCTTGGTGATAATAGACGCCACTTTTGACTTCCTCACTGATCAAAATCTGGAAGGTTCTCTTGATTTAATGTGTTCTAAACAAACAGAGGGGGTGTTTTCTCTTGTAAGCGCACAATGTTCCTCCAAGTGCGCACGTGTGTCTGTATTCCTTGGATAAATAAAGATGGCCAAGAATGACAGGCAGGGAACACTGTGAATCATGTCAAGATCACACATTATGTTTCACTCTCTAAGAATACTTGAAGAACACTCCGAGGTACATTGATGTTCAGTTCAGAGACCCAGAGCAAAAAAAGAACTGAGACATGATGCAGTTCCAGCATTACAATGTGTCTGTATCACAATTTGTTCAGAAGGTGCTATGGAATGCTATAAAAAGTTGTGTGTTGCATTACTAAGATACAATTATTTTTGAAAGATATTTCCTCACATATTCTGGCCTAGGAGACAAGCATAGCTGTCTCACAGATAGGAGATATAATTACCAGAGCAGTGATAAGATGAAGCCCGAAATGAATCTGAAGAGTGTGATAAATTATTGAAAACAGCCTAATCTTTCATCTCTGTATAATCACAACAACACTCTTTGTTTATCTTCCTTAAGTAGCATCTGGTCCTGGTGTCGTCCCTTAATGAAACTTGATTTGTAGCCAATCAAATGAGAGGAACCAGCATGCGGCGCTAACCACATTTTATGCAAATATGATGGAGAAGTAATGTTTATTGGAAGCATAAAGTATGTGTTAAGTTTCCTTCAGTCATTTTGTCCTCTTTGTATGCTTTTTGACTCTCTCTTTCTCTCTCTCCCTCTCTCTCTTTTTATTTCTCTCTCTCTCTCTTTCTTTCTGAGGTGTTTTTGGGATAGTCAGCATTTTTCACGATTGAATAGATGTAAAAACAGTACGGTCTCTGTCCACCCCTGGATGTCTGATGAGATTGCACTAATTAAAAGATGAACCATCTGTCGTTGAGGGAGAAAAAAGGAGGCTTTTGGTCTAATTTTAGACTCTGGGAACCCAGCAGACACGGCCCTTTTTGCAGCGCACTGCCGGGGTCTTCTGCTCGGACAAATAGTGGAGAGATACTAAGGGATGCATTGCACATATCGAACATTTTTACTCAGCCCCCAAAGAGTGACAGGGCAATAGCTTTCCCTCACTTCCCTCCTTCCTGAGGAGACAATGAGATGCAGTCAGAGGTAATGCTATAAAAGCACAAATCCACCCCTTGACAGCCAGAGGAGGGCTGCAACACCTTGTTCTTAATGATTGCTGTGGTGCAATGACCATTGTCCTTACGTGAGTGCCAAGACCGCTGGGCTCAGGAGGAAGTACAGAGGGATTTCAGGCAGGTGAATAAATTGGTAGCGCTCACTTTGAGTGTCCTTCAGCCTTAAACACATTCAACTGCCCATCTTGAAAATGACCCCTCCCCTTCCCACCTCCAAAAAAAAGAGAGAAACAAGTGGATAAACTTTTTACTGATTTTTGCACAACTTGCACATTTTGAGAGAATGGCAGAAAATTATCTGTCCCTTTGCACAAAGTGGACTGAAGATGCCTGTAGCACTTCTATGGGTCCCTCAGTAGCCTGCACTAGATAATGACGTGCTTAAGAATGGTCTGCTGAAATATGATATATGCATGAATCCATTTATGGCATATCTAGTCCATGCTTAAGGCATCTCTCGGCTGGAATTTATATAAGCTGGCTATTGAGCACCTTCTTGTTTTAATAAGCTTAGTTTTGCTTTTATTCTTTTTGCTCAGAAAATGTTTCTGGCAGCTTAGCGTTGGATGTCAGCGGCAGAACAGAAAAGGAATACCAATTGAGGAAATTCATTTTTGTGTTCATGAAGGTAAATATTTAAGTGGTGAGTTAAATGGTGCAGAGATGCTGTAGTCATCTTTGAGGTACATCTGACAAATCAGGAAGCTTAATTTCAATAATAATTTTTAAAAAATCAATGGAAATCAAATAACCTTGATGTCTGAGCTCACTGCTGAGAATTGTTATGATGGCTCAAGCAATCTCGCAACATTCCATCCTTCGTTCAAGATGCTCACAGTCAGATCTCTGGGTATGTTGCAGCGGTGTAGAAAGCAAGATGTGTACAAAATGAATAATTATGACTGACAGTGTGGTGATATTTGTGGTCAATGTTTTTTCCCAGGTTTTTCCTTCAGAGGCTGTTGGTTGACAATTCACAGGACACCGTGGCAGAAGAAACTTGGCATGCTTGAAGCACCACTAAGCGATAACGAAATAGAAGTTTTTAGTTCCCGACAAATACCAAAACATGGCACTTCAATCACAAAGAACTTGTGACAAGAATGTACAAGCCATACTAAATTTAACATGTAGGATCACCACGGCGCATCAATTTATACACTTCTATATCTGTGTGTGTGTGTGTGTGTGTGTGTGTGTGTGTGTGTGTGTGTGTGTGCATGTAAATCATGTTGGGAACAGCATCTAGTGTGATCTCTGTACTCTCTATACTATTTCATGTCTCATTTACAATTTTGTTTAGCACCTAGAATTATTTGTTGCCTGGATCTACATTACTTTTTTGACACATGCACACACACGCACACACACCCACACACACACACACGCACGCATGCACACAATGCGAATACAGAACTGAATCTCAGTGACACCAAAATATACTTTCTCCACACATCAGATACAGAAATGCAATGCGAATACAGAGCTCCATCTCAGTGTCACCAAAATATACTTTGTCCGCTGTTGTAGAATTATCTTAGTGAAGCAGTGCACAGACACAGACATATGCACTCGGTTGCACTCACCCACATACTTAGGCTACAGCACTGTGGTACTGTGTGCTTTATTTATCATTCTCCATCTTTTTTTGTCAGCTCAAGCTCTGCATACCGAGTCTATTGTTATATTGCATTGTCAAATAATCACTGAGTTGGGAATACTTGGGGATTTTCTTTGTCTTGGAATTTTGAAAAATGGGTTGTTTTGCGGCGGAAATGCAAACGAGAAATGTAAATGGTGTCCTTATCTCATGTCTATTGAAACTCCCCTTCTGGTGATTCCTTTGCTCGTTCCTCCCACTCTCATCACTGACAGTTGAGTCATCCTCCTACAGAGGACATGCATTGTCATAACTTGGACTGTCTCTTAACATATCTTCATAAAGGCTACGTAGTGTGTGTGTTTGATTTGCTATAATGCTTATGTTTCCTCCTCCTGACAGGAGCTTGGCTTAGCCCTGATGGGCTGCATATTCACTGTGAAGCTTATCCGACAGGCGATTGTTATGCACGTCGCCATGGTTGTGTGACTGGTGGAAAACTGGCAGAGGCGGCGCGCTGACTTGGTAAGGAGTCCGTTGGAGACTTTGCTTCCTTACCCAGAGCTGAATATGAAGGTAGTCACCTCATGCCTGCTGATGTGGAGAAGGGGGAATGTATACATCGCTGCACACATCTCACATCCTCCTCCTCTCTAGGTTGTCCGTGACTCCAGTCGCCAAGGACTCACGCAGGCTCGTGCCGTGGCTTTCCTACAGTGGGTCGCAGTGCCTGGGGTTTGGGAACAGCCACATGAAACACTGAGAGTTCCTGTGTCCTGGTGGTGGTAGTGGGGGAGGAATAGAAACTCTACTGTGAGTTTGTGAGTTCAGTTTGAAGTCACTCTTTTGACAGTGCGCAGAAGATGAAAATAAATAAACAAATGTGAGAATAGAAGGAAGGATGGTTCCAAGCTAGCGGCTAATCTGCTAATCTTCTGGCAAACATCTTTAGTTTTGAGCTTTGTCTAAACTTCCATCTCAATAACAAATAGTATCATCCACCCTCTCCCAGGTACATGCTGTTAAAGCCACTCTAAGTCGATGAGACGAGTTGGAGTGCCGGTATTCACCAAACTTGAGCTTCAAGTGGATCCCCTCACCACAGCAATTACCATCATAAAAAGTGTAACATTGCTTTCTATATGTGCATCCTCTTGATCATCTGCCAGAGCAAATCTAAATATGTTTTCAGACTCGTCTGGATTCCCAGACTGCTCAAACAGTGGTGCTTATGGCTGTTGTTTGGTTTTCACAATCAGGAATGCTTACAAAACAATATATGGGTGGTAGGAAGTACTGGTGAAATAGCACTGATAATACTGTATGTAATATTCAGTCTAAAATCCACAAACAGTAGGTGTGTAGAGAGGCAAGAGGGACCAAGGAGACACCTGAGTATGAGATAAGAGCCTCACCTGAGTCTGCCCAACAGGCAGGCTAAACCAGGAACGTTGGTTAAAGTATTCCATTTGTGGATTGTATGCTGCAACTTAGCTGCAACTAAAATCAACGGAACTGGCTCCAACTGACGTGATAGCCGGGTGTGCAATTAGACCAGTCTTTTAAAACTATTTTTATGGATTGCGAACAGAGTGCTTCACTTGCACACCTGGTGTATCCCAGTTGTAATGTGTTGCCTGAAAACAACAGGAACCATCAAGCTCTGCCCAATGCTCTCTGTGATACAGATGCAGCCGTGCTGAGAGAGAAGTAGACTTTCTCCTGGGGCCTGTCAGGTGTTGAGGAAGACACACTACGCCGTGAGCATCCTTCACTTGCTGTGAAACCCCAACCAGCCAGCAGGAGTTGCTACTGCTGCAATGGTGGCAGCAATCCCCAGGCAGCCTCCCAACACACCAACACGGCCAGGGTTGAGCTTGTGTGAACGCTTGGCCAAGCCGGAGGCACCGCTGTCGACACTCCAACACAAGTCACCGTTGTGACTGGCCACCCAAATGCTTTGATCGATGCATAGCTTACTTTATGATACACAGCATTAAATACTGTTTACCCTCCAACCCCCTCATCACACACACACACACACACACACACACACGCATGCACACACACACACACACACACACACACACACACACACCCACCCACCCACACACACACACACACACACACATGCCTCCCATCAGGAACGTTTTTTTTTTACTGAGGGTATCCTGAGAGTTATCACTTATGATAACCGGGAAATTCTGATTATTCTTTATCATTATTTATCTCCAGTAATCAATTTTTTTTCTCCAGTAGAGCTCTTGAATGTGGAGTGTGAGTGTAGGAGGTTTACTGAGCACTGTTTTCACACACTATTGACAAACACTCACAATCACACAGCTTGGCAACCCGTCTACTAAATACTGTGCTGTGCAATTTCCTCGCTACATTTCCTTCAGCTGGATGCGTGAGTGTAACCTGAAATCTATGCAGTCTACGCTAACTAGCCTAAGGATGTACCCATAAATACAAACGTGACACACACACTCTATGCACATTTAACTGATACAACATGTTAAGCCACAGAGGAGAGTTTGATGCCCCCAACCCCATACTGAAGACGTCATTTGTCAAAACGCCTCACAGTATAAGCACATGTGTAGCTTGGTGGGTTCTGCATGCTGGCAAGCAGACAGACGATAGCAGATGCAAATGAACTCCGCGATAAGCCATCTAAATACAAGTCACAACATGTCTGCCAAGGAACCGCAGGTCTCGGGAGCCGAGAGGCACCAGATGGCTCGCCAGGAAAAGAAACCCAACTACTAGATTACGGCGAAAAGGATGCACACCTGCTATTCTTTATGCCTGGCACCGTCTGATGGAGCCAAACACTTACTTTGCAGAGCCAGAAAAATATCAGCCATTTGTTCATGTTATACAGCTCTGGTTCCAGTCGAGGCGGAGATTGCATTCTGCCTGCGTCGTGACCTGCGACCTTCGGTGCTCGGGGAATGGCTAACCTCCTTTGTGCAGATTCTATTGTATGAAAACGAAGTTGAGATGCTTTTAGTGTTCATGAACACCATATTGGCCAAAGGCCGTGGTCACCATGGTTACTATGGTTATGTGTTGACATGAAGTGGGCCGGTCAAGCCCACTAAGGACACGGGAGAGGCTCCGTAATGCAATAGCACAATGGAGCTGTCTTGGGGTAGTGTGTCTTAACTGTGTAACATACATACTTCATCCATCACATTATGCCATTTAAGACGTTCACATCCTCCCACCCACTCACTGCATTGGCATGCAGCAAGCCAAAAGTGCAAGCAGAAGCAGTACAGTCCATTGTCATTTTAAAGTGGACTTTCATTTGACTGCACAGACTGTGTGCTGTCCAGGTACAAATGCAAGTGCCTCTCTTTGAGATCTAAGCCTGTCACCATCGCTTGTGACATCTGGGCACAGAAATGTAAATGCCTCTTGCCAAGCCCAGGATAGATGCTTTGGCTTTACATGTTAATGTAGCTGAAATTGGAAGTCTAAAAGTGTTCGACAGACCAGGCTTTCATGAGAGGCTCTTTGTTCACAGGACCTTTTCCTTGGGTGAACAGAGAGGGACACATCTGGTGGTGTTGCCTGTGGATAGTCACTTCCATATTCTGATCATGTCCCTTTGTCTTCTGATGTTTGTCTGAGGTGATTGAGCATTGTTTTCACATCCCCTTCGATGCAGTGGGTTTCTGCCATTTGTCTCCTGTCCCTCTCACGCTCCCCTGCCCACCGCCCATCTCACCTTCTCCAGGGGCACACAGGCCATCCTGAGGTCACTCCCACCTCCCGAGGCTTCTGGTCTGGAACATGTTGTCTCAACCAATAACAGTGGCAGGATTCATTCTAGGTCAGCAGAGTTGTGACGGTTTTGACACGCTCAAGTTACTGACCGCATCAGATTAGTCAACTGTAATAGCTATAGGCCTACTGTGACAGTCCCTAAACTATTAAAATGCCCGCCGGCAGGTTGCGTTGGTTTTCCCGTAAGCGACTCGACTATGAAAACAGATAAGTCCACGGCTGTTGAGAGTTACGCTTTCAAAGAGATATCACTTCCATCGTTGCGTGCCTCAAGAGCATCAATGCTAGTGAATAAATAACTGGAGTCGTAGATATTCAACTAAGTAGTCTCATCGGAGCATTAGATAAGACAAATCACAGACTGAACCCTTGTCTTTAGTCTTGGGCTAGCAGCTATTGCCTTCTGAGGGCATGCAATTTCTAACAGTAAAAGTAATCATAAAAGTGACTGAAGTTTTGTCTAGATTATAAAACCTTTTTATTTCTTTATTTACTTATTTTTTATCTCACCTGCACTGTCTAAAAGTACAACATTATACTCTGAAAAGGACAAGGCAGCCGTTAACATTCAAGATCCAGCCAGAATCCTGAAATCCCACAATCCTGCCCCAGAGGCCAGCGCAGAGTCAGACACCCGTTTTGTTGTTTTGCCAGGATCCGCTTCACCAGTCTCCCCTGTATAAGGTGCAGCCATCTGTTCAGCTGGATCAGACTGCTCCTCACACTCCCATAAATAAAAACATCAGCCTTAAAACAATCCCTGTACACATTCTATACGTTTACATTACGTACATACGTCATATGGTTCCTCAAACCTGCTTTGTAAACGTGAGATAATGGCTTTCTCTGTCTCTCGCCAAATGTCCAGTCTGTTCTGTATTTGCTTGGTCTCCGGGTTTAGATTGCCTTGGTTATTTACGCAGACTGGCATCTGAGACTCTGACAGACATGGCTGGAACTTGTTAACCTGCGACATTCAATGTCCTTTCCATTTTGTCTTCATTGCCCTTGCATTACTTTTAGAGTGTCAGCGGATTGATTCCTCTGTGCCAACAACACAAAACAAGCCCATGCTCCTGATGTGCAAATACCAATCTATTCTTCAATTTGGACTGGATGTCTCGGTGGAAATCTTAAGCTCGCATTTTACTGCCTGTTCTTTTAGTACTGTTCAGCAATGTGCTCATCATTTATTGCTAGCGAGGATA
Organism: Sardina pilchardus; assembly: GCF_963854185.1. NCBI lineage: Eukaryota > Metazoa > Chordata > Actinopteri > Clupeiformes > Clupeidae > Sardina > Sardina pilchardus. Next base: position 33,398,628 of record NC_084995.1, on the reverse strand, counting down.
TCAGAGAACTCAGATATACACATATTGAGTAATCATTTTGAGACCGCATGAGCAACCATATGAAACAAAACTTCCAAGAAAGATGTATTTTAATATGTCCATGCAGATGTATAGATAGTGGCATCCCATTGGTTCCTGGATTGAAGAAGCAGGATCGATTAGTCGCTGGCTGATGTAATTATGTACTCAGCTGAGCTGAATTGAAACCCCTGCAGGCATTCAGATCCTTGGGTTCTAAGAGATAGATGAGGCAACGCATAACTAAATTGAACACTTACAGGCCTCCACATGCAGGGGTCTCCTTGATTTACATGCCCATTGCAAACACAAGTTTAAAGCTTAAACAAATCCATAAATGTTCTTCAAGGACGGTTTTCAAAGCAATGATGTCCAAATTAATTATTTCCTTTTTTGCATGCTATTAGCAGTAACAACTACAGCTGAATGGGTACTTTTACATGCAATATTCACTGCGATTACATCATATAATAACATCACATTGTGCTTACTTTACTCACATTCCAAATGAAGTGGAGATAAAAACATATGTAACTGTTCCTGATCTAATCCAGTGACTCATGGCACAAGGATCCATTTTTCCTCCAATGAAGACGCATTACTTTTCTCCCATCCTGGTCCCTCGGCTCCTGATAAATTCTCAGTGTTGGCATACGCTGTAAACTTTGCATTATACAGACAAGTCAAGCAGCATGTTGAAGAGAACAGGGAAAGACCTGCACAGCTCAGTGGACCATCGGGAGCACGCCCTTCATTGAAATTTAGAATACATTGCGTCCCACCTGGGAATCACTGTGTGTGTGTGGACAAAAAAATGAGTTAACAGTGTTGACATACCCAAATATATTCATGTGATAACATGTCAGAGTTGAGGGAATATGCAAAGATGCACTGGGAGGATCTCAAGAGGAGAGCAATAGGTCAGTCCCCTGCATGATAGCTGTTGGGTCCGACTCAAACTGATTCGCCTTGTCAGTTTTTCACACTTTGGTTCTGCTCTCAGAGGAGTTTCACGGCTCTAGGCACATGTGATCTGTAATTCAGTTTTGTAAGTTATATTCCAGCAACTTTTGAAAGCCCCCTCCACCACCAGCTCCTCCGAACCCACCAAGCATGCCTTTCTTGGTTTGCCTGATTTGAATTTGACCTTTCCCTTCAGATGAGTACCATGGTAGAAAAAAAACAAACAGCGCTTTATCCTTATCCTCCGGGATTGGATTGGCTTTTAAGATGGCCCTCACTTTCCCTGTACCGGCCCCATACACACAGGCAGCTCCGATGTGTGCACTGATGGAGACGCTTCTTAAGACACCTTTCTACTTCAAACACGGAGGGCGACTGAGTTTAGTAGATGGTGCGAAATGGGCGTTTTTGCAGGGAAATGGAATCTGTGTCTTTTTTATGCTTAGTTTTTTTTTTAAAAGTTAGCAAGAAATAGACACTCTTCAAGTGAAAACAAAAGAAAACAGCAGAGCTTTGAGGTAGTGAGTCAACTATCAACAAGTTAACAAGCTAGCAAGCTGTATTATTTAGTCAAAAAGCGATGACTGGTTGCTGACTTGTCAATCTCACTATTACACCTCTATAACCCCCCTCAAAAAATAAATAAATAAATAAAATATTGGTCAAACCCACTGGGAAGCTTTAATGCAACGGAGCTGCCTGACTGAGCTGTAAAGCTGTAGGCATCTTTTTCCCAACGACTGAGAGAAGTGTAAGAAACTTTGCAACTTGGCTAATTGGATTGCAAGACTAATTTGCAAATCAATTTCTGTCAAGTGGTCATAATCCCCCAATTTGCTAATTGGAAGACGTGTGATAAATCATGTAGCTGTGGTAATTTCAGACTTGAACAGGCAACGTTTCAGGTGGGCTCCACATAAAACTCACAGAGTTTTGACAGCTCCTGGAAAAAGACGAGCCGGAAGCTTCAAGCTGTGCTTTGATGAGTTGTTGATCACCGAAAGGTGTCTTTGATGCCGGCTGGATGGAGTGAGGGACTGAGGAACAGCGGGGGAAACGGGGCGAGGTAGCTCTGGCAGGATCTCTGGGATCAAAGGACAAATGGAGTCACCACTGGGTGTGTGAACATGATCTCCTCTCAAGGCCGACAGCTGATCTGAAAAACAACTAGCCGGTGGTTTTGGAACAAGGCGTGTCACATGCCACCACTGCTCTGGCTGGAGGAGTGTCGACCGGGACGACATTGGCACCGATTTCACTTTCGATGAGAGCAGGAGAGAGGATGGAGCAGAGGCATTCAGAGAGAGAGAGAGAAAGAAAGAAAAAGAAGTTGACATTTTTGGAAGATTTGAGTGGTGAGATGTAGTCTCATACAAATTGATGTTTTCGACCTAACATGAATTTTCACTTTTTTTCGCTGGCACATTGCAGATGACAAAACACAAAGGTGTGAGTCCCGAGACTGGGATGACCACTTCATGAGCTTCGATGATGAATGGCCCCACTAGCAGACTATTCTTTGCTCTCCATTAGAATTGAACACCATCAAAGCCAATGGACAGTCTAGACCAGCATGGTTTTCATCCCCTCTGTGTAGGCCTACACTGGTGAATCAATATAGTGCAACCCCCATCCCATCAACTCACCTTTCAGTGGATCAAAATAGAATAGCTGCAAGTTGGCAACAACAAATATGGGAATGTTGTCATGTGCTTTACAGCTCTCATAAATCTGTGAGAGATAGAGCAGACAGAATGGTTAGATGGTGAACGCTGAGAAAGTTTCTTCAAGAATTCTCTCCCTGGTGGTTAGCAAGGCTGCAGTGTCCTGCTGTGGCATTAATCACTGTTATTTCACCCAACAAATCATGATGAGAGCTTGTACAACAAATAACTATGAGAGTTAGTCAATTGTAAATAATTATTACACATTATTACAATTATATATATTTTAAATCAGAGTTCTTAATCTGTCTAATGTCTTTTTGACATTTTTTTGTACAGTTTACAAAAAATATGTTCTCCAATATTTTCCCTCTATATTTGCCATGTCTTCTCATTATGATCTCTGCATTAATTAATCTCACAATGTTAAAGAAAATGGAACTAAATTTAGATCCAGATGATCATGAAGGAGGACCGAGATACTGTATGGTGACTAGTATTTTAGCTGAGAAACTTTCTTCCAGAATTCTCTCCCTGATGGTTAGCAAGGCTGCAGTGTCCTGCTGTGGCATTAATCACTGTTATTTCACCCAACAAATCATGATGAGAGCTAGTACAACAAATAGCTATGAGAGTTAGTCATCTGTCTAATGTCTTAAAAACGTTCAAGTTACTCCAATTTTTTCCCTCTATATTTTTCATGTCTTCTTATGTGATCATGAAACAGGGGCAGACAGGTGACTGTAGACATCTACCATCTCTGTATTAATTACTGTAATCTGGCAATGTTAAAGAAAATGGCACTAAATTGAGATCCAGATGATCCTGAAGGAGGGCCGAGATATGGTGACCCTCTACTTTGTATAAAAATCAGAAATGAAATGGACTAGTATTTTTTTTATATAAGTTACATACATACATACAGACAGAGCCATCTGCATTACCCTTGGCTCCTTACTGGGCAGTAATGAGTTCAGTCACCACTGAATGTGATGAGAATAATAATAGCACAATTATCTTCATGAACTCTCAATCATCCTGAGATGTCAATATCCTGAATGAGTTACATTATATACATACAGCTTCTTTTCCCATGCAGCTGAGAGCAGCTGCCATTTACAGTAAATGATGCCCTGCAGAGAGGTTTGGACCTCGGCCCGTATTCAGTATCAATATTATGCACCATAAATCATTCAAATCATGTTCTCTTCCATATAACGTGACAACAACCTATCCCAAGTTTTGTATTTGTTTGTACATTTTCATTTATATGTACTGCTCCTGGTATTTACTGACTCCGTGCCTTGAGAACTCCATCAGCGGCGTGGACGGATGTGCCGCAGTGCCTTTCTTCTCGTTCCCTCTGTGGGCCGTGATCCTCGCGCCGCTACGCCTAGTGACGGGTCTACTCTGATAGGAGTCCTGAGGAGAGGGGGGTGGTGAGGCAGCGCTGTGTTTGGATCACACAGTAAACGGAAATGTTTATTTAAACCCCCTCCCTGTCCAGTGTGTGTGTGTGTGTGCGTGCGTGTGTGTGTGTGCGTGCGTGTGTGCGTGTGTGTGTGTGTGTGTATGTGTGTGTGTGTGTGTTGTGTGTGTGTGTGTGTGTGTGTGTGTGTGTGTGTGTGTGTGTGTGTGTGTGCATGTTTGATTGCCGACACAGCAAGATGTGCCTATACCACCGTGGCCAGATAAACACTCGGAATCTGGAGCGAATCGACAAGGAGGGATCAAGATTCAGCACCTTCCTACTTGTACACATCTTTTCCCTTCTACTTCTCAGAGAAGGCAAAAAATAAATCTTTCCATGGCAACTTCCTCTGCGGGGGCTTCAGTAATACGTTGAAAGGGGGGAGGTCTCTGGAGCTCTGCACACACACAGCTCTGAGATCAGGGGCTCGGTGAGGGGTAGGGAGCGAGCGAGAGAGGGAAATCAGCCCCTCCCACACAAATCCAAACAACCGATGCCAGTCAACTGGTTCAATCACACTGCCGATAGAGCACCCCTATCTCACTGCCAGTGGGAAACCACAAGTAATTACTCCTCATTTACAAAAAGAAAAAAAAAGAAAAAGAAAAAAGCTGATGTCAACTAATGATTGCATTCCATCCAGACTTTTGTAACCTAGAATGATCTGGATAGGAATTAGACAATGTTTATATCAATGCTTATTATGCATGAATGAATTATTGATAACCTCTTAACAGATGTTTCATATTGCACATCTTCTGATACTTAGAAATGCTACAGATGCAAGCAAACATCTGTACAATACAACAGTGCATGTAATGTGATCAGTATGCATTTTTATGTCACTGAAAACCACAGCTGATTTTGTGGATATACCTAACGACTATCTAAATGAGGTGACACCCCTGGCAAAATAATAACTCCTAGTATTTAATCTATTAGACCATGTTTGGGCTCTATTTGCCATTGACACCTGAAGAAGGTTACTGTCTAACTCAGGAGACAATGATCCTTTTGGGAGTAAGTAATCACTATTTCATTAAGCCATCTGGTGCCACATAATTACAGGAATGGTTATGGTTCTATCTGCATGAGTGATTGCTTGCTTTTATTGGTTGTTAACAGCATTGCATGGGGCTAAAGCCTATTACGGTGTTTCTAGTCAGACTTTTCAGAGGGTCTTGAAACCATGTATTTATGTGTCATTTGTGTGAGGAGACTTCACTTCACTTTAAAACACTCCTGGATACCTCTCACAGATAAGAACACTACGTTTTGGGTGTGACAAGAAGATCATATCTTACAAACTAAATTTACATTTATATGGATTTTAAAAAAATATTTTCTTTTTCTTATAATCTACCATATACTTTAGCAAATTGCTCTTTCCAAAGACCTATTGCATTTCCATATAGGTCTACACATAATCAATGCACAATAAAAGGTATAACTAACTTCAGCGATAAGATTCCGTTGTAAAGGCTGAGCAGAGGCACCACCAAATCAATAGCTTAATTTGACTTCTAACAGGTTAGATACTTGCCTTCTCTCTAGCAATTAGTCAATATTCTATGGCAAACAGATCCTCACCATGTCAGTTAAGAGTTCTGATTCTGTTCAGTCAATGGTCCTCTTTGGCTCAGACAAAATGGAGAAGTCATCTCATCATGCACAATCAGGGCTCTCCTGGGTTTATTTGCTTGTCAGTGTACAGTATGTGGTGGACATTGGAATCACTGGTGCCAGGAATTCCAAAGCCTCACTCTCGAAATGAAATGGGTTTTTGACACTCCACAAAACATCCTGAGGGAGAGGCCCTCATATTTTTCGAAGCACTCTTTATCTTCAAGAGTTCTCTGATGAATAAGACTTTACTGCCAACCATACTTTTTTTATTATTATATGCTTGAGGGACAGATTAATTTAAGAGGGGAGAGAGAGTGGCTAATGGATTTCAGATAGGAAATTATGCTGAAATCCGCATACATTGGGATTGTGATATTTACTGCATGGTGCGACTAGCTTCAACCTTGAAAATGGGCTTTCTTCAAGCATGAGAGACTGAGAGGAAAAGAGAATGTGAAAAAGAGAGGCAGAGGGGTGTGAAAGAGATTTTACATATTCTCATTCATCTCAGGTAATTCATGTTTGTTGTGCTTCACATACACTTGAAATGTTCATCTATTTGGCAGAACGGATCCTTTTTTAAAAAAAAAAAGCCTGTGAATATCTGCTTCTGAGAGGAAGCAAGCAAACAGTTGTAGGCTACTACAGTTGAAATTTTGCAATCATCCTCAGCGATGACAGCCTGTCAGATTCTTTTTCGTAGATAGGCTGGGCATGAGTGTGCAGAGGGTAAATGTTTGTGTTTTCTATTTATGCTGCAACGTTACTCTGGAAAAAAACGCGTCACTCGGCTCAGTCCCCCCTCCTGCCGGCCGCCACCTGGTCCTCGGGAGCTGCCCATCGCACCCTGTCCACACGCCAGCCCTTGAAAACGCTCTGGCCTGGCGGCAGGGATCGCCCCACCTGCAGGAGTTTTCCATTCGGCCCCCCAACCCCCCATCACCACCCCAACGCCCCCCCACGCCACAGTCTGCGGCCAAAAGTTTCACACGCTGAGGTAAGAAGCGCACAGCACACACCACGAGCGCAAGAGCTTCACCGTTGCTGACGTCGTAAATCAGTTTATATCCGTCCAGTATATCTCCTTTAATCTCTAACATCAATCACCTGGATTAGGACGGATCGGGTCAATTTGTTCCATGGTATGATGAGAGAAATTGGATGAACCGTCTTGACATGTTTTATCACTTGCACTGCTGGTTTCGGCTGCATATTAAATTACGTATAGAAATTGAATTAAAGATCATCAGCAGAGGCTAATCCCGACACTGGGCTGTACTCTTAAAAACAGCGCTGCTGTGCTGTGGTGTTTTGAGGCGCGTGAGGTAATTGACATTGAACAATATTTAAACACATCTGATTGTGCACTTCAGAGTGTGGGAGAATTGAATTGGCTTCCTGGCTGGAGTCATTTAGAGCTTAATTCATTGCTTAAGGGAGAGTCCTCAGCTAATGGACACCCACAGCATCTTGATTTATCTAGGGCATATGCACTCGTTGGACACCAAAGAAAGAGGATGCGTTTGAGCTGGCACATTCTCATAGTTGGCCTCCATATCACTGATTGCCCTAATGAGGGATCATTTGTCTCTCTCATACAGCATCTCCGCCTTGCATCTATTCAAATGACCTTGAGGATGGGATTGGATAGATTTTTTAACGGCCAGTATAATAATAATATCAATAATAATAATAATAATAATAATGATAGTGATTTGCTAATCTGAATTGTTTGTTCAGCTGTCAGTTTGAAAGACCTGCTTTAGATGTACAGTACAACACTCAACTGTGATATTTCTGAACGGTGTTCCTCACTCAGCAGCTTGTCTGTTTATACTCATTGCACGTTGTGAAGAGAGACTTCATGTGTTGTCTTGATCACATGGCTACATACAGAACAAGAGACGGGCGATTTCTGCTGGTTCTGCTACAGTACAAAACGCTTTTGGTTTTCAAAATGCCCATTTTAACGGTTTTATTCCCAAACTACAGGGCCGTTGTGATTCTAACCTGGACTGCAATTGAAATGTATTTATGTGTCTCCCGCTGTGCCTTGAGGTCTGCACTAGCCTACATACCCCCTGTGGTAGCAATCGAACTGCATAATTGCACTGTGTTTGCTGATGTGCCACACATTCCTTCATGTAATGGCTCCTTTTGCATGGCCACAGTATGCTTTCTGCAAGACAGAAAGAATTAGCTTAATGTGGAATTTATACTGAAAACAAACAACTCCATAAACACCATCTCTTTTCTGTTTCCTCTGGAGTCCTTGTCTCTAAAAGAGGGACACATTGGCCAATTTAATGACAATTGGTCTCATTTGACCCCCTTCCCACCCACCCCCCCAATAAAAAAGAAAGGGGAAAAAATCAAAGATGGCATGATTAATGAATTCCAGTGTTCTCTCTGCAACATTAGAGAAAAACATATTCATGTGATCATGAAAGACTGGATAACTACACCATCAGCAGTACAGAAGAAGCACTTATTAAGCGTTGTATGGAGGCAATGCTCCAACCTTCACAATGCTCCAGAGCTATGTATGAAAATGAGAATGCTTGGGTTTGAAAACTGGGCATGAATCCATCCCGATCAGATGGTATTTCTATGAATATTTAATCAGAGACGAGGTAGTTAAAAATTAAAGTGCTTTGCTCTGCCCCCTGTCTCCGAAGCCCGTTAGTGCACCATAGTGGCCTAGCCTTCTCTGGGCTTAGGTGCTGTATATGCAATCACTTGGGGCCTCCACTTGTCAAGTGCTCAAGAGAGCGCGTGGGAGTTCCAGTGTTGACCTCAGGCTTCTTTGTCCTCTTCCTCATTTCTCATTCGTCACTGTGCTCTTGCTTGTCAAAGGAAATAATTAAAAAAATACTCCAACCACACAACCATGTGGCATTAGGTTTCCCATCCCGTGCTTTAGCGAGGTCAGTCGTCTGCCTCTGAGATCACCCTGATTCCTACAAAGAAGTGTGTGCATGCGTGTGTGTGTGTGTGTGTGTGTGTGTGTGTGTGTGTGTGTGTGTGTGTGTGTGTGTGTGTGTGTGTGGTGGGGTGGGAGCAAGAATAAATGAAGCTTATGTTCTTTTTAGCCAAACAATGTGCTGAATATGGACGATACAAATGTATTCTGTTGAATGGCTCCAAGGTTGTAAAGTGTCACACAAGCTTAAAAGAGGGCCCTGCACGCTACACATGACTGATATGATCTTTTAATTACAAGCAGACTACAATAATTCAGTGCTTGGGAGGAAAAGCAAAGGTCAAATGTTACATTTCTCTTCCTTCACCAGTAAATCAGTTACCCTGTGTGAAATATTTTGACAGAAATGTTCATTATCAACAACACTAAGGCATGTCATTTGGTGAATTTAACCATTTACAACAGAAAGAGGCTAGGATTGATGGCAACACTTTGAAAGCATGACCTGTGAATAAGACTGACATGACTCAGTCATAACCATGACATGACCTCTGTCATGAACATTAAAGCAACAGGGTATTTTCCTTTGTCACACGCGCGCTATTTGTTTAACCAGCAGGATTGCGAATGACGATGTCCACAGACAAGGCAGAGTATGTCGCATGATTTTATGAAAGTATTATGTATTGTGACATCAAAACAAATCAAATTTGTAGTTTCTTATGTCCCATTCCATCGAACTACAGATCTGCTACCTGATCTGGTAAACGTATATAGTGCGGTTATAGCTGACTCAGCTTCGCTTCGTGCCTAACAACACCCCTCAGCTGTGCTATATTCACGATATAGAATGGCCTCTCGGGGCTTATTGCTTAAATATCTCTTACTTTTGCAGCTCTTGTGTATATAAACTAGAGGTGGGCATAGATTAATTTTGTTAATCTAGATTAATCTCACTGTAATCTTGAAATTAATCTAGATTAATCTAGATTAATTTTAGGTGCACCAGCGCAAAATTTAGGTGCACCCACATTTTTCATTGCCTCGCCTTTAACGCTAAAAGGTCACATTTTTATTGCTGTCCTTTCATATAATGATTTTTTAACAACAAAAAGTCTAGAAAAACCTTGAAACACAATAAAAGATTTTTTTCTTTACAAAATTATTTATATAAGCCTATTCTACATACTGAAATGTCTGATATTCATGACAGCACACTTTATGCAGATTGCAGCCTATTCATATTACAACTCTGCCTCTTTAATTAAGCTGTCTGCCTGAAACCTCAACATGTAAACAAAGTAGCATAGTTGGCTAGTTTATCATAGTTTAGTTGGACTGCTCAGTTTCCCCACGTGTGTTTACTGTAAGTTTCAATGTGGGCTAATACTTTTTCTCCTTTCGAGTTTTGGAGTTGGAAAACATTGGTATTGAGATTATCATCCAACTCATGCAAGAGTGACTTGAATGTAAGAGTTTTAATCAACTTTCTGCAGCAATGATGCTAACCGGAATTTATATTAATTTAGCTAACGTCTTCTATATGCATCATTGCTTTCACGATAGTGAATGTTTTATTTGGATTAAATGTGCATGTCGAGGAGCGGGTCGCGACTCGCGAGTGTCCATTGAGCGCGCACGGGAGAGTGAGGGAGAGGGAGAGGGAGAGGGAGAGCAAGAGAAAGCCGGCCAAGGAGAGGGGGTTACTTCTATTAGGAATGAGCGATCAGGTGCCGATTCGGGAGGGGTCTGAGCTTATCGTCCATGTTGGGAGGATGTATCATTGGTTACTGTTTGGTAAAGCTGCACGCATAGTCTACAATGACAACTTGTGAAAGAAAGCAGCCGAGCAGCGTCAGGTGTGTAGAAAGGATTCTGTTAGGTTACTGTTAATACAAATGTACATCGTGAAATGGGACTTTTATTATGGGAATGTTAATTGTGAAAGGAGACTTTTATTTTGGAGCGAGAGTGTTCTGGGTTTGAGGAAGTGGATTACGTGTTGTGTGGAGTGTGATCCTGAAGTAAAGTCAGTTCATTGTAGCCTGGCGTTAAGTTTATTGTGTTTTCCCCATTGAGACTGGAGAACGGTTAATGAACCTTACACACCAAATAACAAGGCTACAGACTGGTGGCAGCGGTACTGACATCCCTGTTAGTCAGTTGACATCGCGGAATTTACTTCGAGAGGACAACACACTACACACGAGAGCAGCAGGCTTCCATCACGCAGCGGAGTTCACGGTTTGGTGAGACGGACAGTGAATTTTCAACCGCTGAGAAGACAGTGCCGCTTTTCACGTAGCGAACAAGTACTGCATAAACGTTTACTATGAGTCACGAACGGGAAAGGCCGCAAGCGGCTCGGAGGTCGGTGGACGAACGTGAGGCAGGGGCCGTCAACACAGGTCCACCAGATGGCGCTGGTACACCCACCTCTCTAGTGATTCATTACAAAGTTGAGTTGCCTCCGTGTTTTCACGGTGATGGAAAAGACAAGGACAGTTTTACCTTATGGAAAGCTCGTTTTGAATTGGCAGTTAAAGCATGCACTGATTCAAGGAGTCGTGATATGGCTACCATTTTGCCAACTAGATTGAGTGGTGATGCATTGGCATATTGGCTGTCTTTGCCACCAGCTATTCAAAATGACTATAATGAAACTATTAAGAAAATGAATGAAGTCTTTGGCCGGAAACAGTTTTTGCTGCATTTTCAAACGTTTGTTAATGCAAGACAGCGTCTTCCTAAAGAACCATTGGAGGTGTTTGCAGCAGAAATAACCCGTCTAGTTTTAGAAGCATTTCCCAACTATGGCCAAGCTGCACTGGACATGGAACGTTTTAGACGGTTTGTAGCTGGTCTGGAGCCCATGCTGCAGATGAAATGTCATGAACATGGTGCAAGGTCCTTGGAGGAAGCACTGGTCGTTGCAGGGAAATGGGAGCGTGCTCAGGAGGCACTGAAGCTCGTAACACCATCTCAGACTAATATTATGACTACTCACACGCAAGGTCTCCCCACTGATGTGCCTCCTTCATCATCAATAGCAGCCATGGTGTCCTCAAAGTCTTCCTCTATGGCCTCTGATCAGCAGTCTCAGCTCATGCAGGCTATTGTGGATCTTAAGGCGGACATGCAGGCACTTCGACTGGAAGTTACTGATATGAAACAACAGCACAGACGTCCTGTTGGCCCACACCAGGACAGACATTACTTCCACAATGAGTTTGAACCTGATAGAGGAAGGCGTCAGCGAAATTATACACCAGAAAGATCACCAGAGAGATATACTGCTGACCCTAGACACCAGAGAAGATTCTCACCACAGCAGAATGACTGGACGTACAGCCGCCGCTCCAGCCAGGGGGGAAAGGGGCGATACTCACCTTCTCCACCAGCATCGCCTCACAGGTCAGATGGCAGGCGAATATCCAGCAGCCAGGACTACTACCGCCACCGCAGCCCTGAGAGCTACCGTTACCCCAGCCGTAATGAACAAGAGAGCACATATCCACGATACTACTCGGCTACGTCCAGTTCAGTGGGTCATGCAAGGTCATCCAGTCCATCTTCCCGTCCAGGACGTCATGCCACTAGGGATAGCAATCAGCATGTGTGTTTTAACTCCAGGGATGGTTCAATGCAGGAAAACGATTGGTAGCAGACACTACGGGCCAAGTGTCTGCTAGTATGGAGAGTGAGGCCCTACCAAGTCAACCACCAACTGCAGAGGACATGCCCACATCCTATGTTTTTGCGGTGCTGGAAGATACAGCTGTTCAAGCCTTCATTGACACAGGCTCTGGAATTTCAATTATCAGTGAGACTTTACGTATGTCCATCCCAGCCTTGAAGAGAAAGCAGTTACACAAGTCATACATGCTTGCAAGGTCAGTGACGGGACAATGTTTAGACACGGTAGGGACATTGACTATTACCATTAGACTGGGGGAAGAAGCATTTACACATGATGTACAAGTAGTCAGAAACTCAAGCCAGCCAGTGATTCTTGGTTGGGACTTCCTCTACACACATCATGCAGTAATTGATTTGAAGGAGAGACACTTGCAATTATGGAACTGGACTGTGCCGCTACTTTGCACTAAAGACATTGTTCCCCTCAGATGCAGTGCAGTTAGCTTGCAGTCAGTATGCGTTCCGGCTATGTCTCAAATGAACATTCTAGCCAAAATACAACCAACAGCTGACTTTCAGGATTCTCCCTTAAATTATGTAGGACTTCTTGAACCACATTCAAGCATCATCTCAGGTTTGCATGTAGCACGGACTGTGTCACAAGTGAATAATGGGATCGCTTTTATTCGCATAATGAATCCCACTGACTCAGACTGTGAAGTCCCAGGGAATACTCTACTGGGTGACTTTCATTCCTTGATTAGAAAACCGGGTGAGGAGTTTACCATGTTGGGGCCAGCAGTGAATAGTGTTCAGGTTCAGCCAGCATCTAGCCCTAAAGTGGATCTCAGTCACGCACCACTGAACAGAGAGGAAAAAGAACAATTGGAGAGACTCTTACAGGAATATGCAGATGTTTTCAGTGCACATGACCATGATTATGGTCGCACAAATGTTGTCAGACACACTATTAGGACAGGGGATGCAGCACCCGTTCGTCAGAGAGCTTACAGAACATCACCACGTATGAGGGCAGAGATGGAGAAACAGGTAGAGCAGCTCTTAGCCTGTGACATCATAGAGGAAAGCTGTAGCCCCTGGGCCTCACCTGTGGTTTTAGTGAAAAAGAAAGATGGGAGCTACAGATTTTGCATTGATTTCAGAAAACTTAATTCAGTTACTGTTAGAGATGCTTATCCTCTACCGAGGACAGCTGATGCACTGGACAGTCTGTCAGGAGCATGCTGGTTCAGCACAATGGACTTGTCCAGTGGTTATTGGCAGGTAGAGTTAGATGAGAAAGACAGAGAGAAAACTGCTTTCACCACTGGCAGCTCTTTGTACCACTTCAAGGTCATGCCCATGGGGCTTACGAACGCCCCCCCAACGTTCCAAAGGCTTATGGAGCTTGTGATGCGAGGTCTTCATTGGAAAGTTTGCCTCATTTATCTTGACGATGTTTTACTTTTTAGTCATACATTTTCAGAACACCTCCAAAGCTTACAGGAAGTGTTCACACGATTTCGTGCAGCTGGGTTGAAACTTAAGCCCAGTAAGTGTCACATTGCCCGCAGTCAAGTTTCTTTCCTTGGACACGTTGTTTCCAGAGATGGCCTACAACCAGACATCAAGAATTTGGAGAAAGTGAAGCACTGGCCTACACCACATAATCCTACAGAAGTCCGTGCCTTTCTTGGGTTGTGTTCCTACTATAGGAGATTTGTGAAAGATTTCGCTACCACAGCTGCGCCTCTTAATTCGCTGACACAGAAAGGAGTTCCTTTTGACTGGTCTGGTGACTGTGAGGAGGCATTCAGTGTGTTGAAACAAGCCTTAACCAATCCTCCGGTGATGGCCCATCCTATATTTACCAAACCCTTTTTGCTGTACACGGATGCCTCTCAGTTTGCCATTGGATCTGTGCTTGCTCAGGTGCAGGGCAATCGGGAGCGTGTGATAGCATATGCTAGCCACACTCTTTCTCAACCTGAGAGGAAATGGGCTACCTATGATCGTGAGTTGTGGGCCATTGTGTGGTCAGTTCGACACTTTAAGCACTTTTTGTCTGGCAGTTTTTTTACCATTGTGACAGACCACAAACCCCTTCTCAGTCTACAAAGAGGTCCATTGGATGCTGACCCAACGGGCCGGAGGGGCCGATGGATTCTCGAGTTGGATGTATATGACTACAACATTATACATCGAGATGGCCATCGTCATGCTAACGCGGATGCTATGTCAAGGAGACCAGAATCTCCAGTGGATTGCGGAGGAGTGCAGTGTTTGCTAACCAGAGCAGCCCCAGCCCCTACGTCAACAGGGACTCCAGTCCAGACAGAAGAAAGAACATCCACTGATGTCACAGCAATATGTCAGACCTTAGCTGTTGATATGGATGACTTGCGACTGAAGCAGAGCACCGACCCATGTATTGATGTTGTCATGTCATGGATTGACAACGGACGGAAGAGACCACCACTTGGGAAACTGAAGCAGGCCCCCGCTGCTCTGAGGAAGCTTTGGCATGAGCTCCCTCGCCTTACTTTATTGAATGGCATTTTGTGTAGGCAACTGCATACATTTCCCCAGAGTGTAACACACCAGGTTGTGCTTCCTGCCTCACTAGTTTCTAAAGCCCTCAACTATTTACATGGAGACAAGTTTAGTGGGCATATGGGTGCTGAAAGGACAATGCAGCGAGCACGTAGAGTGTGTTATTGGCCATACATGGCAAGGGATATTGCCAAGTTCTGTGCTGAGTGCGTGCCCTGTCAGTCTCGGAATGCACCAACGCCACATGAGAGGGCCCCTCTCCAGCCCATTGAAGTCTCCCGACCATTCCAAAAGGTTGCGGCTGACTTGACTGAACTGCCTATTACCACTCAGGAGAATAGGTATGTACTGGTTGTGATGGATTATTTCACACGGTATGTGAACCTGTTTCCTCTGAAAGACATGCGGGCCACATCAGTAGCTAAATGTATATTTGAGGATTACATTAGACAGCATGGTATACCAGAATCCTTCCACTCAGATCAGGGTAGGCAGTTCGAGTCTGATCTGATAAAAACATTATGCGACATGCTAGGCATTGAGAAAACACGCACGTCTCCTTATCATGCCCAGTCAGATGGCATGGTGGAGCGTATGAACAGGACTTTAAAAGATCAGCTAGCAAAGTACCTCTATCAATACGGTGGAGAATGGGACAAATATTTACCACAAGTTGAGCTAGCGTACAATTCTAGTGTCCATGACAGTACGGGTTTCACTCCGTTCTTCCTTGCACATGGAAGGGAGCCTCATCTACCTGTAGACATAATGATGAATTGTAGCTCTGAAAACACATCAGCCAGCCCAGGCACTCCAGCAGCATATGCCAGGGACCTGACGTTTCGTCTGGCTCAGATTTTTGCTTCAGCAAGTGAGCAGTCGACATTGTCAAAACTTCAGCAGAAAGAATACTATGACCGAAAGTCAGTGTTTCATCCACACAGTGTTGGAGACTTGGTATTTCTGGATGATCCAGCCCACCGGATGAATAAACTGGCACCAAGATGGAAGGGACCATTCAAGGTAACCAAGAGAATGGACAAAAACGGAACCCCAGGGGTGACTTATGAAATAACTGACCCAAGATTTGACTCCTCACGGAAGTGGGTGGTTCATCATAATCGGCTAAAGTCATATAGAGGCAATCTGACGGATCTATCAGGGCAATCGTCAGAAGAGGTTCAACAAAACAGGAGGGCCACTTCAGTTGATAGATCACCAGCACCTTTCTCAGCGTTGTCAGGTACCTTGGTGTATCGCCCACCAGTGCTCCCATCAGCTTTGAGTGGGTTGGACTCTCCGTCAGGATCAGGCACCCAAGACTCAGGGGGATCTGCCTCAACAACACCTTCGGAGGCGGAATCAGAAGCGGAGCAGCATCCAGGGGCAGATGGCCCACAGACCTCTTCTGTGGAGGCCTCCACTTCAAAGAACACTAGAACAGGACGTTCCATTAACTTACCTAACAAATTTAAGGACTTTGTCATGTGATCTGTGCATAGTGCTAACTCTTTATCTTTTGCAATGCATATTGCTCAATGTTCAGAATTCTCTTCATTCATGTTTACTAGCCTAATTGTTTAGAATAACGGTTGCCACAGTGGGTATTAGTTTGTATGTATGGTAGCCTACTGTAATGTGTTAACCCCATTACATGGTAAGAAACGGGGACGTTTCATTTTGTACCCATGGACGACTGTAGAAAGGATTCTGTTAGGTTACTGTTAATACAAATGTACATCGTGAAATGGGACTTTTATTATGGGAATGTTAATTGTGAAAGGAGACTTTTATTTTGGAGCGAGAGTGTTCTGGGTTTGAGGAAGTGGATTACGTGTTGTGTGGAGTGTGATCCTGAAGTAAAGTCAGTTCATTGTAGCCTGGCGTTAAGTTTATTGTGTTTTCCCCATTGAGACTGGAGAACGGTTAATGAACCTTACACACCAAATAACAAGGCTACAGGTGCACCAGTGTGACCTAGACTTTTTTCAGGCGCACTCTTAAACATTGGCGTTCGCGCTAAGATATCAATGTGAAAGTGATCATAGCTTGCGTGGTATAGACCCAGCTCCCAGCCCAACTTTGAGAATAGATTAACGCCGATATTTTTTTTATCGCCCGATAAGAGTTGCACGATAACGCAGCACGTTAACGCCGATAACGGCCCACCACTAATATAAACTAGATGTACTGCATGGCGGTACAAGGTATGACCGCCGCTCAGTTGTGCACATTCTCTCCGCAAAAATAAATTACGCTTGTCAACTTGCATTTAGCTCCTACTCTTACAGCTCATGTGTACAGTATATAAATGAGAGTGTGTATGTGAGCGTGTGTGGTTGTGTGTTGTGTGTCTATGTGTGTGGATGTGTGCATGTGGATGTCAGTGTGTGTGCGTGTGAGTGTGAGTGTGAGTGTGTGCGTGTGTGTGTGAGAGAGAGAGAGAGAGACACAATATCATCCTGAACCAGCTACCCTTCGCTTAATAGCTCCATCTACAGGCTGATGGATATACAGTGACTAAATGTACACATAAATTAATTTATCTTATAGCCCCCCATGGATGAAATTCCACAAAACTTGGCATACTCCCAGAGGATGTCAGGATAATCATAGATATGAAATTTGGTGCAGTTCATATACATCTCATCTAAAGATAGGGGCGATTGAAGCAATACAATATTGCATTTTCATTTTTTACCATGAGGGTGCAAATCATAAATGCCTGGTTATAAGTTAGTTAGCGCGGGGGTGGAGTGGCTCCCGGGGACTAAACGGAAATTTTCCGTAAAAGTCTACTGGGGCTACATGCCCACCAAGTTTCATGTGCCCCAGTGTTACGGTGTCCCGGGATGTCCCGAAAATGAACCAAATTTGGTGGGCATGTGTTTTCCTATAGCTATTCAGAGACAGAGCTCTGGCCGAGGGTGTGGCTTAGGGACTCTATAGCGCCACCTAGTGTGTTACCTGTTGTGGTTGACACACATTCACGAAAATTAATCAAATTTGGTGAGCTTGTGTGTTACTGCCACTAGTCACAAACAGATCTCTGGCCTAGGGTGTGGCTTGGGACTCTATAGTGCCACCTAGTGCATTGTCTGTTGTGGTTGATATTCACGAAAATGAACCACATTTGGTGGGCATGTGTGTTATTATTGCTACCGCGAGTCAGGGATAGAGCTGCCTAGGGTGAATAGAATAGAAACGTATATTCAGTACGTGTTGCTTAATTAGATTCCGAAATGTCACAGGTCCGCACCGCAGGTGCTCGGGCCCGCCATCGCCGCTTGCGGCTATATTATCAAGTTGTTACTGTATAATAAAGACATCCAAAGCAATGTCAACTTAAAAAAGGAATGACACTTAATGACAACAGTCACCCAAAGGCTCCTTAATGTTCTTGACAGGTGTCATGCTGTGGTTATGACAGTATCATGCACACTCCATCAAATAAAGTGTCACAGGCTTGTTGACTTTAGCACTTACGTGACTTGAGTTGAGTTTTTCTTTTGAAAAATACTGAAAGTATGGCGTTAGCTGTCATTTTTTATCTATTATTACCGTCTGAGGTTTCAGTATGCCTTATACTTGCAGAAGTAGGCTAGTTACAACTAAGAATCTTGTGCTTGGTTTAATCATATGATAATCTCATTCTCATGTGCCCAGTCCCAGATATTTGCCATGCCAAAATATACTGTATGTACCTCTCCTGTCATCCTGTCCTTCTTTTTCTATGCATAGTCCTACTAAGAGGTGCATAGTCCATTAGTCCATTCAGGCTATTTGCTATGAATTTGTATGACATGTGATGCGCAATGCAATACCTTACAACTTGTGTGAATTTCATGAATTGGGCAATATTGCTAATGCATCACCACGAAGCTTCATGCTACACGCAAGCAATGGTTGGTCAGTGCATAGGTGAGGAAGTTTCCATGAAATGTCAGAAAATCTTTACACAACAAACATTTGTCATGTGAACGTCCTTCATGTGTATCTCAATATGTTGAATAATATGACACAAACAACTGATTTCTACACATGTAACGTGTTATTAAATCAGCAAATATTGCTATCACTGCCTGTTCTCATAGCATTTCAACAGGACGCTAGTCGTATATGGTGTGTGTTGAGGTTTCAAATGTTCCCACGTTGATATTAGTCACATCATGCAATTAGCAGAATCTGTTGCAGTTGCGCTGATTTCTGTTCTCCGATGTTATAGATCTAATAATGATACACAGCATTCGTTTGATACGTTGATGCCTGTTGTTGCTTTAGAGCCAGACTTGCCCACACACACACACACACACACACACACACATGTTCCCGATGGCAAGTCCTGATCTGCCCACACGAGCTCCTCATCTCCTGCCTTCAGCTGATGGTGTGGGTGTCAGCGATGCCCCGACAGCCCTCTCTCCTCCAACCAGAATGCAGAGGGAGCAGATCGGAGGCGATCCAGGTCACCCCGGGTATCCCCAGGTACAGCGCGCTCCATCATGAGTGCCATACCGAGGCCGCTAACAGCGAACCGCCAGCGAGGACTCCAATTTCTCCATCTCTCCTTGAAGCGAGCTGAACTGCAAGTATACCACACATAAACTTTAATGAGGCTGTCGTCCTTTTTAAGAGCACTTGAGGTTTTGTTTATTTTTTTATTATTATTCCATATTTATCAAACTGTCCCATATC
Source organism: Sardina pilchardus (assembly GCF_963854185.1). Taxonomy (NCBI): domain Eukaryota; kingdom Metazoa; phylum Chordata; class Actinopteri; order Clupeiformes; family Clupeidae; genus Sardina; species Sardina pilchardus. Next base: position 33,379,076 of record NC_084995.1, on the reverse strand, counting down.
CCCGGGTCTAAGCAGCAGTGCAATAAAGAGGAAAGTTGAGTTTTGAAGTAATGAGCTGTTCTCCAATGGGGCTCTCTCTCTCTCTCTCTCTTTCTCTCTCTCTCTCTTTCTCTCTCTTTCTCTGTCTCTCTCTCTTTCTCTTCCTCTCTCTCTCTCTCTCTCTCTCTCTCTCTGTGATGATATTGCAGTGTAATTGATCGGCATACTGAGTTTCCATCCCACTGGAGACTGTATCCCGAAGCTGAAACCACATTTTCCTCAGGAAGGGGGATAAAAAAAAAAACAGCATAGGAAAGACAAACTGCCAGTGCAGTGTGGCTAACGGTGCCAGCAAAAGGGATCCTTCTTTTTGAAGAAGGAAAAAAACGAAAGGAGCAGTGTTGAGAGAGGAGAGCAGAGAGAGGCAGGAACGAGAGAGTGAGCCTGGAGATGGGGGCGATTTCCATGTGCTGTGTTTAAAATTTCATGGATACTGGGAAGAGACGGTCCCGGATGCTGCCATTGGAGCCTCGGTGGAGAGGACTCTTCATCTCCATGTGGGAGTCGGGCAGACTGAGATGTTGCTCGTTCTTAGCTGCGAGCTAAGTGTCTGCGAGATCAACAGAGGGAAATTAAAAGCTGGAGGAGGTTCAAGGAGGGTAAATTATTTGAAAGGTGTTCCCAGTCCTTCTCGTGGGATTTTTTCTTTCTTTTTCATTTCTTACCCCATTTTCACACAGTTTATGCTGCCTTAGCCATTTGTTTCAGAGCATCTGGAGGGTTGAGCGGAAGAGTTCATTTAAAATTAAGATGACATTAGCCTATTTACTAGACAGACAAAAATAACTGCTTAGGAGTGAAACTAGTTGCCTTTACACAGAATTGTGTCATCCAGTCATCATGGATGACCACGGAGAACATGCTTCTTCAAAATGGCTTCTAACAATGAGCACTTTTTAAATTAACTATAGTGGAATATGTTAAGTCCCCACATCGAAAATGTCATTTTAAATAAAACAGAGTCAAATATTAGTTGTCTTAGCTACAGTGATATGTGGAACATTTTTCTTCAAATTCATCCTTTGGACAGACGAGCTCCAGATAACATTCTTTGTAATGGTTATTCAAATCTACATATGGTTATGGTATTCCATATGTAGATTTCACGCTTTTTAATTAGTGCTTCAGCTACAGTGCGTTTGCAATTTGATCTTGTCATATCAACATCACAGCATGATTATGGGATGGCAACTGAGCAGCCTTAACCCAAAGCCCCTGTCCCTGTGACAGAGGTAAGGCCCTAACGAGGGGCAGGTCAAGACTGCTAAATGATGTGAACTAAGGATTCATTATCACATTTAAGATGGTGATAGAAGTGCCAACAGCATCAAGGCTCGGGAGTCGGTAGTACCCATGTTAGTATACATATTGAAACACCGTATCAGTACAGAAAATGGTAAGTCACTTTGGATGCAAGTGACTGCTAAATGAGTAAATTTAGATGTGGTTAAGGAAAGATTTGCATCTTGACTAGGTACACGTGACGGATGACTCTGAGGAACTGTGCTCCCCTCACCACCAGCACACCCTTACAGCATTAAATATCTCCATGCCTAGTCCTGACTAAATCTTTCATGAAGCTCCAACACTTCCAACGCCAGTTGCAGCTAATGGTGGATTCAATACTCAAGAACTTAATTATGTTGACTGACTTGGGGGTTTTCCATGGGATCCAATATTTTCATAAAGAATAGCCTAGTAAAGTGTAATATTTTAATATATTTAATATACATTTCATTCTAGATTTGAATCTACAAAATGTAGCCTATTTTTTTGTACTGTATGTTCTTTGTCCATGTGGAATTTCAATGAGAGTTTTCTCACTCAATATTATCGAAACAGCAATTTCAAAGGCAGAATGAGCTAAAGTTGTAAATGTACTTACTTTGGGAATGTGTGATGTTTTTCATCTAATTTCCACCAGGTGAGCACACAGGATCTCAATTACACCACTTGTGTAATTAAGCCATTAAACAGACAGTACCGCCAGAGTCCCCCGGTAGGTGGAGTAGAAAAATATATTCTGTGGCAGACAAAAAAAAAAAAACCCTGAGATGACTTGGGAGGTTTTGGGTGTTGCAGCCAGAGAAATATCTAATGACAAAATTCTGAGCTATGGGTTCCCAATCGATGCACTGTGGGGAGAGGAAAATGGCTCTACAGCGAAGGGTATTAAAACAGACCAATTGCTTCAGTATAGATCCTGGTAACTGAGGCTAGGAGATATTACTAGGCTTGTCATAGCTTGAGCTTTAATACAAGAGAGAACAGTGCCAAATAATGGGACTTAGGCCTGGACTAGTGATCCAGTAATAGGCTTACATCAGAAGGGCTGAGTGCTTACAGGGAGTGGCAGGCGTGAGAGGGGGAGTTTGCCATTGGTTGGAGCTCACTTTTGCCCTTTTTATCCTTTTAGTGACCATCACTTCTCTCTGCAGGGCCTGTCAATTTCTTTGCAGACTCATAATTGCTTCCCTCCATGTAGTACTATTGGCTCATGGTGTGTTATCCATGCCTGATGCTGTAACGATGAGTGAGATTACTTTATTGATTTCTGTATCTTTTACTTTTTCCCTCTACCCTGCCAGTCTGACTGGCTGCTAGGAGACTGCAAGCAGTATATTTAGGGATATGTCTTAGGAGCAAGTTCTCTGGAAAATATGTTGAAATGTCGACACAGTCATGTGAAACCTTTTTTCATCCCAAGGGATGATTATACGTATTGTGTGAGATGGTTTATTTTTTTGTGAAGATACAAGACTAAACCCTGCAAGGTAAATATTTGTGTAACACTATCATTTAATGGTCCATTAACTGGCAGTCAACAAGCAATTAGCAGATGATTAACAAATAATCAATAAGCATTTAAACATAATTTTCAGCTGTGATTGACTTTCAACCACCTGTCAAACATCTCAATTAATCTGTACAATAATTGGTCTCAGACCTCACCCCAAATCTATTTGTTTTTTCCTCATTTTCTGCAGGTTTTTGATTGTTTATAAGCACAATGAAATGAGGGACTGACTTGCTGTTGAATTTTCTTCATGATGTGCACAACAACAGTCATTTTAATTACCGAATAAGCTGCTATCAATCATTTCATCTAAACTACTTTTTTTTTTTTCATCTATCAAGTCTACAACACATGTTCAAACCGCTTGTCATCTGCTCTTGTTATTTACACCCAGAATGTTAGTTTTTGTTTCTCTGGCTTTGATTTTTTTTTTGACAATAAAGAGTCTTCCAGGGCTTTGGGAGATACGGACAAGATCCAATTAAGGTGTGTATCTTTGCCTGGTGCACAGCACACCATTCCACAGACCAATAATAATTACCCAGGGGGCTCTGCTCTTCCAATAATTCCTCTCAGTCACATTCAGCAGACCCCAGCTTCCCTCAGCACCTTCCTGTCAATTTGTGTGTGCAGGGTCGAAGGTCACGTGTGTCAGTGTGTTCTCAAAGAGCTTATTGATATTTGCAGGCTCGCCCGGGCAACTCCAATTTGTTGAGTTGTTGTGCCCAGTGTTAATGCAGATTTAGAGTGGTATTTATAACTTACTGATGGAGTGACCACTGCTCTATAAAAAGAATACACCTGTAGAGGAATAAGAAAATAAATATGGGAAAATAAATAGAAAGTGAGGGAAGAACAAGATTTTGTTTTTAAACTTGCTTTTTCTGCTTACTTTTGTATATAGCATTGAAGTACTTTTTTTTTTTTTACAGAGGTGCCTTTGCTATTCCCTTCTGCTTTTGCTGTCCTTTATTTGATTTAAAGAAAAAAGTGTGGAGTTTGACAGAGTAGAGAGAAACTGTGTTTGGAATCTGACTTTTGGGTGAAAAACAAATTTGTATTGATGAGTGTTCTGCATTCCAGTGGAAGAATCTTTAACACCAGACCTGTTTTTCAATTGAGAACTGGTCTGGACATCCTTGGTGAAATGAAACCCAAGTTGGCACAGTAAACTCTTACATAATCCTTTCTGAAGTGCAACCAAAACATCTTTCTTGTAAATGAAGGTTTTACGTGCCGTTCTTTACTCCTTTACAAAGAAAATATGCATCCATTTCATTTCAAACTGATGCCATCAGTGCAACCATTGGCAGTGCCAACCGTCCTCCTCTGCTCTTTTTCATTAGAACATGGATGATCTACAGTATCTAGGACATTAGAGGAGTGTATGACTGGATGTATGGTGGGGCATGGCCGTATTACTCATCTGATCTCTGCAGATGATTCAGTTGTTATGTCTGTATACTGCCTCCACACAGGTGTTCGGGCCAAAGCCTAACTAATTATACAGTCTTTCACTGTGTTCCAAATCGCACACTTCTGCACTTCAAACGTTTCGGTTGAGGGTGTAGTGCTGTTCCAATTGCAACAGTAGCAAAACGGATGGTGCTAACAGTCATTTTTGCAACGTAACAGAAGAGAAGGAGCCACCACCACTTTTCAAAAACTACACTTGTTCGTTAAAAATGTGTGCACTATTCATGTAGTGCAAAGTGTTCATAGTGTATGAAAGGTAGTGCACTTCGGGTATGTTTGTGATTTGGAACATACTGTGTGTCACCTGAGTTTCATGCTTTCTCTTTCCCCTCATGGATATTGTATCTTATATAACTGTATCGTATCAGTGTAACAGATTCATGACTGGTCTTGAATTGATCATTGTAACGTGGGTAGCAGTCGAATCATGGTTTCATGACAATCAAAAGTATCTATGCATTGATGTGGACCAAGAGCACCACTGTGGTCAATATCAATTTGAATTCCACACCTATCACACCTTCACACCATCAGCTGACCAGTTGCAGGCCAGTAAGGGAATTGGTTTGTGGCACTTGCGGAAAATATTTTGCATGTATCTTGAGAGATTCCTTTTCTTGCTATTCGTCTGGCTTTTGCTCTATGGAGGCCTATTTGGTCACTCTTTCTGTCTCTCTTTGTTTTGACTTTGCTTGATTTCTTTACATTCAATGGTAGCCTACGTACATGATGCATTATCTGGTTCATTAGGCACCTTGTCTTGAGTTATTTGGTTTTTTCATGATGTACCTTTTTTATTTGATAATCTAAGTTCGGCGTTGGTGTCATTTGTAGACCTCAGGCATTTAACTTGTTGGTGCTACCTGGCAATGGTTTACTGTTTGATAAATTATTCATTTAGCCATGATCCATATATCTTTCCAAATGTGCTGCCACTACAGGGTCACTAGCTTTAGCAATTACTTGGTAATATTGGAGGTCAACCTGTTTATTGTATAGAGCCAGATTAATCATACTTTCTTGCAGTAACTAACACTGATGCATTCTGGCCCCTAACATTTAAGATACGTGTAACCTTTACAGACAAAGTGTTTCTCTTCCTGATGCCGCTGTTGCACTGCCTTATACTGTTCTATGCCTTTGAAGCAATGTGCTGATTGGATGGGATTGTTCCAAGCCACTACGTTTGATTCAAGCTTACAGTGTGTGAACACAGGAGTTTTGTAAGCACACAGAGCATTGTGACGAGCAATTAACTGCATTTGGGTATAATGGGTAAACATGAGCTTCTCTAGAGGTAAAGTTTTGAGGGTATAGTGGAGCGGTATCCGTGCAGCGGGTGACATAGGCGCCTGATGCTGACAGTATTTTCACACTGAATGCATGATGAAACTTCAAGAGATGCAGTTGACACAGCAGGCAAAAGCCCTTATTTTTCATGGTTGAGCAAAGATTGTTGCAGGAGGCTGGAAGGAGTCTGTGAGATGCCGCAAAGCATCTTTTGGAAATGTCATGCCAGCTAAAACTTGCAGTTTTTGTGGGTGGGAATTGTGTACTGTTTTACTACACATTAACATCACAGTTTATTTCCATCACTCAAAGATTTTGATTGATCTGTTATTATACCAGTGTTTAGCTATATGGTTCACTTTGAAGATGGGCTGTGTAAAGCACCTTGAGATAAATTCTTATCGTAGCAGGAACGACTGCTTTTGGACTGCGCGTGTGTTGATTAGCGCTTCCCTTCCCTGCCCTGTCCCATCTCTGTTGATTACTGGCACCTGAGCAATGCTCTATAAATCTGTAGCCTAAGTGAAAGTGTGAGTCTGTCTTTTTGGCTGCTATTTCACTGGCAGGGCTTGATGCAGTTCTGTTTTTTGGCCTTTAGCCGTTCCTCCTAACACTGCCTGTTTACATTTACATCTACTTTTAAACCTGTGTAAAACCTTTACTCTTTTGTTTAACACTTGGGACAACCCACGCTAGGACTTATCTACATTTCTCTGTGATGTCATGGGACCAGTGGTGGACGAAGTACACAAATCCTGTACTTGAGTGAAAGTAGAGATGCAATGGTTAAATGTTACTCCAGTAAAAGTAGAAATCCTCCTTTTACATTTACAAAAGTACTCGCCGTCAAATGTACTTAAGTATCGAAAGTAAAAGTCCTGAAATGTATTATGACTAATACAGTTGCATTTACTATTGTTGAAATTATTCAGCATTCATTGAGCCTCTCATTCAAGGACAACGTCTGCTAAGAATTGTTGTATGTAAAAAGAAATAAAAACAAACTAATGTGACATCTTATCTTAGATACTTCAAAGTAACAACTTATTGCTTTGTTGAACGCTTTACACTTTTCGGAACCAAATCAAGACGTTCCCTTTTGTGTTTGATAGTGTCAGATTGTCTATCATACATTGTATATTCTGTCTATCATTATTAGCTTGATGGCATCATGAGGTTAGTTATGGTAACATCAATATTGTGAAAAGGCGTTAGGGAACAACCTTAGCTTGTTTAATACAAAACACACATGTATGTGGACAGTTCTTTTTTTTTTTTAAAAGGAACTTCAGCTGTACGTCAGCTGTCACAAAATGTAATGGAGTAAAAAGTAAGATATTTGGCCTAGAAATGTAGCCTACTGGAGTAAAAGTAAGAAGTTTAACAAAATTTAGATACTCAAGTAAAGTACAGATACATGAACAAACGACTTAAAGGGATAATCCGGAGTGAAATGCACTTTAGATCAATTTTTCGGACTATTGGGAGTACATACGTTGAGTTGACACCAAAATCATGTCATTCGGATGTATTTTGAGAAAGTTCGAGTTCGCCGTTTTTAGCCAAAACTCGTTAGCCTGGAAGTGACCGGGGCAAGTCCTTTCGCCGCTACAAAACGCTATTTTTATACCTCTTCTACTGTTCCAACCAACACTACACTTACGTGGTAGTGAGTAGAGGGTCCCTAAAGCCAAACCGAAGTATCCCCACGTCTTTATGTGGTCGGATAGAGAGTCCAGAATGAATTTAATCGAGTCCGTACCTTTCCGGAAATGTTATTAAAATGTTGCTAACACGTTGCTAGCTGCAGCTGCGACATTTCCGGAAAGGTACTGACTCGATTAAATTCATTCTGGACTCTCTATCCGACCACATAAAGACGTGGGGATACTTAGGTTTGGCTTTAGGGACCCTCTTCTCACTACCACGCAAGTGTAGTGTTGGTTGGAACAGTAGAAGAGGTATAAAAATAGCGTTTTGTAGCGGCGAAAGGACTTGCCCCGGTCACTTCCAGGCTAACGAGTTTTGGCTAAAAACGGCGAACTCGAACTTTCTCAAAATACATCCGAATGACATGATTTTGGTGTCAACTCAACGTATGTACTCCCAATAGTCCGAAAAATTGATCTAAAGTGCATTTCACTCCGGATTATCCCTTTAAGTACAGTAATTGAGTAAGTCTACTCAAGTAATGTCCACCACTGCATGACAATGAAGTCTGTTGAACGGGAGTGACCATAGATCTTGTAATTACATGGTCTGGAATGATATATTACCACAGGCTGGAAACCAGCAGATCTATCTCCTCTGTTTACTGCCAGAACCTTTGGCTCCAATCAGAAATGGCTATACTGTTGGCACGCTATTGGTCGGTGACGTTACGATAACGAAACGTAAGTGACGCGAAGTGCAGTAGAAACAAAGCGCAGCCTCCCCAGACTAATGCTCAATCTTAAAAGATTGATCTTAGTATGGTGAAAACCAGACTAATATTACCAGAGGTAGCCTATTGTATCAAATCTAGAGATGCTCCGATCAGCATTTTTGGGGCCGATCACCGATTACCGATCATCAAAATCATGATCGGCCGATTGCCGATCACTGCCGATCACAGAATGGCAGGGGAATGAGAGTCTTTTAACAAGTCTAGCAGAGTTTGCATCATTTGTAGAAATTAAACTAACTATGAATTAATGTAAGTGGCATAAAAGACAGTAGGCCTATAGGCTAGTCAAGATGTTGAAGAACCACCATTTATCGATTTGTATTTAGAAAATGAAATAACTTTGGCCATCTTTTCCAAATATGCAGCGAGACATAAAATGATTTCATACAAGGAGGGGGTCAGGCAGACCAACACACAGATCACCTAAATGGGATGGGACCAAATTACATTGCCTAGGCTACTTGAAAAGTATAGCTTCTAAATAGACTGACTACATTAAATGAAAAACGTGTTACATCAAAACCTACTGCCTCAAAGTGCAAAACTGGCATTTTCTCTGTTCCAAATCCCCCAAAAAAGAAATAATGTAAGCTACTGTAAGCAATAAATTGCAAGTCTTTTTTTTATCTTGGAATCCCCCATGACTGAAACATGCCGTTAAATGCCACCAGTTTGAGTCAATAAAGTGCGCTGTTAAGCTAGCAGGGACATTGGACAGGCGTCTGCGCTTGGGAAGCTAATATGCCTATTCTTCAGCTTGTCAATGTGGTTTGGTAACGCGGGGAGATACACATTAGGCTAGTATTCTATGCCTGCGGGGTAATATCGTGGATCAAGGCAGGTTAGGGCCGACTTACATTGCGCGATATTGCCATGTTTTCACAGTCGATGAATAAATATCCAAAGTCGGGACAGAAATCATGATGCGGCGCGCTCCCGTGTACTCGTTTAATGTAAGGTGTTAATTGCAAGCGGTTGTAAGCCAGTCGGAGTCTTTTTCTAATTCTGCCGTTACAACAATATCAAACATGTCTGATATTATCGCATGTCTGCATAGTCTGTGACTAGTTTGTGACTTAAAACTCTATGATTTATCTTTAGATGTGAGAGTCTGACTGTCTTTCAAAAATCTTTTAGGCTACAGATATTTGCAAAATCGTAACTGGGCTTTATCCTCCACAACGAAATAGAGGTTGTTCGAGGAGGCAAATTAATTCTGAACGTAATGCCTTTCCATCTTATCATCCCTATCGTTAGTAGCCTAGGCCTACAGTCGGCTGATTGAAGGATGGGGAAGTTGGCTGGTTTAGTTTCTCATACCCGACATATTCAGTTGTCCGTCAGTGGTGTTAAAACGTCTTTGGTGGCTTCCACCTCGAGGGATTTCAGCACGACATACATTGCATATGGTTAATTTTACACTGAACCTTTAGCCTACTCATGTTTGCCACGGCAAGCTCCTCTCTACTCTAGGCTGTTGTGTGCCTGTGCGCTGCGCCTGCAGGTGAAAAAATGTCACGCAAGTAATTTACTGTAGGTCACATGATCGGCTTTTTTGATCGGCGCTTTTGAGCTTCACCGATCAAGCCATTTTTAGCCAATATCGGCCGATCATGATCGGCGGCCGATCGATCGGAGCATCACTAATCAAATCACATATTAAGGCTATTTTTTACAGTAAATTCATGATATTGCATGAGCTAATATACATGAGCTAAACAGAACATGACTGGAATGATAGATTAGCTTGGCATTATTAGCATTCCTAACCAACAAAATGCTTACCCCTAATAAACCTTACCAGAAAACCATCAGCCAATCAGCAGCATCCGTGGAAATGGTCAGTAAGTGACCGTCTTCCCCAAACTTTAGACCTTGTAGAACTTCCAGCCTAAGTTCTCTCTCACAACATGTAGATAACTCTACAGTAGTAATTGTGTCTGCCTCCCTGTGACTTTGGGTTGCATGTGAAGTAAAGCTTCTATTTCCTCTTTCAAAATAAAAGGCCTGTTTTATTTCAAAATGAAAGCCCCTGTTATGTCTATTTGGGATCTGGCAGCACAATTTTGGACAAGCAATTGACAAATAATTAGTCAGGCTGAAATCAGTTTCAAATGGGAGAGTATCCAGACAGATCTGCCAGGGCAAATGCAATGGGCTTGCACATTTGTCTGGGTCGCCGGTCCAGGACCCGCCCAATGAGAAGATAAATTGAGGATGTCTGTGAGTAAAAGCATGATAAATACCATAGACCACAGATTACCATTCCATCAGCTGCTACATTTTCCTTTCAAAGTTGAGATGAAACTTTTACTTGTATCTGCTTGGACAATGTAGCACATTTAGACGGTAAGCTCATTAAGTGAATTATTTTCAGAAATATTTAACAGTTAAGTTATCTTGATTCACAGCTTAGCCGTTAACAAACATTTTTTTTTCTTGTCTCTTACAATGGACCAAAATTAATTGGTAATATTAAAGCAACACCATGGAGTTTTTCAACCTTATGGGGTTCGGGTACGAACCGGTACGAACCAAAGAACTACAAAATTCGACTGCTTTACGGCATATAGGGCCCACTTCCCCCACCACTTCCTCAAATTCTGTGCGAGCGTTGAATAGACAGTTGGTGCCTTATAAACATGAGCTACGTGATCTTTTGGCGTTTGAAAAAAAATAAAACCCATGGAATTATATTCATATGATAATATGCTGAAATGCATGCTATGGGCTAGGCTACCTGGAATAGCTAGGCCTATACATTTCACACGCAACGCAGGCAGTCCGAGTTTGCCCAAGACGTGAGAACTCCTCCTGCAGAAATCGGCTTATCAACAAAAGCACGTGTATCCTAGCTCTGTCATCTAGTCACTAGATTCTAGTGTCATCACGCTGCCAACCAAACTGCACGGGAGCTGGTTATGTGTGCTAGTTATAGCTCAACGTGTAAATCTACCGCCTAAAGGCTACTGACCAAACAATTATCTTGAAAAACAAAGTTATCACGTGTAAGATTCTGTCATCATATTATAAGAGCTCTGCCTCTCCAAACATTTTGGGCGTGCAAATATACGACACTATGGACGTGAATACCATAGAATACAATATCTGGTGACCATCGATTTTTTTTTATGTTATAAAGACACTAAAAATGACCACCCTAGATTAGGCTATTGCTCATAAATATCGTAGCCTAATCGTTTTTTTTTTTTTTTTAAATAAGTAATGACCAACATAACCAACATCATCCCAATACCGAGAACGTGCACATACCTGAGCTGAAAGCCTAGTTTTACAAATGTATCACAACTGGTATCGTAGTAGGCTACCACATAATTTAATATTTAATGTGCAGCCTCAATCTAGCCTATAGGCTACTGTACGCTATGTCTAACTTGCTTCTGGTGTAACCGTGACAGATTTTACGACATGTAGAAGAAATTGCCGTTTCCCAACTGTAGGGGGACCCCGAGAGCAAAACTTACATGGTGTTGCTTTAACGTTTGCTGCCTTTGTCGACTTCAAGGCACCTAACTTTAACCCTAACCCTTGCATATTCCTAGCGCCTTCCAGGCAGTGCTGCCTTGAAGTCGACGATGGTCCAAAAGACCATGTTGATTAGATGAATAGAAAACAGTATAGAGTAATGTATATTGATCAATGGACTATATACCATGGAAGGCTCTTCAGCTTGCGCCATCTTGCCCATCAAGAGGTAAACTACAGTAAGTGTCCAAAACCTTTCTTTATAGCAAATGTTCTCAATCTGCAATTTAGATGCGATTAGCAATTTTGATGCGATCATGCATCAAAATAGTAGTTGTAAGTATGCCCCTTACAATCTCATTCAAAAGGCCATTTGACCCCAAAACAACAATACGGTCCATCAAGTGGTGCTTCTATTCTGATGTAATTATGCATTTAAACAAGTTTGACTCGGGTACATCCACAAAAAAGAGCTTAGGTTGCATGGCGAGAGTTACGCTTTAAATCCTTCAGCATCTTAACACGCTCATTAACACCCAACCGGGTCCATGTAAACAGGACAGGTACACAAAAACAATAGCCCATTGTGTTCCATGTTAAGTCATGATGTGCAGTGCTTGTGTTAGGCTGCTGTTACACGGCTAGGACTCAATCTGATGTGCTTCATCATACAAGCACATCTCAGAAAACAGAGGGAGGGCCCAGCCATGGCGCAACTGGCTGGGGCACCTGCACCGCACGCCGGCGACCCGGATTCGATTCCCGCCCCGTGGTCCTTTCCGGATCCCACCCCAGCTCTCTCTCCCACTCGCTTCCTGTCATTCTCTCTACTGTCCTGTCCAATTAAAGGCATAAAAAGCCCAAAAAAATAACCTTTAAAAAAAAAAAAAAAAAGAAAGAAAACAGAGGGAAACGTGAGTTCCTCGGCCCCTTCCTGTATTTACTGTTGAATCACACTAAGTGTAGGCCTACATATTCACTACCCACAGGAGGCACTCTCCCTCTATCTCTGTCAGACTTGCATGGGTTTGGCTGCACTGCTCAACAATGATTGCGTGTGCTTGGTAACAGTCGTAACACACAGTGACAGTTTTGTGCAGTGGTTGGAGTGGCCGCCATAGGAGATCCTACCTAATCCTTGAAAATCTCATGGCTGAAAGCACCGGTTGAGTGTGAGCTGAGAAGGAGAGCTCTGTCTGAGATGGCTCCAGACATCAGCTGGCGCTGGGCTGTGTCTGGCCGTTGCCCAGTAGATCTGGACCAGTCCCAGCGCTGTTCCAGAGTCTGCCTCAAACAGGGCAAACACACGATAGACAGATTCGATTCTTAAGACTCACTGAAATGTGACATTGTTTATAGTGCAGCATCTTCCATATGAGCAGGAGTCGGGGGGATGACCCACGCAGTTGTATGAGATGGGGTCAGGGATTGACCTATGCGATCACAGGTGTACATGGCAACATAGTGCCTCATGTCGGCATGTCCCTCATTGGAGTTAAATCAGTAATCCTGGACATCTGAGTTGGGTATGTTGGTGAGAAGTCCCAAGGACCAGGAAACAGTGCAACTCATTACTGACATGTCTCTGGAGGAGTCAGGGGGATAGAATAGCTTGCATCGATTAGACACAGCAAAAATACATTCTGTTCACTGTGTACCATTAGAATCACGACTCATACATGAATAGCTTGCAAAATGCACTTATCTGAGATGTGGAAACAGCTTTGCTATCGCCAGTGTTTATATGTATAGAGGCACACGGTGTAAACAGTGTCCTACCTCTTGAACTCATAGTTTCAGCTTGTTAATGTCAAGGTGTTTGTCTTGCCTGCTCACATACCCATGTAATAACATATTTATAACCACAACCTGGCAGATGCTGGATATTTTGCAACTACTATACTGTGTGAGGCCCCATGGTAGTTTTGAAGAGTAGCTCTGAGTGCTGCACCTCCCGTGCACCTCCCCTTCAGAACCCTCTCGTTACGGGTATCGACATTCAGCAATTGAGGCTAAGCCAAGGGTTGGAAGTGGGGGAGAAAATTAGCATTGCAACACCAGCCCTCGGAAGGTCACCGTGCCAGCAACAAAATCAAAAAACAAAACAACATCAACACATTTAAATGAAGCAAAACACTGTGTGGGCCGTGCAGGTCCGTTCTGTTTAGCATCACTGCATTGCACGCTCCCTGAAACAGGTGTGGAGAAGAAGCAACTGCAGAGCACCACAGATTAACAATCTTGTGGTGTGGTCTCGTCGTTGAATGGGGTTGTGCATGCAGCGTTTGGCCGCGTTCGCCCTTTAAATGAAGCAACTGTCTGAGGAGGGTAATGAAGCTGAACATCATCAGTGGTGCGGCTCCCCCTAACTAATGTCTTGGGCTGTGCAAGCAGCACTCCCCCTCCCCCCCCCCCCCTCCCCCGTTCCCTGTTCTGTGCCATCCCCGCTCGGGGGCCCCCCCACGGAGACGCCATGCAGCCTCTGCATGCTCCGGAAGTTTCTCTTCCTCCATTTCACCTGATCCCCAGAGAGGCAGAGGGTTTCACACTGATGCCAGGATTTTCACTGTGTGGCTCTGAGAGGAAGAGAGAGAGAGAGAGAGAGAGAGAGAGAGAGAGAGAGAGAGAGAGAGAGAGAGAAAGAAAGAAAGAAAAGAGGGACAAAGAAAATCTTGTGTGTGTGTGTGTGTGAGAGAGAGAGAGAGAGAGAGAGAGAGTGAGTGAGTGAGTGAGTGTGTGAGTGTGTAAGTGTGTGCGTACACTTGTATGTTAATGTGCCTGTGTGTGTGCATGGTAATATTCTTGTGTGTGTGTGTGTGTGTGTGTGTGTGTATGTGTGTGTGTGTGTGTGTGTGTGTGTGTGTGTGTGTGTGTATGTCAGAGAGAGAGTGTCTGTGTAGTGTGTCTGTGTATCTTTGGTTGTAGGCATATTTGTGCACTGGATGTGTGAGTGTGTGTGTGTGTGTGTGTGTGTGTGTGTGTGTGTGTGTGTGTGTGTGTGTGTGTGTGTGTGTGTGTGTGTGTGTGTGTGTGGTATATGCATAGACTATGTGTGGGGAAAGGAACCAGGGAAATAGGACAATGAATGGAAAGTGAGGTAAAAACGCTGTGCCGAGAGGAACCAGAGAGAGAGAGAGAGAGAGAGAGAGAGAGAGAGAGAGAGAGGATCTGGGAGCTTATTTTCATTTTAATTTGCATGAGTATTCTGCATAATACTCTCTGTCTGGGTGCTAGTCCATTAATTATTAATTATCAGAATATCGGGCATGCATAGATCACTGCAGCGTTAGTGTCTGGCAGGAAGTGGCCTTGTGCATTACAATATGCTCCATAACAAAATGAGAAGGTTCTACTTTTCAATCACTACATCATTGATGGTGAGAGAGTCCAAAAAAAGAAAAAGAAACCACTGTGTGGATGATGACACTATAAAACACAGGCTGTCATGATGTTAACTTGGTACTCGTTTGAAAATAAATGTGGAAACACCTAAAGATATTCAAGAATGTAACCTATTCGACCCAGTAGTCAAAGGCTTTGAAATGTGTGCTTTGAGATGTGTGCTAATGATTGATTGTATACACTGTACATGCCAGAGGCAAGCTCACAGAGCTCGGCCAGACAGCGCTACCGCTAATCAACCGATAAACCTCCAAATTGTTCTGAATATGGCCTTGTGAATATATTGCACCTGGAAAATGAACTTGAATCCATTGCAGATCCATAAACAAACTTGCAAGGTAGAAGAAAAGGAAGCCTGTGTGTTTGAGGGGGCAAAAGCTGGAGCCTTTTATCTCTGAAGACTGGTGTGTATACACGTACATAGTGAGTGTGCAAAGAATTTTAACAGGGAAGATTCTGAGGGAAAAAAAAGAAGAGAAAAACCAACAAGGCAACAAAACAGGATAAATAAGGAACAGACGTCTTAAAACGGAGCTGCGAAGAAACGGGCCCCTCTTTCTTATGTCTTATAAACAGCCTGGGCCAAGTCTCTGTAGACGAGGTTTGGCCAACGTTTTATTTGCTCTCCTGCGACTTAGCCCTCCTACATGTGCAAGACATAGAGGCACTTTCTGCATATGCCTTGCTTCTCTCGCCCACTTACTAACAAAACATTGATGTTAGTCAGAGAGCAGAACAGACAGAAGAACTCAGGAAAAAGCACATACACCAGATAGAGAAATAATTCCTTCAAACAAAGTTTTTTGGTGTTTAAAATAGCGTGGCTATATTTTTTTGCTTTGTCTTTGCCTACTTCCTTTTTCTTGGACTCCTTTTTTTCAGTCTACACCAATGAGTTTTGCCTTGGGATGCCCATGAGGTTTTAAAACTTTTTGAGAGTATGTGAGTGTGTGTGTGTGTGTGTGTGTGTGTGTGTGTGTGTGTGTGTGTGTGTGTGTGTGTGTGATTGAGAGAGAGAGAGAGAGAGAGATGATGTGATGTGTATGTGTGTGTCTGTGTGTCTGTGTGTGTGTGTGTGTGTGTGTGTGTGTGTGTGTGTGTGTGTGTGTGTGTGTGTGTGTGTGTGTGTGTGTGTGTGTGTGTCACTGGGTGAGACTCAATGCCTTGCTTGTTTGCTGCTGATAAAGTCCTATAAGCTTCAATGTCTTCCCCCACAACTTTTATCTCTTCAAAACAGCGTTCTTCTTAAATCTTCTCTGTAGCTGCACTTGATCTGACATCTGTTTTGATTTTCCTCTCCACTGTCTCATTTTCAGAGTAATTGCTCACCCAGTTAGATTGGCACAGAAATACTGGCTGTTGCACAAAATGGAACTACTATAAAGAGCACTGTCTTTACATGAATCCTAATTTACTTGTTCATTTGCAAAATCTCTTTCATCAAGCGGTAAAGGTCAATATTGACGTCCCCCACCCTGGTCAAGTCTACCTGAACTAATTCACCCACCACTGACCACAAATTAAGCCCATAAAACATTTAGATTGATCATACACCTTCCGTTTAACTCGGGCATTGCTCTGGCCTTTGTTACAGCTTTGCTGAGCATGGCACTCTAATTGCAACACACCTGTGTTAATTGTCTAATGATTGCGAAGGCGCCGACTGTGCCTCAAGCGTTGAGTAAGAATTTGATTAAAGGTCAATAGCCTGTAAGGTGAAGTGGCCTGGAAATTCTGCTGGCTTTAAGGAAGGATAACGTTAGTCCTCCTTGTAGACGTTTGGTAAAGAACTCAGGCATATCCAACACTTTAGTGTCAAGGAATCTTTTATTGTGTGGGATATTTCTCTAGACTCTGAAGCCAGTGACTCGAGGCAATATATTGAAAAAGTTGCACTTTCTTGGTATCTGACTAAAGTACTTCCTCCAAATATGTCAGACTCTGAACAGTGCAAAGAAGAGACTATTCCAGGGCGAATGAATGCTTTGCCTCATTCTATTTGTAATGTATGTCCACATGGAGTTAGCCGGGAGACGCTAATGGCATGGAAATAAACATGATTGGAGGCCTCGGCTGATCAATGGGAGATTAGACCCTGTATAGAAGTGAAGCTCACTGATGCCCTTTTATTTTACCCACTAAGCCCTTTCCCATTAAGTCAGCAAAAAAAATTGAATCAGTCTAAATAGGGTCAGTGCCAGCGTTAGTGCATTGAGGTTCTTCAGATTAGTGGGCGAAGGCTATATTGCATGCCGTGTGTCTATTACTGACCCCTGGGTGCCCCCCCTTTCAAAAGGGAGATATTCAATTGATTTCCTGTTGGCAAACAAGCTGACAAAACTGTTCATTGTAAACCTTTTAACGAGAAATTGCCGCATCTTATAGGATACAAGGCTGCAGCATTGGGAAAAATATGGCTCAAAGCTTCTTTCCACCATACTCACAATTGCATGGTTTGTAGGGATCCGCAATGATGTTTACTGCTCTATACGGAAACAAATCATTACAAAAGGCCATTTGTCAAGTCAAGTCAAATCAACTTTATACATATATATATATATACACACACACACACATATACACACACACACACAGAGAGGTAATGGTAACACTTTACTTGACGGGTGAGTTCATAACACATTCATAGCAGATGTCATAAACTGCTCATAAAGCATCCATGGCTGTTTCAAGAGGTATGACTCAACATTAATAGAAACCTTTCATGGATGTGGAAGACAGAATCTGAGAAAAGGTTAGTCTGAAGTCTAGATTT